>NC_068935.1:99794943-100114992 GCF_023091745.1 Budorcas taxicolor | reverse complement strand
GGGGGTGGAGATGAAATCAAGGGTTATGATTTGGAAATGACTAAAAGACAGTCAAGTAAGGAGGTGGACAGCACCTGGAGTTCAGGGAAAAGATCTGTATGAAGGATATAAATTTTTGAGTCATTAGGATATAGGTGCCTTATAAAGCTGTTACTGAGTCCAAGTTCATATTGCTCACCACATTATAGGCCAATAATTCAAGAGATGAGTTGTTGGGACAAGTAATAGTGACTTTATTCAGAAAGTCAGCAGATTGAGATGGTAGACTTGTGTCCCAAAGTCAGAACTCATGTTACTTTTCTACCAAAAGGGGAAGGAGTGTGGCTGGTTGTTGGAAACTTCTTGTTGCAGGAATCCTTTGCTCTTGCAGCTGTCCATGTAGGTGTGGTCACAATGTTCCTATAAACCTTCAACAAGACAATAGTTATTTTCTGTTTTGCAAATTTTTATTTCTATACAAATGAAAAAGTGCTATACCTTTAAAGGTCAGAGCCCCAAGAATGGCCTATCCTGTACATTTCAGCGGAGAAGGCAGTGGCACCCCACTCCAGTACTCTTGCCTGGAAAATCCCATGGATGGAGGAGCCTGGTAGGTTGCAATCCATGGGATCATGAAGAGTTGGACACGACTGAGCGACTTCACTTTCACTTTTCACTTTCATGCATTGGAGAAGGAAATGGCAACCCACTCCAGTGTTCTTGCCTGGAGAATCCCAGGGACGGGGGAGCCTGGTGGGCTGCCGTCTATGGGGTCACACAGAGTTGGACACGACTGAAGTGACTTAGCAGCAGCAGTACATTTCAGGCTCTAGGCAACATTCTTTTATGAAGGTGCAGAGCCAGCACAAGCAGCAGAACACAAGAGTTAGAGCTAAGGAATAGATTCGATATGGAGTCAGGTTTGTTCTCTGCTACAAAGCCGTGGGACTGGGTTACTTTAGGAGCAAATATAAGAGAAAAAAGGACCTCACACTGGCAAACTGAATCCTGCCCAGGTTATGTTAATATTTAGAAGGCTGGAGCAGGCCTAATATTTGGAAGCCTGCTTGGCCAGGCAGACTCTTGGTTGCCTACATAAAATAAATAAATAAATAAATAAATAAATAAAGAAGGAACATTCAAGCACAATGTAATCTCAAAACAATACCTGTGATTTGCCACATAAGGCAAAACTGAGATAGATCTAAATTGTCATTTTCAAGATAAAGGGGGAATATTTCTAAGGAGATATAAAACATAATAAACATAAAATTTGAAAAGCATGGCTTTCCCCTCACTCTGCTAAATAGAATTACCCATCAGTTAAAGATAAAATTGGCAATATTCCATACTTTGTTTACACTTTCAGAGACTTCAATCAAAATTATATAATTATTCCAAAGCTTTTTGAGCAAGGTTTGTTTTTCTTTTGAATGCAACATTTTATCCTACCTTTAATAGGGTTGTATTTCACTCTCTCTTCCCCCAAACTATAGAACTATTAAATTATAGGACATTCTTCACACGTGATATGTGTATTTTCTTTTTCAGCTCTAGGCTTTAAGATGACTGTTTCAATTACAGAGCAATGATGCTTCAGGTATTGTTACTCCACTGCATATCATTCTTATTTTCATTCTTACTGTGAAGAGAAATCATTAAGGAAATTTGAAAATGCCATTGACTTTTCTTCAACTTTTGGATCTGGTTCAGTTCAGTTCAGTCGCTCAGTCATGTCCGACTCTTTGCGACCCCCGTGAATTGCAGCACGCCAGGCCTCCCTGTCCATCACCAACTCCCGGAGTTCACTCAGACTCACGTCCACCAAGTCCGTGATGCCATCCAGACATCTCATCCTCTGTCGTCCCCTTCTCCTCCTGCCTCCAATCCCTCCCAGCATCAGAGTCTTTTCCAATGAGTCAACTCTTCGCATGAGGTGGCCAAAGTACTGGAGCTTCAGCTTTAGCATCATTCCTTCCAAAGAAATCCCAGGGTTGATCTCCTTCAGAATGGACTGGTTGGATCTCCTTGCAGTCCAAGGGACTCTCAAGAGTCTTCTCCAACACCACAGTTCAAAAGCATCAATTCTTCAGCACTCAGCTTTCTTCACAGTCCAGCTCTCACATCCATACATGACCACAGTGAAAACCATAGCCTTGACTAGAAGGACCTTAGTCGGCAAAGTAATGTGTCTGCTTTTGAATATACTATCTAGGTTGGTCATAACTTTTCTTCCAAGGAGTAAGAGTCTTTTAATTTCATGGCTGCAGTCACCATCTGCAGTGATTTTGGAGCCCCAAAAAATAAAGTCTGACACTGTTTCTACTGTTTCCCCATCTATTTCCCATGAAGTGATGGGACCAGATGCCATGATCTTCATTTTCTGAATGTTGGATCTGGTACCCTGAGCTAAATGAACTAGACATTTAATCATAATTAGGAATACTTAATTAGGAGCCGAAAGAGTGCTGGTTGGTAGGAAGGGAGGAACAAGTGTCCAATAGTAAAAATAGGGAACTGTTCTTGTCCCTCTTTGTTTTAGTTTATTTCCTTCCACCAAAATAGATTTAAAAAATTGTAACATATAGTGGGACTATATGTAATTTTGTTCTGTCTCTTGTAAATGTGTTACCATACTTTTATAATTTAAGAAATAAAAAATTAAAAGATAAAAATACATATGAGATTCTCAAGGTCCCAGAAAATTTTCAAAATTAAATTAATTAAATTCACTCTCAAAAAAATAGAAAGCTGAGTTTTTTAAAATAAAAGCAATTAAAACAGCATATTGGATTCTAATATTTGTCAGGAACTATATATGTGTGAAAATAGCCAAGAAATTTCTGGAAAAATTAACAATGAATAATAAAGGGTACAGCAAAACATCTACCTCTCATCCAATATTTGTATTTCTTCCACCCTTTTCAGCCCCCTTGTTGTGGATGGGACTGTGTGGCTAGTTTTGGCCAATAGGCAAGAAAGGAGTCACTTCTGGGTCAAACCATTTAAGATCTTGGGCACAAACTCTTCAGTTCTCTCTTCCCATGCTTCAGTGACCTAGAGACCATCTATTGAGGTTGT
Source organism: Budorcas taxicolor (assembly GCF_023091745.1). Classification (NCBI taxonomy): domain Eukaryota; kingdom Metazoa; phylum Chordata; class Mammalia; order Artiodactyla; family Bovidae; genus Budorcas; species Budorcas taxicolor. The sequence goes on along the minus strand of NC_068935.1, from coordinate 100,111,932 downwards.
GGCATCACAACAGGGAAGCAGCCTGTGCCACTGAATCTCCAGATGGAGGACAGCTGGCCCAGAATGTTGCCTGACCCATGATGGAATCCACGTGAATGAGGAATGAGTCTTTCTTATATTAAATCACAGAGATTTGGGGGGTTCTGTTTCAACATAGCATTATCTAATACAAAAAAAGAAAAGAAAAGAAAGATAATCAGGCAAAACAACAACAACTCGCCCACTATGTTGTGAGGATGTCTAGGTTTTGCATTACTAATTACTAATTAGCATTACTAATACAAAAAGAAACTTTCTTCAATGAATACAACTAAACAGATCAATGAACTATAAAAGGGTTCATAAATAGACTCAAGCCTATTTGGAAGTTTAATATGTGACAATGATGTCTTAAATCAGTGGGGAAGGATGGGTTACTGCTGCATATCTCAGTTAACAAAATTAACTCAAAATTTAGCAGTTCAAAATGACAATAATCTTGTAGGTTTGGTGGGTCAGAAATTCTGACAGAACATCACAGAAAAAGTTTGTCTCCACATCATGCATGATGTCTAGGGCCTCAGCTGGACAACTCAAAGGCTGAGGGCTGGAGTACTCTGAAAGTTCATTCCCTTACATGTCTGAGGCTGATGATACCGGCTGTGGGCCAGAGGCCTAGCTGGGTCTCTCAGCTGGAGCACCCACATGGGGCCTCTTGCAAAACTTTCACATTCTCACAATATAGTGGGCAGGTTGTTGTTGTTGTTTGCCTGTGATTATCTTTCTTTTCTTTTTTTTTAATTATGAAAAAATGATAACACGTTTACTTGGAAAATACAGAACAAAGTTACATGCAGTTCTACTGTATATTACAATTATTTTAAAAGTATATAAAATTAAGATTTTTAGTTGGAATTTCAATATCAAGCTTTCAAAAATTAATAGAATGACTGAACAGAAAGGTAGAAGGATACAGTAGACCTGAAAAGCACTATGAACCAATTCAACATAATTAAGATTTATACAAACTTTTCATACAATAACAGGATACAAATTCAAGTTCCCATAGATTATAAACCAGGAGACACTGGAACATATCCAGGGACTTAAAACTTTAAGGTGCAAAAATGTCAGAGTCTAAAGGTATTAAAATAATAGAGTCTACTCTCTTATCACTGTGGAATTATGTTAGAAATCAATATAAAAAGATATTTGAAATTAACCCACATATTTTCAAGTGCAATGTGACATTTACAAAGAGAGATCTTTGACTTATTGATTGAAAACATCAATAAAGTTAAAACACACACGAGAAAAAACACACGAGATGACTGCAGACACGAAAGCACTTAAATTAGAAGTTAATATCAAAATGAGAAATTAATACCAAGGATACTTAATAAAAACCCATGTATTTGGAAATTAAATGTCCACTTTTAAATGATGAGTGCATTTAAGAAGTCATCTTAAAGTGTTAGTTGTTCAGTTGTGTCTGACTCTTTGTGACCTCGTGGACTGTAGCCCACCAGGCTCCTCTGTCCATGGAATTTTCCAGGAAAGCACAACAAGGAAAATAAGAAACGTTTGTAATCAGAATAAAAATGAAAAGATAATTTATCAGAATCTGTTGCATGCAGTGGAAGCTGCTGAATGCAACTAAATACAATGTGGAATCTTGAATAAAAACAAGTAATGGACCACAGTGGCTGGGTTTTAAGAGTAAATGTAGCAAGAAAAAGAAGGTATCTTGCCTATTGTGACTTAGCCTCTGAAGTCACAGGGCATCACTTCTGCCATATTCTGTTGATCAAGGCAATTACAAAACTTTCCCCATGTTTGAGGGAGGGAACACAGATGCTATCTCTCAATGGAGACATATCAATAATGTATGGTAGAAAAGCATGAAGAATGAGATATAGATAGATATAAAGATATATATATATATATATATGCTGCTAAGTCACTTCAGCCGTGTCCGACTCTGTGCGACCCCATAGATGGCAGCCCACCAGGCTCCCTCATCCCTGGGATTCTCCCGGCAAGAACGCTGGAGTGGGTTGCCATTTCCTTTGCCACTGCATGAAAGTGAAAAGTGAACGTGAAGTCGCTCAGTCGTGTCCGACTCCTAGCGACCCTATGGACTGCAGCCCACCAGGCCCCTCCGTCCATGGGATTTTCCAGGCAAGAGTACTGGAGTGGGGTGCCATTGCCTTCTCTGATATATATATATATATATATATATATATATATATATATATATACACACACACACACACACATACAGTTAAATAACAGCTATCTTTGGAAAATATAATCTGCCATAATGCAAATGGTTGTTTGTTAAGGCTGTAATACCATTTTTGGACAAGCTCAATGTATATATGTCCTCCTATTATAGAGATGAGACTAAATATATATATATAAGAATATATATATATTCTTATCTACAGATATTATAGTTTGAACAGATTGCTGAAACTTAGCTGTATAAAGAAGGGATTCAATGAATAATCTTTTCTAAAGACAGGATTTTTGGTAGACTTTCTTCAAATTACAAATTAGTATACAGATTAAAGGTCTTCCCTGATAGCTCAGTTGGTAAACAATCTTCCTGCAATGCACAAGACCCTGGTTTGATTCCTTGGTCGGGAAGATCTGCTGGAGAAGGGATAGATTACCTACTCCAGTACTCTTGGGCTTCCCTTGTGGCTCAGCTGGTAAAAAATCGGCCTGCAATGCAGGAGACCAAGGTTCGATCCCTGGGTTGGCAAGATCCCCTGGAGAAGGGAAAGGCTACCCACTCCAGTATTCTGGCCTGGAGAATTCCGATAGTCCATTGGATCTCAAAGAGTCGGACATGACTGAGCAACTTTCTTCTATTTTCTTTCTATATAGATGAAAGGACTTCCCAGGTGGCACTAGTGGTAAAGAAACCACCTGCCAATGCAGGAGACATAGGAGATGCAGATTCAATTCCTGGGTTTGGAAGATCCCCTGGAGAAGGGAATGGCAACTCACTCCAGTATTCTTGCCTGGAGAATCCCATGGACAAAGGAGCCTGGCGGGCTACAGTCAAGGCGCAAAGGGATGGACATGACTAAGGCAACTTAGCACACACACACACACATATAAATTTCCATATATATTATTTAGTTATCTTGTACTGTTGGAAATAATTTGGGTCCTTTACTGAGATTACTTTTATGTCCAAAGCCTTACAAAATTCCAGACTAAAGATATTTTTGTTAAATTCTATGAAGTAGAGCTTCAGGCTCTTTTCCACGGGTCTATGCACTATAGTAAATGAAAACAATTTTCTAGGAGAATTTTGGCCTTGCCCATTGTTTCCTCATGTCTCACCTTGAAGCTAAAGTACTATGACTTTCCATTCAGGCACACAGTCTTGTTAGATAGTTCCTCGATTTTCACAGAAGGATATTAGCCCTACTCCCTGGAGACTGATCATTTGATCATCTGCAAAAGTATTCCAACATAGAAGGACTGGTATCCGCAGGTGGCCCAGTGGTGAAGAATGTGCCTGCTAATGCAGAAGCTGCAGGAGACGTGAATTCGATCTCTGGATTGGAAAGATCCCCTGGAGAACAGAATGGCAACCCATTCTGATATTCTTATCTGGAAAATCCCATGGACGTAGGAGCCTGGCAGGCTACAGTCCATGGGGTCTCAAAGAGTTGGACATGACTGAGTATCTGAACAGCAGCAGCACAACCTCCAACTTCTGCAACTCATAAAAGTATGAGGACTGACCTCAGGCCACTGGAACCACTTTGCCCACAGGCATTAGAGCAGGAGTTACCAGAGAGTTTATGTCATCCCCTCTTACCCTTGAACCCTACAGCCCTTAACCAATGAGGCTTGTCATAGCTTTTCGCCCAAGGAGCAGAGGTCTTTTAATTTCATGGCTACAGTTACCATCCACAGTGATTTTGGGGCACAAGAAAATAAAATCTGTCACTATTTCCACTTTTTCTACATCTGTTTGCCATGAAGTGATGGGACCGGATGCCATGATCTTAGTTTTCTGAATGTTGTTTTAAGCCAGCTTTTTCACTTTCCTCTTTCACTTTCATCAAGAGGCTCTTTAGTTCCTCTACACTTTCTGCTATTAGAGTGGTATCATCTGCATATCTGAGGATGTTGATATTTCTCCTGGCAATCTTGATCTCAGTTTGTGATTCATCCAGCCCAGAATTTCCATGATGTACTTTGTATATAAGTTAAATAAGGTGACAATATATAGCCTTGTCATACTCCTTTCCCAATTTTGAACCACTCACTTATTTCATGTAAGACTCTTAACTGTTTCTTCTTGACTCACATACAGATTTCTCAGGAGATAGGTAAGGTATTCTGGTATTCCCATCTCTTTAAGAATTTTCCACAGTTTTTTGTGATCCACACAGTCAAAAGCTTTAGCATAGTCAATGAAGCAGAAATGGATGTGATGTTTTTCTGGAATTCTCTTGCTTTTTCTATGATCCAATGAATGCTGGAAATTTGATCTCTGGTTCCTCTGCCTTTCCTAAATTCAGCTTGTACATCTGGAAGTCCTTGGTTTATGTACTGCTGAAGCCTAGCTTGAAGGATTTTGAGCATAACCTTACTAGCATGCAAAATGAGTGCAATTATATGATAGTTTATACATTCTTTGGCATTGCCCTTCTTTTAGATTGGAATGAAAACTGATCTTTCCCAATCCTGTGGCCACTGCTGAATTTTCCAGATTTGCTGACATATTGAGTGCAAGCACTTTAATAGCATCATCTATTAGGATTTGAAATAGCACAGCTGGAATTCCATCACTTCCTCTAACCTTGTATGTAGTTCAGTTCAGTCAGTTTCGTTGCTCGGTCGTGTTCAACTCTTTGCGACCCCATGAATTGCAGCATGCCAGGCCTCCCTGTCCATCACCAACTCCAGAAGTTCACCCAAACTCATGTCCATCAAGTCGGTGATGCCATCCAGCCATTTCATCCTCTGTCGTTCCCTTCTCCTCCTGCCCCCAATCCCTCCCAGCATTAGAGTCTTTTCCAATGAGTCAACTCTTCGCATGAGGTGGTGTATGTAGTAATGCTTCCTAAGGTCCACTTGACTTCAGACTTCAGGATCTCAGGCTCCAGGTGAGTGACCACACCATCGTGGTTATCTGGATCATTAAGACCATTTTTGTATAGTTCTTCTGTGTATTCTTGCCACCTCTTTTAAATCTCTTTTGCTTCTGTTAGGTTCTTACCCTTTCTGTCCTTTATCGTGCACATTCTTGCATGAAATATTCCTTGATATCTCTAGTTTTCTTGAAGAGATCTCTAGTTTTTCCCATTCTATTGTTTTCTTCTACTTCATTGCAATGTTCATTAAAAAAGGCCTTCTTATCTCTCCTTGCTATTTTCTGGAGCTCTGCATTCAGCTGGGTGTATCTTTCCTTTTCTCCCTTGCCTTTCACATCTCTTCTTTCTTCAGCTAAGTGTAAAGCCTCCTCAGACAATCACTTTGCCTTCTTGCATTTCTTTTTCTTGGAGATGGTTTTGGTCACCACCTCCTGTACAATGTTATGAACCTCTGTCCATAGTTCTTCAGGCACCCTGTCCGCCAGGTCTAGTCCCTTGAATCTATTTGTCACCTCCAGTGTATTATCATAAGGGATTTGATTTAGGTCATACCTGAATAGCCTGGTGTTTTCCCCTACTTTCTTCAATTCAAGCATGAATTTTGCAATAAAGAGCTGATGATCTGAGCCACAGTCAGCTCCAGATCTTGTTTTTGCTGACTGTACAGAGTTTCTCCATCTTCAGCTGCAAAGAATATAGTCCATATGATTTCAATATTGATCATTTGTTGATGTCCATGTGTAGAGTCGTCTCTTATGTTGTTGGAAAAGGGTGTTAGCCATGACCAGTGTGTTCTCTTGATAAAACTCTGTTAGCCTTTGCCCTGCTTCATTTTGTACTCCAAGGCCAAACTTGCCTGTTACTCTCTTGACTCCCTACTTTTGCATTCCAATTCCCTATGATGGAAAGGACATTTTTTTTTTTTTTGGTGTTAGTTCTAGAAGGTCTTGTAGGTCTTCATAGAATGGGTCAACTTCAGTTTCTTTGGCATCAGTGGTTGGGCCATAGACTTGGAATACCGTGATATTGAATGATTTGCCTTGGAAACGAACAGAGATCATTCTGTCATTTTTGACATTGTACCCAAGTACTTCCTTTCATACTCTTTTGTTGACAGTGAGGGTTACTCCATTCCTTCTAATGGATTCTTGCCTGCAGTAGTAGACAGAATGGTCATCTGAATTAAATTCTCCCATTCCTGTCCATTTTAGTTCACTGATTCTTAAGATGTTGATGTTCACTTTTGTCATTTCCTGCTTGACTACATCCAGTTTACCTTGATTCATGGACTTAACATTCCAGGCTTTTATGCAGTATTTTTCTTTATAGCATTGGACTTTATTTTCACCACCAGACACATCCACACGTGGGCGTTGTTTTTGCATGGCCAAAGTGCTTCATTTTTTTTCTGGAGCTATTAGTAATTGCCCTCTGCTCTTCCCCAGTAGCATATTGGACACCTTCCAACCTGGAATGCTCATCTTCTTGTGTCATATCTTTTTGCCTTTTCATACTGTTCATGGGGTTTTCATGGCAAGAATACTAGAGTGGTTTGCCATTCCCTCCTCCATTGGACCACATTTTATCAGAACTATTCACTATGACCTGTCTGTCTTGGGTGGCCCTGCATGGCATGGCTCATAGCTTCATTGAATTATGCAAGTCCCTTTGGCATGACAAGGCTGTGATCCATGAAGGAAATAATATTATAACACTATTAAAATAATTCCAAAGTACAGAAAATGATGGAAAGCTTCCGATTCATTTGATGAAGTTAGCAAAACTCAATATTAAAACATAATAAATATTAAACACTCAAAAAGCTAATTAAATAGATTAGCGAATATCTAGAAACAAAAATCTTTAAACATAGAATTGGCAAAGGGAATCCAGCAAGAAAATAAAAAGAGTAGTATACCACATAGAACAGAGTTTATACCAAGAAGGCATGGGATATTTAATATTTAAAAATCTAGTAACATAATTTATCACATCAAGAGAGAAAAACCAGAATTTCAATAGATGTTTCCAATTTAATTAATAGATGATAAAATTATTAATTATAAATATGTGTTATAAACTGGGGCTGGAAGAAAACTTTCTTAAAATGATAAATGGCATATTTTGTAAACCAACAATTTACATCATTCTGACAGACTTTTCAACTGAGGTCAGGAATCAGATAAAGACACTTAAAATAATCACTATTCTTTTTTATTTCTTTTTTACTATTCTTTTTTATTTCTGTAAGTTTGAAACCAACAGAAATAGGAGGCATAAGTATTAGAAAGAGAATAAAACTAATGCTATTTTCAATTTTTTCAATCTACCTTGAAACCTCAAGAAAATCATTCATGAAAATGTTAAAAACTACTAGGAAGTGATGGATAACAACATAAGCATACAAGAATCAATGACTTTTCCATATTAAAACTAGATATTAATATTTCATCTGTAAAATAAGTAGAAGCTATACCAGACCACCTGACCTGCTTCTTGAGAAACCTATATGCAGGTCAGGAAGCAACAGTTAGAACTGGACATGGACCAACAGACTGGTTCCAAATAGGCAAAGGAATACATCAAGGCTGTATATTGTCACCTTGATTATTTAACTTCTATGCAGAGTACATCATGAGAAACACTGGGCTGGAGGAAGGACAAGCTGGAATCAAGATTGCTGGGAGAAATATCAATAACCTCAGATATGCAGATGACACCACCCTTATGGCAGAAAGTGAAGAGGAGCTAAAAAGCCTCTTGATGAAAGTGAAAGAGGAGAGCGAAAAAGTTGGCTTAAAGCTCAACATTCAGAAAACGATCACGGCATCTGGTCCCATCACTTCATGGGAAATAGATGGGGAAACAGTGGAAACAGAGTCAGACTTTTTTGGGGGGGGGGGCTCCAAAATCACTGCAGACGGTGACTGCAGCCATGAAATTAAAAGACGCTTACTCCTTGGAAGAAAAGTTATGACCAACCTAGACAGCATATTAAAAAGCAGAGACATTGCTTTGTCAACAAAGGTCCATCTAGTCAAGGCTACGGTTTTTCCAGTAGTCATGTATGGATGTGAGAGTTGGACTGTGAAGAGAGCTGAGTGCCGAAGAATTCATGCTTTTGCACTGTGGTGTTGAAGACTTGAGAATCCCTTGGACTGCAAGGAGATCCAACCAGTCCATCCTAAAGGAGATCAGTCCTGGCTGTTCTTTGGAAAGAATGATACTAAAGCTGAAACTCCAGTACTTTGGCCACCTCATGCGAAGAGTTGACTCATTGGAAAAGACTGATGCTGGGAGGGATTGGGGGCAGGAGGAGAAGGAGATGACAGAGGATGAGATGGCTGGATGGCATCACCGACTTGATGGATGTGAGTTTGAGTGAACTCCGGGAGTTGGTGATGGACAGGGAGGCCTGGCGTGCTGCAGTTCATGGGGTTGCAAAAAGTCGGACACGACTGAGCGACTGAACTGAACTGAACTGAAGTGATACCATACTTTCAAAAGATCTTAAGTATTGTGCTATATTGTATGCTGCTGCTGCTGCTGTCGCTTCAGTCGTGTCCGACTCTGTGCGACCCCATGGACTGCAGCCTACCAGGCTCCTCCGTCCATGGGATTTTCCAGGCAAGAGTGCTGGAGTGGGGTGCCATTGCCTTCTCCAGCTATATTGTATACAGAAAACCAAAAAAAAAATTCCTTAAAAAGAGTTTAAAATAGAGAAAGACATTATATTTCTGGACAGGAGGATCTATTATTATTAAAGTGTTAATTCTCCCTAGTTTACTTTATAAATATGATATTTTAAATTAATTTATTTTAATTGGAGGCTAATTACTTTACAGTATTGTACTGGTTTTTGTCATTCATTGACACGAATCAGCCATGGTTGTACATGTGTTCTTCATCCTGAACCTCCTCCCAACTCCCTCCCCGTCCCATCCCTCAGGGTCATCCCAGTGCAGGAGCCCTGAGCACTCTGTCTCATGCATTCAACCTGGACTGGCGATCTATTTCACATATGATAATATACATGTTTCAATGTTATTCTCTCAAATATTTTTTAATCTAACCCCAGTACCAACTGAACATTCTTGTAATTTGACAAAATGCTTTCAAAATTTATCCAGAAGAATAAACATGAAAGAATAACCAAGAAAATTTTTTAAAGAAAAATGAGAAGGAATCTGAAACCAAATGTTGAAATATATTATAAAGCCACAATAATTTGAACAATGTGGTATGGGCATAGGACTAGACAAACAGTTCAAGGTAACAAAAATAAAAAGTCCAGAACAAATGCAGGAATGTTTAAGAATTCAGCATATGATAGTAGTGTCATTTATATAATACTTATTTTATAATTTTACTAAATATTTGTGGAAAAAATAAGTTAATTTCATTATTCCAGAATAGATTCCAGCTGAGCTAAGAATGCAAATTTTTAAGGAAAAAAACATCAACATCCCAGAAGAGAATATAGATAAAACTTTTATATATTTATTTTTTATAATTTAAATTTATTTATTTTAATTGGAGGCTAATTACTTTACAATATTCTATTGGTTTTGCCATACATCAACATGAATCAGCCATGGGTGTACACGTGTTCCCCATCCTGAACCCCCTCTCCCACCTCCCTCCTCGTACCATCGCTCTGTGTCATCCCAGTGCACCAGCCCCAAGCATCCTGTATCCTACATGGAACCTGGACTGGCGATTCGTTACTTATATGATATTATACATGTTTCAATGCCACTCTCCCAAATCATCCCACCCTCTCCCTCTCCCACAGAGTCCAAAAGACTATAGAACATTTATATAACCCTGGAGTACTATAAGTTTTTCTAATCATGGCACTGAAAGCAATATCATTTTGAAAAATGATGTAGGGGATTCCAAGGTGGTCCAATGGTTAGTACTCTGTGCTTCTACTACTTGGCACCAAGTTCAGATCCCTCAGATTCTACAAGCCCCATGGCATGGCAAAAAAAAAAAGTTTATTTGATTATATAAAAACATTAATAATCCTATGCATACAGAAAAAATAGTATATATTAAAATTTAAGCATATTGTACTTTTCTATCAGAAGAGAATAAACAAAAATAGGAAAACATCACTACTACACAGGAAGAAAAATAAATACATGTATACAATAAAAAGCTTCACAAACTAAAATAATTAAAATTGGCAAAGGCCGTGAAAGGCCATATAATTCACAAAATTGCAGAGTCAATCATTTTATTTTTAAGTAATGTTAAGTTCTTTAAAAATAAAGTGCAAATTAAAACAGTGAGGTGTACATTACCTTTTTTGTATCAAACTGGTAAGAATTAAATAAATGATACACAATGTTTTGGTAAGTGTATAAGCAACTTGTACCCTTGAACACAGCTGGTCTGAGTATAAATTCTATGAAGTTCATACAGAAAAGTAGACATTTATGTATAAAAGTGTTTAAATGTTGATCATTGGCTTTCCAGGCATTTGTTCTAAGGAAATAACTACAAATTTTTGCTATTATTTAACTATAAGTATGTCCACAGCATCATTTCTTATGGTAGCTAATCTTGGAAACATACTAACTATCCAACAATAGATTTGCTCACTAAATAATTGCCTTTATTCAATGAAATACATAGAAACTATTAGAAATATTTTTAAGAGAATGTTTAATGGCTTGGGAAAATGTGCATGACATATAATTTAAGTAAAAACAGATTGAAAAATAACATGCAGTTTGAAACGTTTGTTAAAAATTTCATTCATGCATAGCATGAAATAGGAAAATCACACCCTAGACTGTTAACAATTTTTTTTCTTAGATACTGGGATTTTAGATTATTTATAATGTCCTTTTCTACTTACCTGCAAGTTTCATATTTTCTTCAATGAAACACATAAAAAATTCCTCAACATCACTAATTATTAGAGAAATGCAAATAAAAACTACAATGAGGTATCACCTCACACTTGTCAGAATGACCATCGTCAAAACGTCTACAAACAATAAATGCTGGAGAAGGTGTGGAGAAAACGGAACCTTCCTACATGGTTGGTGGGAATGTAAATTGAAATAACCATTATGAAGAACAGCATGAAAAAAGTGAAAGTGAAAGTCGCTAGTCACGTCCAACTCTGCGATCCCATGGACCATACAGTCCATGGAATTCTCCAGGCCAGAATACTAGAGTGGGTAGCCTTTCCCTTCTCCAGGGGATCTTCTGAAACCAGGTAGTGAACCCAGGTCTCCTGCATTGCAGGTGGATTCTTTACCAACTGAGCCACAACAGTTTAAGGGTCCCGTAAAAAGCTGAAAATAGAGCTACCATATAATCCAACAATCCCACTCCTGGGAGTGTATCTGAAAGTGCAGTGAAAGTCTCTCAGTCGTGTCCTACTCTTTAGGACCCCATGGACTATACAGTCTATGGAATTCTCAAGGCCAGAATACTGAAGTGGGTAGCCTTTCTGTTCTCCAGGGGATCTTCCCGACCCAGGGATTGAACCTAGGTCTCTCACATTATAGGCTGATTCTTTACCAGCTGAGCCACAAGGGAAGCCCAAGAATACTGGAGTGGGTAGCTTATCCTTTCTCCAGCAGATTTTCTCAACCCAGGAATCGAACCTAGGTCTCCTGCATTGCAGACAGATTCTTTACCAACTGAGCTATCACGGAAGCCCCAGTGTATCTGGAGAAAACCATAATTCAAAAAAACACATGCACCCAAATATTCATTGCAGCACTATTCACAATAGCAAGACATGGAAGCAATCTAAATGTCCATCAATAGAGGAATTGGATAAAGATGTGCTATGTACATATAATGGAATATTAATCAGCCATAAAAAAGAAAATAATGCCATTTGCAGCAATATGGATGAACCTGAAGATTATCATACTAAGTGAGGTAACTTATACAGAGAAAGAAAAATATTGTATGATTCACTTATATGCGAATCTAAAAAAAAGTGGTACAAGTGAAACTATCTAGAGAACAGAAACAGACATACAGACTTAGAGAAACAACTTGTGGTTACCAGGGGGGAAGGGTGGGGAAAGGGATAAATTGGGAGTTTGGGACTGACATATACACACTACTATATATAAAATAGGTAACTAATAGGGACTTAGCATATAACATAGGGAACTCTACTTAATACTCTGCAATGGCCTATATGGGAAAAGAGTCATAAAAAGAGTGGGTATATGTATTTGTATAACAGATTCACTTTGCTATACGTCTGCAACTTAACATAGCATTGTAAATCAATCATACCCCAATAAAAATTTTTTTAAAAGAACGTTGTAATCTTTTAACTTACACTTTTTATTTTATATTGGAGTATAGCAGATTAACAACGTTGAGACAGTTTCAGATGACCAATGAAGGGACTCAGCCATACATATACATGTATCCATTCTTCCTCAAACTCCTTCCCCATCCAGGTTGTCAAGTAATATTGAGCAGAGCTCCCTGTGCTATACAGTAGGTCCTTGTTGGCAATTCGTTTAAAATATAACAGCTATTCTGTGCCAGATACTGTTCTAGGTGTTGAGCAGCCATACAGTGGAGGAGGAGAAAAGTACACAATTCCTGCTGTTATGGGCTGCACTGAGTTTTCTCACCCCCTCCTCCAAATTCGTATGTTGGAGTCCTAATTCTCCAGTACCTCAGAATGCAACTGTATTTGCAAACAGTATCTCTACAGAAATAAATTAAAATGAGGTCATTAGTGTGGACCCTGATCCAATGTGACTGGTGTTCAAATTAAAGGGAGAAATTTGGACAGACACAGACATCTGTAGAGAGAAAATAATGTGAGGACACAGGGGAAAGAAGGCCATCTCTAAGCCAAGGAGAGAGACCTGGAACAGATCCTTCCCTCATAACCTTGAGAAGAAACCAGTCCTGCCTACACCTAGATAGAGGACTTCCAGCCTCCAGAATTGTGAGACTGTAAGTTTCTATTGCTGATGTCATCCCATCTGTGACACTTTTTTACAGCAGTCCTGGCAAAGAAATCACCCACTATCAAGGGGATAAGGTGCAAACAAACAAACAAACAAAAAATAATAATTATGATCAAGTCCTCAGGAAAGCCTGTCATGAGGAAGCCCAGTTTAAGTCACAACCTGAAGGATGAGAAGGAAGTAACCTGTGAAGAGGAGAAAGCATCCAAGGTAGAGGGGCAACATACATACAGGTCTGGGCCAGAGAGGGATTGAGCTGCTTTGAGAATTTGAGAATCAAGTGTTGGTGAATGGGTTCTGTAATGAGGCACTGGAGACAGACATCAGAACCCAATGAGATTCTTCTGTCACTTGTTCTCAATAGGTGTGATGAAGTGTAATGAGTCCTCAGTCCCCAGTGTGGGCTCTGTCACTTATTACTGACCTAATTTCTTAATTGAGTCCTCCATTATAAAAAATATTTTCAAGGGAAACCCCCTACACTGTTGGTGGGAATGTAAATTGGTGCAGCCTCTATGGAGAACACTATGGAGGTTCTTTAAAACACTGAAAATACAGCTATCATACTATCCAGCAATCCCACTCTTGGGCATATACCTAGACAAAAGTATAATTCACAACGATGCATGCACCATTATATTAATAGCAGCACTAACAACAGGATACTACTCAGCCATAGAAAGAATGAAATAATGCCATTTTCAGCAACATGGATGGAGCTAGAGAGCTTCTCAGGTGGCTCAGTGATAAAGAATCTGCCTGTCAATGCAGGAGACACAGGTTCGACCCCTGGGTCGGGAAAATCTCCTGGAGAAAGAAATGGCAGCCCACTTCTGTATTCCTGCCTGGAAAATCCCATGGACAGAGGAGCCTGATGGACTACAGTCCATGGGGTTGCAAAGAGTCGGACACAACTAAGCAACTGAGCATGCACACACACAAGCATAGACCTAGAGAGCATACTAAGTGAAGTAAGTCAGAAAGAGAACGAGAAATACCAGGTGATATTACTTATAGGTGGAATCCAAAGTGTGACACAAAGGAACTTATTTCTGAGACAGAAACAGACTCACAGACGTAGAGAACAGACTTGTGATTATCAAAGGGGAAAGCAGGGGGAGGGACAAATTAGGAGTTTGGGATTAGCAGACTATATATAAAATAGATAACCAACAAGGACCTACTGCACAGCACAGGGAATATATTCAATATCTTATTATAACTGAAAATGGAAAAGAATCTGAAAAAGAATGGATATATGTATATGTAAAACTGAATCATTTTGCTGTACACTTGAAACATTGTAAATCAACTGCTGCTGCTGCTGCTGCATCGCTTCAGTCGTGTCCGACTCTGTGTGACCCCATAGATGGCAGCCCACCAGGCTCCTCCATCCCTGGGATTCTTCAGGCAAGAATACTGCAGTGGGTTGCCATTTCCTTCTCCATGTAAATCAATTAAACTTCAGTAAAAAAATGTTCAATATATATGTATATTTAAATCACTTTGCTGTATACTTGAAACATTATAAATCAAAATACTTCAATAAAAAGAATTTTCAATCACAGATACATAAATCTAGAAACCTGGGTAATGAGAATATAAAAATACTCTCAGAATTCATTCTTAATTTTGATAAAGGTGTGTTTCATGATTCTCATTCTCTGTACTTTTAAAACTCTTTCCCCCTTCCTGAAACTTCCTGGTACCTCTCAAATTTCTAGGTCACTTAAGTGCATGAGGAAATTTGGCCACCACGTCCGCCCTTAGCACAGGGAAAGTAAGCAGAAAGACTATGACTCCATGGTCAGGTATGGCTGGAAGTCTGCACCTGGGAACTTCTCTAAATGCATTTCCTTCTCCTCATGCCCCCACAGTCACCCATCAATCATTCAAGTTCACTAATTCAATTATACACCCCCTTCTTTCTGTCACTGAGGACATGCCACCTCATTTTCCCATGAGGCCTAACTCCCAATCACCCTGTAGAGCTGTTTTCCAGCTCTTGGGCAGGCAGGCACTTAACTCATCCCTCGCAAAGAGTCGGACACGACTGAGCGACTGAACTGAACTGAATAGTGTCCTGACTCAGAGCAACATATTATTCATATCACTAAGTCTCCCAAATGCTTATTTGGTTAACAACAAATGTCTACTTTGTAGTTACTTCAAAATGGATGGCTTTATTGTTCCATCACATATCCAGCTGATCTTTCAGCAAGTAAATTAAAATAGATTGACCCTTTGAAGTTATAAATTTTTTAATTTGTAATTTTGAGCAGATTTCTGTATTTACTCTATATACAGTACAAAGACCAAACTAAAATGACTTCAAGATATTCATTCTAGTTGAATCAAAGCTCATTTTTAAATAATCTAGTGAAAGTCATTTTTCTTCTCAAATAGGTTGAACAGAAAGGAATTCTTTAAAAAGAAAAAAAGGAGATCCAAGTATATTATGAATAGACCATGCAATTTAAAATTTAATACTGCAGCTTGGTTCTCTGCTCATTCTTTTGTGCATTTCTACTGTTGACATATGCCTTTGAAAGCACATCTAGAATACTAATAAACAAATAATGGTTGAGCACAGCTGATAGAACTCCCAAGTACAAACATAGATTAAAGTCAGCTTGATTTTAAACATGGGTGCATGCTAAGTTGCTTCAGCTGTGTCCGACTCTTTGTGACCCTATGGACTGTAGCCCCCCCAGGCTCCTGTGTCCATGGGATTCTCCAGGCAAGAATACTGGAGTGGGTTGCCATGCCCTCCTCCAGGGGATCTTCCTGACCCAGAGATCGAACCCGAGTCTCTTATGTCTCCTGCATTGGCAGGCGAATTCTTTACCACTAGAGCCACTTGGGAAGCCCAATTTTAAAGGTACTGCCTTGCCAGTTCATATTCAAATCCATATGTTATTACTCCTTAACTTTCATTTGCATGGTTATTAAAAGTCACATAGACCCTTTTTCTTTTTTTATTTAAATTTATTTATTTTAATTGGAGGCTAATTACTTTACAATATTGTATTGGTTTTGCCATATCAACATGAATCTGCCACGGGTGTACATGTGTTCCCCATCCTGAACCCCACTCCCACCTCCCTCCCCATCCCACCCCTCTGGATCATCGCAGTGCACCAGCCCCGAGCATCCTGTATCATGCATCGAACCTGGACTGGCGATTCATTTCATATATGATATTATACATGTTTCAATGCCATTCTCCCAAATAGTCCCACCCTCTCCCTCTCCCACAGAGTCCAAAAGACTGTTCTATACATCTGTGTCTCTTTTGCTGTCTCACATACAGGGTTATCGTTACCATCTTTCTAGATTCCATATATATGCGTTAGTATACTGTTTTGGTGTTTTTCTTTCTGGCTTATTTCACTCTGTATAATAGGCTCCAGTTTCATCTGCCTCATTAAAACGGATGCAAATGTATTCTTTTTAATGGCTGAGTATACTCCATTGTGTATATGTACCACAGCTTTCTTACCCATTCATCTGCTGATGGACATCCCCGGTATGTGGTTATGGGTACAGAGCCCCAGGATCCAGTGGAAGTGTCCTCTGGCAGTTTCCTGGGTCCACAACCATTTTCAAATATGACTCTAATATGTCTTACCCTTCTTCATCTACTACTACAATCTCCATATATCCAGCTCTGCTGAGAATTCAATAAATATGAAATATCAGGGGATATTACTGGACCCCCTTCCAACACCAATGCATAAGAACTTTCCAACTCACACGACAACCTTGTGCTGATAAGTATTTTCTTTTACTTCCCTATAGCTATTAAAACAGTTGATTTTCCTCCTTAAAAACTCCTCCCCCAGCGTCTATAACAGCAAACCTTGGATATTTCCATCACTGTGGTTCAGCGTGGAATCCGCTACATGTTCCTTCCTACTGATTTACATATTACAAACCAATCAATCTTCCTCTCCTCTTTGAAAACCCCTGAGACCATCCCATATTGATTAGACCTGCCACTGACTGCACAGTATTTATACCATTTTCGTCAATAACCGAATATGGTTCAGCTCTGTGGCATCTTTCATAATGTAGCCTTATATTTTAGTTAATCTTTATATTCTTCTTAAAGAGAAATATACTTTTCTGAGACAACAAAGTTGACAATTTGGAATACAATCTGAGGGTCCTCTCCCTTGTCCTTTCAGTGACAGGAATCATCAGTTCAGTGAAGAATGTATTGTTAGAGCAGAGTAAAGGGGCAAAAAAGTACTCTGTTTTGTTTTGTTTTTACCCCAAAATTCTTTGTTTGTTTGTTTGTTTGTTTTACTTTACAATATTGTATCGTTTTTGCCACACATCAGCATGAATCTGCCACGGGTGTACACGTGTTCCCAATCCCGAACCCCCCTCCCACCTAAACTTGTGGTAGAGATAACAGTTTGAGAGCAAAGGATTTGAGTTCCAAGAGTATGGTCTTTTTCTGTTTTAAAAGCCAAGGTGACTCAGGGCACAAAGTCTTTGCTAAACGAAAGGCATGGAGTGTAGGACCAGCCTGGAGAAGAGATTGCAGTGCCCTGAGCTGAACTAAACAAAGAGTCAGAGGAGGAGAAGAGCTTTTGCAGGGATTGAGAAATGAGTATGGGGACTTGCGTTCCCTTTCCAGTTGGATGAAACTCTTGCAAGAAGTCTCCCTATGCCCTCCTCTGTAGTTTGAGGATATATGTGCCACAGTGGCTATTGAAGATTGAGATGTCTAGGCAGAAGGACCTAAGGGAGACTTGGGGGCCTCCATGTACTCTAGCATTGCACCAGAAGCCATTCTAGTTCTTGGCTAGCTACTCCTAGCCATTCAAGCATAGGAGTAGCTGAAAAAAAAAAAATGGTGGGACTTTAGTATTCCCAGTTTGGATAAGGACAAAATGAGTGACCAGCAGAAACCATTGACCAGAGGCCAGATGGATGTCCTGGCAGCTGCCAGTAAGAACAAATGTTAATGATATTCAGGGACAAGGGAGATCAGGTCCACACTGGCTCCTCTGCTAAAGTTCTTCCCTGCCAATCTTGCTGCTTACTGAGCCTGCGGGAACTTAGCTACCACTCCAAAGAAAAGGACAGAGTGGGAAAGCTTTTTTTTTTTTAATTATTTTTTTTTTTTTACTTTATTTTACTTTACAATACTGTATTGGTTTTGTCATACATTGACATGAATCCGCCACGGGTGTATACAAGCTCCCAATCCTGACTCCCCCTCCCACCTCCCACCCCATATCATCTCTCTGGATCATCCCCAGCTTTGAAATGACCAAGAAAACCCTGGGTTATCTGAATTCATGCAAAACTAACTGTAGTTAAGTTTCTTTGACCAAGCAGGGTGAAAGGTAGAGAGAGCAGTTATAGGAAAGAGATTTGGAAGGCTGCAATAAATCAGTATAAGTTGCATGCTTTGGGTGCACTTGGGCTTAATTAAGCCTAAAGAACTTTATAAACTACTGTGCAACATCTCTCAAACTAAGACAGGTATTTTCTTTAAATTGTTTTTTTTTTTTTTTTTCCCTAGAGAGCATCTAGAAGACTTGGTGACACCTGCCAAATAATCTTTGAATGACTGAATCATCCATTAAATAATTTGAAATTTTCAATCAGCGGCTATTTTAAGATGAAAATAACAGCGGCCTGAAGTTTTGCATTTCACACAAGGATGAAGAGGAGAACACTTAAAAACTAGATGCTTTCACTTTTTCTTATAATCCACTCATTATTCTACTAAAAAAACCAGACGTCTTGTTTCAGGGAAGTGAGGAGATATAAAGTATGTTTAGTCTTCTACTTTTATGGACACCATAATGCCAACCTTGGAGACATGAAGGGACCCAACCACAAAGGGTTATTTGACCACTTGTAAGAAAATATCATTTCTGTTCATCTTCAGAGTCATGCAGTAGAATGTTGTAACACAGATCGGGGGTGGGAAGCTCATGCAGTCATCATTGGGGGAATAGAGGACAATAGCATTAAAACTGAAACTACAGAACAATTCTATGAATATAGGCTTATAAAAATATCTAAGTTTTGAAAACAAGGCTTTACAGAGCCACTTAGATATCCCATTAGTTGGAGCCACATGGATGGACCTACAGATTATCATACTAAATGAAATAAGTTAGAGAAAGACAAATACCATATAATATCACTTAGTTATGGAACCTAAAATACAATGCAAATGAACCTATCTACAAATCAGAAACAGACTCACAGACATTGAGAACAGACTTGTGGTTGCCAAGAGGAAGGGTGAAAAGGATGGATAAACAGCAAGGTCCTTCTGCAGAGCACATGTGTGTGATAGGACCAGATGCCATGATCTTAGTTTTCTGAATGTTGAGTTTTAAGCCAACTTTTTCACTCTCCTCTTTCACTTTCATCAAGAGGTTCTTTAGTTCTTCTTTGCTTTCTGCCATAAGGATGGTGTCATCTGCATATCTGAGGTTATTGATATTTCTTCTGGCAATCTTGATTCAAGCTTGTGCTTCATCCAGTCCAGCATTTCTCATGATGTACTCTGCGTATAAGTTAAATAATCAGGGTGACAATATACAGCCTTGACGTACTCCTTTCCTGATTTAGAACCAGTCTGTTGTTCTATGTCCAGTTCTAACTGTTGATTCTTGACATGCATACAGAAGGACGAGATGTTAGAATAATGAAGACAAGACTGATCTTGACGATTACTTGGTTTGTAGGCAGGAGTACCACACTAGGAAAACTTATTATCCCAGACATATATAGATCAGCTAGGCATATAATTTGAGATTTTATTCATTTGCACAAATTACATTTTATATATACTTCAGAAAATATGACACGATATGTGGGCATATCTCAAACTGCTGACTTTTTAATAGCAGACATAAAAATGTCCAATACAATAGCAATTTAATAAAATGAAATGGTGCAAGGCACTCTCTTCATTGCAAGAAAATGCACCCCCATGAATCTTCACTCTAAGGCCATTTCTTAATTCCCCAAAGTGTTGATTTAATAATAATTACCACCAATAAGAATGTCTGTGGAGTGGAGTTGACTATTTTATGATTGAAATCAGTTATTCTTAGCCAGGGGTGGGCTACAGCTGGTGTGGGGCAAGACAGAGAGTCTTCCCTTCTCCCAGAGAGATGCTTTGAAATCTCCTGGAGGCATGTTTATTTAAAAATGAATGATCCATATGATAAGTACTGATTTGATTTTAGTCACAGTACTTAATTCACTTTGAAGATGTAATCACAATTAAAAAGGTGTGGGAATTTTGATTCTTCACATGGATACAGGCGTTAGGAAAGGTGGAGAAACACAAAAGAGCATGTTGTCTAGAGACAGATTAAACACAGACAGGCTGTCTGCTTCTTCACCACCCACACCACACATTCAGCTTCCTGAATGCCCATGTCCCAAATGTCCCACTCACTGCTCTGGACTTCCCCGATCTGAGTGTGAGTGGGTGGGCTGTGAGAGTTCCAGGAAGCAGCATCCCAGGGGCCCATGCTCTGACTCAGGCTTTCTCTGAGTATCTGGTTCTGTACTCCCAGAATCCCTGGCTTTGCCATCTGGGACCACCTGCCCTCCTCTAATGACTTCCTTCAAAGTTACAGGGCCAGAACAAACAGATTCCTATTGCCTAGACAGGATAGGTTATAGGAACATCTCTAGTGTATCTGCCTGCTTTAAAATGCCATCATGTTCACACATGTGCACACATCCACACATGAAGGCACCCCTCACCAGTACACACACACACACACACACACACACACACACACACACACACAGGTCCTATTGAATGACCTAGCTGACCCTGCCTTCCTAGCCATTGCTGATTGGACCAGGGCTGCATAAATGACCCACCTGAACCAATTTCTTCCTCCAAAGAATTTAGAACTGAGACTCAGAGGTACTGGTCATTGTACTGGGAGCTTAGACTGCTAACGAAGGGAAGGTTGGGCTAAGACTATCCTGTTTGACCCAGAATACCTGAAAAAGCAGGGAAAGTCATCCTGGAGAGGGAGAGAGAAAGAGGTGGGGAGAGAGAGATTGAACAAAACGAAGCTGGTTTAAGAGAACATGTGGCCCTGGAGGGATGGAAGAGCCCTGCTGTGCTTCTGATGGCTTTTCAGGTCCTGGATTCAAGGCCATTCTATACTCTGTTTTCATTTCTTGGTTTCTGAGATTCCTCTGTATTGTTATAACAAATCCCCCTCATGCATTTTGGTTTTACTTAAGATAGTTCATATAATTTTCTGCTACTTGCCATCAAAAGTTCTGGCACAAAAAATTAAAATGTGAAATGATTGGTATGAATTTCACCATTTATACTGTACAATACCAGTTTTTAATGCACATATAAGAGCCCCTATCATATGCCAAATCACCACTATTACTCTATTCATATTTTATAGCTTGTTTTACATGTATACTGGAGAAGGGAACTGCAGCCCACTCCAGGACTCGTGCCTGGAAAAATCCCATGGACAGAGGAGCCTGGCGGGCTATGGTCCATAGGGTCACAGAGAGTTGGTCATGATGGAAGCAACTTCACACACACACACACACACACATACACAGTTTGTTCTTACCAGAACAATGGATACTCTGTATGACATTAACATGGAACATAACCTGGAACATGACACATAGTATAACATGTTCCTGGGTTCCTAAGATAAGGACTTGAACCTCCTTGGGGGCCATTATTCTGTCTAACACAGTAAGGACCTTGGTGGCCCCACATGGCTAGCTTCAGCTTCCTAACAGCATAGTGATCTCAGGATAGTCAGACTTCTTACATTGTGGTTGGTTGGCTCTTAGAGTGAACTTTCCAAGCAGAAAAGCCTCAATGTGCAAGCACTTATCAAGCCTCTGACTATGTAGAACTTGGCAACGTTCTATTAGCCAAAACAAGTTATGTGCTGAAACCCAGAGTTAATGTGAAAAGGGGCCACACAAAGCAAAGTACAGGGAGGCATGGTTTATTCAGGGCCATTATTGCAACAGCTATGACGATCACAATTAGGATGTTCTGTCCAATAAGCTTTGCACATCCTCAAATGTCTAAAATTACAAAAGAGGCAGCATTGTAAATAGCACATAATGTTTGCTTATTCAGGAAATTATTATTCCTTTGAAGTACAGATGAGACTAGACATCTTCAGACCCCACTGACCTGTGCATCTAATACAGATTCCCTGAGCATCTCTTGTGTCCAGGTCTTGTTGGGTGCTAAGCTCTTGAACTTTTTCACTGAGGGCTTTCTCTTTTTATTTATTTTTTAAATTATTGTGGTAAAATATATTTAACATAAAAATTACCACTTTAACTGTTTTTAAGTATATAGTTAAGTACACTGCTTTAAGTACGTATAAGCATCAAGTACATTCACATTGTTGTACAGTCATCATGACCATCCATCTCCAGAACTAAAATTATCCATTAAACACTAACTCCTTATTATCCTCTCCCACAGCCCCTGGCAACCACCATTCTACTTTCTGTTTCTGTGAATTTGACTATTCTATGTACCTCATAATTGGAATCTTGCAATATTTGTTCTTTGTGACTGGCTTATTTCACTCAGCATAACGTCTTCAAGGTTCATCTGTGTGGCAGCATGTGTCAGAATTTCATTCCTTTTTAAGGCTGAATAATATTCCATTGCAGGTATATACCACATTTTGTCTATCCATTCATAAACATCTGTTTCCTCCTTTAGGCTATGAATATTGTTCTGCTGCATTTTTTTTTAATTGAAGTAGAGTTGATTTACATATTATATTAGTTTTAGGTGTATAGCATAGTGATTCAGTATTTTTGCAGGTTATATTGCAAGAATATTATATATTATATTATATACAGGTTACTACAAGATAATGGCTGTAATTCCTTGTGCTACACAGTACAATATATTCTTGTTGCTTGTCTATTTTATACATAGTACTTTGTGGCTTTTAATCCCTCACCCCAAATTTGTCTCTCCTCCATTCCCTGTTTGCTTTGGTAAACTTCGGATCCCTTTGTTTTCTTTATCTGTGAGTCTGTTTCTGTTTTGCATATATATCATTTGTATAATTTTTTAGACTCCACATATAAGTGATATAATATAGTATTTGTCTTTCTCTGTCTGACTTATTTCACTAAGCATAATATTCTCTAGACCATCCATGTTGCTGCAAATGGCAGAATTTTGTTATTTTTTATGATTGAGTAGTATTCCATTGTATATGTAAGCTGCATCTTCTTAAACCGTTCATCTGTTGATGGGCGCTTGAGTTGCTTCCATGTCTTTGTTATTATAAATAGTGTGGCTATGAACACTGGGGTGCATGTATATTTTTGAATTACTGTTTTAATTTTTTCTGGATAGATACCCAGGAGTGGAATTTCTGGATCGTATGGTCATTCTATTTTGAGTTTTCGAGAAAACTCTGTATCATTTTCCATCAACTTACATTCCCAACAACAGTGTAAAAAGGTTCCCTTTTCTCGATAGTCTTGGCAACACTTCTTACTTATAGACTTTTTGATGACAGCCATTCTGACAGGTGTGAGATAATATCTTGTTGCTTTGACCTGTGTTTCTTTAATAATTAGCAAATGTTGAGAATTTTTTCATGTGACTATTAGTCATCCATCTGTATTCTTTGGGAAAATGTCTATACAGGTTTTTTGCCCATTTTTTATTGAATTGTTTGGTTTTTCAATATTGGGTTATATGAGCTGTTCAAATATTTTGGATATTAACCCCATGTCAGTGTATCATTTGCAAATATTTAGTCCCATTCCATAGGTTGTTTTTTCCTTTTATTGGTGTTTTTTCTTTGCTGTGCAAAAGCTTTTAAGTTTAATTAGGTCCCATTTGTTTATTTTTGCTTTTATTTCTTTGGCCTTAAGAGACTAAAACCAAAAAATGTTGCTATGACTCACGTCAAAGAGTGTTCTGCCTGTGTTGTCTTCTGAGAGTTTTATGGTTTCCATCTCCATAGCTAGATCTTTAAATCATTTTGAGTTAATTTTTATATGGTGTGAGAGAATGTTCTAATTTCATCATTTTACATATGGTTATCCAGTTTTCCCAGCACCACTTTTCTCCGTTGTATATTCTTGCCTGCTTGGTCAGAGATTAATTGACGGTAGGTGTGTGGGTTTATATCTGGGGTCTCTATTCTATTCCAATGATCTGTGTGTGTTTTCATGTCAGTATCACACTGTTTTGATTACTGCAGCTTTATGGTATAGCTGCTTTAGTATTTTGGGGTATTTTGTGATTCCATATGAATTATAGGATTATTTCTTCTAGTTCTGTGAATAATGGATATTTTGATAAGGATTGCATTAAATCTGTAGGTTGTTTTGAGTTCAGGAGAGGGACTGGTTACCAGGAAGACCAAGCCATGATTAGAAGCTTGGAACTTCTAGCCCCACCCCCCAACTTCTGGGAAGGTGAGAGGGGCTGGAGATTGACAGCTTCTCAAAGAGACCCCCTATGTACTCAGGGGGAGAGAGAAAGAAAATGTCTCTTGTTGGATCTACTATTATTGTGGAGCTCAGTTTCCATGCTCTAAACAATACTGAATATTTCCTCAGCTCCCTCACCTTCACATGTCATATGTCTAACCTACATAACTGTAATATAATCTGTGTCTGTTGCTTTAAGTCACTACTTGTGGTAATTTGTTACAATAGCCATAGAAAACTAATAGTGACAAATAGTGACATGGGGTCTCAAAGAGTCAGACATGACTGAGCAACTTTCAATTTCAAGAATCATGTCAGCTAGTTACTATATCTATTCAGCTGTCCCCTGGTCATTGGAGTTCACTCCTGATTAGGGTCCTTGAATCTCCAGGGGTTGTCCCCTATCCCAAGCTCCTTCTGTGTCTCTTCTTCCAGTTTTCTAGCCTCATAGTCACCTTCTCCTGTGGGTCCTCGACTCTTGGTGTATCTTTCTCAGTCTGCTTGCTGGCAACAGCCTGCCTGAAACGTACCAAAAACAGGAACATCTCATTTACCCTTACTTTCATCACTTCTGCCTTACTTTTCTATTTGCTGCTGTAATAAATTCAGCTCAGTCCAGTTCAGTTGCTCAGTCATGTCCTACTCTTTGTGACCCCACGAACCATAGCACGCCAGGCCTCCCTGTCCATCACCACTCCCAGAGTTTACCCAAACGCATGTCCATTGAGTGGGTGATGCCATCCAACCATCTCATTTTCTGTCATCCCCTTCTCCTCCTGTCCTCAATCTTTCTCAGCATTAGGGTCTTTTCAAATCAGTCAGCTCTTCGCATCAGGTGGCCAAAGTATTGGAGTTCAGCCTCAACATCAGTCCTTCCAATGAATATTCAGGACTGATTTCCTTTAGGATGGACTGGTTGGATCTCCTTGCAGTCCAAGGGACTCTCAAGAGTCTTCTCCATACCACAGTTCAAAAGCGTCAATTCTTTGGCTCTCAGCTTTCTTCACAGTCCAACTCTCACAACCATACATGACTACTGGGGAAAATACCACAAATTTAATGTTAAAACAACACAAATTTGTTCTTACATTTCTGTAGGTTAGAAGTCTGACATGGGTCTCACTAAGCTAAAATCTGTGAACAGCCCTGCATTTATTCTAGAAGGTCTAAGGAAAGAATATATTTTCTTATCTTTTTTAACTTACAGATTTGATAGTGTTAGTCCCTCAATCATGTCTGACTCTTTGCGACCCCATGGACTGTAGCCCACTCAGTCAGTTCAGTCGCTCAGTCATGTCTGACTCTTTGCAGCCCCACGGACTGCAGCACGGCCAGGCTTCCCTGTCCATCATCAACTCCCAGAATGCCACCCAACCATCTCATCCTCTGTCATCCCCTTCTCCTCCCACCTTCAATCTTTCCCAACATCAGAGTCTTTTCCAATGAGTCTTCGCATCAGGTGGCCTAAGTATTGGAGGTTCAGCTTCAGCATCAGTCCTTCCAATGAACACCCAGGGCTGATCTCCTTTAGGATGGACTGGTTGGATCTCCTTGTTTTCCAAGGGACTCTCAAGAGTCTTTGCCAACACCACAGTTCAAAAGCATCAATTCTGCAGTGCTCTGCTGCTAAGTCGCTTCAGTCGTGTCCGACTCTGTGCGACCCCAAGGACGGCAGCCCACTAGGCTCCCCCGTCCCTGGGATTCTCCAGGCAAGAACACTGAAGTGGGTTGCCATTTCCTTCTCCAATGCATGAAAGTGAAAAGTAAAAGTGAAGTCACTCAGTCGTGTCCAACTCTCAGCGACCCCATGGACTGCAGCCTTCCAGGCTCCTCCATCCATGGGATTTTCAAGGCAAGAGTACTGGAGTCGGCTGCCATTGCCTTCTCCTCTGCCGTGCTCAGCTTTCTTTATAGTCCAACTATCACATCCATACATGACTACTGGAAAAACCATAGCCTTGACTAGACGGACCTTTTTTGGCTAAGTAATGTCTCTGCTTTTTAGTATGTTGTCTAGGTTGACCATAGCTTTTTTTCCAAGGAGGAAGCATGTTTTAATTTCATGGCTGCAATCACCATCTGCAGTGATTTTGGAGCCCAAAAAAGTCTGTCACTGTTTCCATTGTTTCCCCATCTATTTGCCATGAAGTGATGGGATGGGATACCATGATCTTAGTTTTCTGAATGTTGAGTTTTAAGCCAGCTTTTTCACTCTCCTCTTTCACCTTCATCACGAGGGTTATTAGTTCTTCTTTGCTTTCTGCCATAAGGATGGTGTCATCTGCATATCTGAGGTTATTGATATTTCTCCCAGCAATCTTGATTCCAGCTTTTCATCCAACCCAGCATTTCTCATGATGTACTCTGCATATAAGTTAAATAAGCAGGATGACAATATACAGCCTTGATGTATTCCTTTCCCAATTTGGAACCAGTCTGTTGTTCCATGTCCAGTTCTAACTGTTGCTTCTTGACCTGCACACAGATTTCTCAGGAGGCAGGTAAGGTGGTTTGGTACTCCCACCTCTTTAAGAATTCTCCACATTGTTGTGGTTCACACAGTCAAAGTAGCCTACTAAGCTCCTCCAGGCAAGAATACTGGAGTGGGTTGCATCTCCTTCTTCTGGGGATCTTCCCAACCCAGGGATTGAACCCGCATCTCTTATGTCTCTTGCATTGATAGGTGGGTTCTTACCACTAGCACCACCTGGTCAAGCTCAAAGAGGCTACCCACATTCCTATGTTTATGCTCCCTTCCTCCATCTTCAAAGACACCAAAAACAGGTCAAATCCTTCTCACATATCACTTGGACCATTCCATGATCATATCTTCCTCCGACTCTCCTCTTCTGCCTCCCTCTTCCACTTTTAAGGACTCTTGTGATTATATTGGGCCAGCCAGATTATCCAGGGTAATCTTTCTATTTTAAGATCAACTGATTAGGGACTTCCCTGGTAGTCCAGTGGTTAAGACTCTGCTTCCAGGTACTGACAAAAAAAAAATCAGCTGATTAGTAACCTTTATCTTCAACCTTAATTCCCCTTTGCCATCTAACATTTTCACATGTTCTAGGAATTAAGGTGTGGATATCGTTGGAAGAGGCTTTATTCTGCCTACCACAAACTCCAATTTTAATCCTCCTTCCATTGTGGCTAAAAGCACAAATAAAAAGTCTCCTTTTCTTCTCCCACTGGGCTTCCTCTATGCTTACTCCTAAATCAGGTCATTATTCAGCTCAAGGACTGGTACTTGAGAAAGAAGTTTTCTACCAATTATCACCTCACTTTGTACAGAATCACTTGTTCATTTTGTTAGTCTATAAATGAATGAGTCACTTTTCAATGCCCTAGAAAAACATGAGAAGGCAATCCTAGCCACTTTTAGACTGTCTTGTACTCGATCAAAAGTCTTAACTACTTGAATTTGGGGTTTTGGCACTCTGTACAAAGTTAGTAGTTGCTCTTAGGAAATGGAACTCAGCATCATTCAGATTGATTGTCAGGCCCACAAAACAGAAGCAGTAATGTCATTTGTGATTTGGGAAGTTACACCTGAGGCCTTAAAGCTCTTCCTGAACAGAGGAACAGTGAGGAAAGGGGGGTATGAAATGAGAATGTCCTTGAAATGTTTTTATATTCAAATACTTTTAATAAGGTTAAGTAAAATGCAAAAGCATCCTCAAGGCCTGGAGCAGTGAGACTTTATAGCAAAAATATGAGATAGACTGGATTCCCACCCAATTTTTATCACTAACTTGTAGACATTATCCATGATGCCTTCAAGTTTAATCTTCAAAACAAGGAGGAAGACACTTGGCGCCAACTACCTGTGTGCTAATCAAGGCCAGGAAAACAATTCTTGCTCCTCCTAGAGTTGATAGATTTGAGAGGATGGTTTCTTGCTTGTAACTCTGTTAAGAGTCTGCATCTGATGGGACTGAGTTGTGGAATGAGTTGGCCTGGATGATCTCCAAGGCCCCCTTAGGCTGTGTCTATCTGGCGCTCAGTGACACAGTCTTACTCAACTGACAACCACTGCTCTGCCCTTGGAAGGCCCCAATCTCTGCTGCTCTTCAGGACTAATCTTCTCTGTGGCCTTGCTTGTGGCTTAACACTGCACTTCCCTCTTCCTTCCTGAAACATGAATCAGATTGGCATGACTCTTGCCACTCTCTGTGAGAACTAAGCAAATGTACTAGTGTGGGGGGTGTGTGTCTTTTTTTTCTAGCAGTTAGACAGTGACATTTATGATGCATCAATCTTGTCAGGCAAATACAGCCCATTGATTTATATCCTTGGTCAGAAAATAAGCTAGTGTACTGCCTGTTTTATTCTGGATGTTTTAGTAATGCAATATGGTATCAGTCAGGCTTCCCAGGTAGTACTAGTGGCAAAGAACCCACCTGCCAATGCAGGAGATGTAAGAGACATGGGTTTGATCCTTGGGTGGGGAAGATTCCCTGGAGAAGGGAATGGCTACTCACTCCAGTATTCTTGCCTGGAGAATCCCATGGACAGAGGAGCTGGGCGGGCTATAGTCCACAGGGTTACAAAGAGTTGGACACGATTGAAGCAACTTAGCACACGCACATGCATGGTGTCAATCTGTTTGGACTAATATAACAAAAATACCATAAACTGAATGGCTTATAAACAACAAACATATTTTGTACAGTTCTAGAATCTGGAGAGTCCAAGATCAAGGCACCAGAAGATTTGGTGTCTGTTAAGGGAATGCTTCCTCGTAGACAGTGTCTTCTCACTAAGTCCTCACATAGTGAAAGAGGCAAGGGAGCTCTCTGGAGTCTCTTTTATAAGGGCACTAACCTCATCAAATAGCCAACATCCACTGGATCATAGAAAAGGCAAGAGAGTTCCAGAAAAACATCTGTTTCTGCTTTATTGACTCTACCAAAGCCTTTGACTGTTTGGATCACAATAAACTGTGGAAAATTCTAAGAGAGATGGGAATACCAGACCACCTGACCTGCCTGTTGAGAAATCTGTATGCAGGTCAGCAAGCAACAGTTAGAACTGGACATGGAACAACAGACTGGTTCCAAATAGGAAAAGGAGTACGTCAAGGCTAGATATTGCCACCCTGCTTATTTAACTTATATGCAGAGTACATCATGAGAAACACTGGACTGGAAGAAACACAAGCTGGAATCAAGATTGCCGGGAGAAATATCAATAACCTCAGATATGCAGATGACACCACCCTTATGGCAGAAAGTGAAGAGGAACTAAAAAGCCTCTTGATGAAAGTGAAAGAGGAGAGTGAAAAAGTTGGCTTAAAGCTCAACATTCAGAAAACAAAGATCATGGCATCCGGTCCCATCACTTCATGGGAAATAGATGGGGAAACAGTGGAAACAGTGTCAGACTTTATTTTGGGGGGCTCCAAAATCACTGCAGATGGTGATTGCAGCCATGAAATTAAAAGACGCTTACTCCTTGGAAGAAAAGTTATGATCAACCTAGATAGTATATTCAAAAGCAGAGACATTACTTTGCCGACTAAGGTCCGTCTAGTCAAGGCCATGGTTTTTCCTGTGGTCATGTATGGATGTGAGAGTTGGACTGTGAAGAAGGCTGAGCGCCGAAGAATTGATGCTTTTGAAGTGTGGTGTTGGAGGAGACTCTTGAGAGTCCCTTGGACTGCAAGGAGATCCAACCAGTCCATTCTGAAGGAGATCAGCCCTGGGATTTCTTTGGAAGGAATGATGCTTAAGCTGAAACTCCAGTACTTTCTTTGGCCACCTCATGCAAAGAGTTGACTCATTGGAAAAAACTCTGATGCTGGGAGGGACTGGGGGCAGGAGCAGAAGGGGACGACTGAGGATGAGATGGCTGGATGGCATCACGGACTCGATGGATGTGAATCTGAGTGAACTCCGGGAGTTGGTGATGGATAGGGAGGCCTGGCGTGCTGCGATTCATGGGGTCTCAAAGAGTCAGACAAGACTGAGCGACTGAACTGAACTGAACCTCATTCATGAGGGCTCTAACCACACGATGTAATCATTTTTCCAAAGGCCCTGTTTGAAAGTACTATCATAGTGGGCGATTGGGTTTTCAACATATGAATTGGAGGAACACAACCAGTTTCTAGCATAGGGAATTTATGAATAAGGAATTTTCTTTTTTTAATTTTTAATTGGAGGATAATTGATTTGCAATGTTGTATTGGTTTCTGCCATACAACAACATGAATCAGTAATAACTATATATATAGTTATGATATATAGATATGATACATATATATGATATATAGATACATATTTCTATATATCCTAGGAATTTTCAAGTGAGATTCAGGAGCAAAACCCGATTTACAATTTGGTATGTGTATGTATGAATTACATTTTTCTTAGAAGAGGATCAGATTTCCAACAGAATTCATGAGTGAATAAAAGGTAAGACTAACAAACATAAAACAATGTTCTATCACCATAGAGTCAGGATCAATCACTGTCTACCTCTAATGGAAGCAGCTCAGGGAGCGAAAGGAACTACAGAAGTAATATCATTAACAATTTTTTTTTTTTTTTTTGGCTACGCTGCACAACTTGTGGGATCTTAGTTTCCCAACCAAGGATTGAACTTGTGCCCTGGGCAGTGAAAGTGCAGAGTCCTAGCCACTGGACCACCAGGGAATTCCCCACTAATAATTTAAAACATTTTATATCAGGCCCGAGCTCAGTCATGTCTGACTCTTTGTGACCCCATAGACTGTAGCCCACCAGGCTCCTCTGTCCATGCAATTTTCCAGGCAAGAACACTGGAGTGGGTTGCCATTTCCTAGTCCATCATATTAAGCATCATGTAGTAAAAATCCTCTTCATTAACCACTCCTTAGTGAACTTTCCAACTTAACCAATGCTCTCTGTTTCATCTACAAAATACACTCATTGCTGCCTCCAACCTTGAGCCCAGCACTCTCCCACACTTTTGGTCCCACCCATGGATTTGATTCATACCAAGATTCAGTGATGGTTCTTGCCCATCCTTTTCATGCCAGGATATTATATTTCTATGATTTGGTTAAAAACATGAAAATTTGATTAAATATAAGCATAAAAAGAAAGTTGCAAAGTTGAATTCTTTCAGATTCTTAATGAAGGCAACTTGATTTTTTTTATATAACTGCAGAAATTTAAGGAAAATATGAAAAAGTTTCTGTACTCTGATTGCATGACAGGTAACTTGTAGTTCCTGCTTCACTTTAAAGAAAGTGGCAATTACAGAAGAATGTGGTATATGCAAATAGAGAGATACTTAAGAAAAAGTCTTGGTCCTTCATCAAAGGATTGGGGGATTGATGCAAATTTATGTTTGAGTTAAATAAAAATCTTCAGAAGTATACAAATCATTTTTATGATTCCCAGATTGAACCATTTTTTTTTCTATAAGCCAAACAACCATGGATTCTCATTGAAATGATTTAGAGCTATTCTACTGTATTGGGATCCCAGATAAGGAAAAAAAAGTGTGTTTCAGAACCCATGATTTTCAAGGATCTTCATATTAGTGTACTTTCACTGACCCAGAAAACAAAGCAAATGAATATTTTCAACTCTACAGATGATTCCACACACAGGCTCAACATGTCCTTTATATAAAATGTAGGCTTTCTATGTCAGTTTGAATCCTCCAGGAATCAGATGCTCAAGTAAGATTCGATGTGCAAGGAATCTATTGAGGGAAATTTGTGTAAAAGAAAAAGGGGAAAGCTAGGTGGGGAGAGGCTTAGACCAAGATGCAGGTAGAGCAGTAAAAATGGAAGATTGGATAGAAGGAGCCACAGACGGCAGCACAGCTCTGAGAAAGTCTCAGCAGATGGGGAGAGCCAGAAAAAAGTTTGCCTATAAGAGATGACCCATGTAAGACTGAAATGACCCAGCCGTAGTACTCCTGCTGTGCTCTGTCATGCCAGAGTGTGAATGTGGCCGTGGATTCTAAAGATGTGGAAACTTCAGCCTGTTGACTGACTATCCTTAGTTCCATGACTGCGGACACCTTTCCTATTAGAAACCATGACCATTGGAAATAAACATCATTCTCTAGGGAGGCTCAGACCAGTAGGGTGTGTGGAAGACCAATTATGTCCAGTTGTTGTTGTTGTTCAGTCACTCAGTCATACCCAAGTCTTTGCAACCCCATGGACTGCAGCACGCCAGGTTTCCCTGTCCTTCACTATCTCCTGTAGCTTGCTCAAACTCATGTCCATTAAGTTGGTGATGCCATCCAACCATCTCATCTTCTGTCATCCCCTTCTCTTTCTGCCTTCAATCTTTCCCAGCATCAGGGTCTCTTCCAGTGAATCAGCTCTTCGCATCAGGTGGCCAAAGTATTGGAGCTTCGGCTTCAGCATCAGTACTTCCAGTGAATATTCAGGTTTGATTTCCTTTAAAAAGTCTTCTAAGAAGGACTCATCTTTATTTATCTACCTGCATCTAAAACGTTGTGGCAAATGTGATTTGTTACAGATTCGATGATAAAGCTTGTGAAATCTTTACCCAGGCATAGAAACAAATGCTTCCTTGGCAGACAGACTTCAGAGTTAGCAGGTATTTAGTGTGCACCTATTATGGCTGTGCCAGGCACCGTTACAGAGGTATAGAGTGGTGGCCTGTGCAGACAAAGCCTCCTGGAGCTAACACTCTAGCCAGGGGGACAGACAGTAAGCTAACAAATCTATGGACAAGAGATAAATAAGTCCTGTGGAGAAAATCAAAGAGTGTAACATGTTAGAAGAGGGCTGGATAGACATGGTGGTCAAAGGATTATGGAGAACTACCTCTCTGAGGAAGGGACATTTGAGGTGAAGCCAAATTAATGAAAGAGGATGAGAATCTGGGGCAGAGGAAATAACAAAGGCAGAGATCGTCAAGTGAGAGATACACATTGGTGGAAATGGAAAAATGCCCGTTGGAGAGATAGGAGCCAGCTGAGGTGGGGCTCATGGGTCATGAGGAGTCTTGATTCTATTCTAAATGTGATGAAGGGTTCTAAGTAGGGGACCCACATGACCAGATTTACGTCTTAACTTTGGTGATTTCAGAATGTCTGTATGGAAAGAATTTGAAAGTGATAAGATGCTTACAAGGGGGGTGATCTGGAGGAGGGGTGAGGACAGTTGGTGGACACAGGGAGATGAGAGGTGGCATAAAGCAGCATACTGCTGCATAAACTTGAGAAAATATCCACTGTGTCTACCAAAGAATATGGGGAGGGGGCAGGTTTAGTAGTGATTATGGGCTGATTAAGAGCTTCCCTGGTAGCTCAGATGGCAAAGAATCCTCCTGCAATGCAGGAGACCCCAGTTCAATCTCTGGGTTGGGAAGATCCCCTGGAGAAGGGAATGGCTACCTATTCCAGTATTCTTGCCTGGAGAATCTCACAGATAGAGTCTGGTAGTCCATGGAGTCGCAAAGAGTCGGACATGACTGAGCTACTAATACTTTCACTTTTCTATCATGGGCTGATTAAAGCATCTCAAACTCAACTCACTCTCATCCCCAGACATCAGCACTATATATATTTTTTTAAATCACCATGTGTATTGTGTAGAGAATGAACATAGGGGAGCAAGAGTAGATGCCTGGCAGCTAGGTAAAATGCTGGTTGCAGTGGTACAGGTAAGAGATGATATTGGCTTGAATTAAGGAGATATTGATGGCAGTGGAGCAAAGTGGATTGATTGAAAATATTTGTTTTTTTCTGAGGGCATGAGTGACAGAGCACCGGTTCTGTAGCATCCTGGGCTTTGTAGAACACTCCTCCAAGCTGTGCCCTTTCCCTTTCTCTTCATAGTATATTTCTGAAATCAGATGTGTGGCAGACACTGTGGGTAATCAGGGATCGCCTCAAGCCCTTTTAACATTCCCATGTGCCTGTCTCCTGGCTGTACTGTGCTTTTGCCAATAATGGCCTTGTGACTCTTCTTCACAGGACCATCCTCTGGTTGCTGAAGGGTTTTGCCCAAATAAGACAACTGGAAGTGTCTAGAACTTTCCATCCCTCCCACCCTCACCTCACCGTCTGCCCAATCAGACCTTAGCCAATGACCAACAAGAATGGGAGTATGAAAGTCCAGACTCTTTCCCCTGAGTTGAGATGACTTTGAGGTATACCTTACTCATCAGAGCTCCCCACTGGATCAAAGGAGGGTGCTCTCCATGACTTTGCCCACATACCCACCTCACTTGGCTTCTCCACTGTCCTATCCCCTCCATTTCCTTGTTTGCTTCTTCTGGGAGTTTCTTGAAAAATCCATTTGCACACAAATCCTTATGTCAGAGTGTACTTCTGAAGACCTCAGTCCAAGGCTCTCTGCTCACCACTGTCTCTTAATGCAAACCACCATCTCTTACACTATACCACTGGAGCAAGCAACATACTGTTTCTGAGATTTTTCTGCCATCAGTCTTATCATATGATGGTCACCTGGGTGACTCTCTGCCATGGGCGTCACTCCCAGGGTAGCCTTTTCTCTGCCATTGAAGAAAGACTATTGTGCAATTGGTTAAGAATATCATCATTATAGGCATAACATCAATTCTCGTTTATTAAAATAAAAAGTTAAAAATCCACAAATGTCAGCGCTTTAGCTATTACTACTAATAAAATTTTTTGTGATATATCTTATCACTGATCATTACACACCAGAAAGCTCTGAAAGGATGATACAGAATCCTATGAGACTTAAGATAAGACTATATAAGAAAAAATACTTTCTTTACCCAAAGCACAGTTAACACAGGGTGAGCAGGAACAGAGAACAACCTAATCCAGTTCCCTTTTCATCATAAAGCTATCCTTTTGTGAAAATAACAAGCAGAAATATTTAAGTGTTAAGTTGCACCATGTGAAATCTCCATCAGCACTTTCATATGGTTCAACCTAACACTAATTATGAACTTTGGCTGGATTTTGTAGATTTTATAGATACGCTATAGATTTAAAGAGGCCCTGTCTCACTCTTAACCTTGGCCAGATACCTTCTTAAATAAACTGTACTTAATTTCAAACACACCAATCTGGGAACGTCCACTCTAGGGCTAAGTAAAAGGATCACAATCGTTTTCATAGATTCAAAGCCTTCCTGGAAATTTCAGCAAGCCCAGGTCTTTCTTCACCCTTTAGGCATCACCTCACTACTAATGGGAATGAGACTGGAGGGCATTTCTTACCATTCCCCAGGGAGTATTAGCCTCTACTCGAACCCTTCCAGTCGCTTGTTTTGGCACCCACCTCTTAAGACATGCACTGAGCATAAGAAAGAAGACCTAAGCATGAATCAGACTCAACTATGTTCTGACTCTGTGACCATAGACTTCTTTTCTATTACAAACCCCTTCCCTCCTTAAATACAAACATTGTCTATGCTTTTAATTAACGGCTGCAATCTATGCTGTCTTTCCTTCCTTTATGTTGAGGAAAACATGATTTATTTTCAAGTTAGTTTTAATATTAAAAGTAGAAACCAAAAAAAAAAAAAAAAAGGCAAGAAAAACCAAGGCTGCAGGTGCCTGCCTATCCTCAAAATGGTATATTCAAATAAAATATCTATTTATTTACTACTATTATAGAAACAGATAACATCATGTGTTAGTTGCACTCCCAATGTTGTACATGGCATTGTAATATTTGATCTCTCCCAGGACCATCTACAAAGCATGGGGGAGGGAATGTGTCCTCGCTGATGGTTTCTTCAGGGGATTTGCTCCTATGGGGTTGCCCAGCTTGAATCAAATGATGCTTCGAGTCAAGTTGCTTTTTCCTTAACTGAGAAACCAAAGACAGACCACAGTTAATAATAGTCTTAAAAATAACATCTTGGGAGTAATCATCACATGTTTCTTTATTACAGGAAATGCATACCAAATGTCGCCTTGTATTTAAACCCAAAAAGTGGGCAGAGTGTGGGCAGACTACACCAGAGGCTATTTAAGGAGGGCAGGTTTTCCATGACTGGCCACAGTCGGCCTTAGAACTCCATCTGTTCCTGACTTAATTTCATACGTAACTATTAGCACAGGTGCCACTGGTAAGTATTATAGAAACAAAAGTGATTGTCATGTAACCTTTAAGGATGTGAGTGATTCATTCAAATCCCTCTGGCCTGACCACACATCCAGTATGGGTAAGGAACAAAAACAAAGAAGAAACTTGCAAGGACTATGTCTTGTGGTTTTTTAGTCCTTGGAACCAGAGACATGAATTTAATTTCAAGACCCCTTGAACACAGAGGCCCTTTGACGATTCTCCCCACTTTCCTGAAACACATTCTAGCCAAATGCTGTAGGGGACATCAGAGCCAGCTAAATAATTGGCGGGGCCCTGTGTGAAACGAAAGTGCAGGCCCTCTTTTCTAAAAAGCAGGAAAAAAGGTGCCACTAAAGGTACCAAAGTATAAAGCCTTTTCTTTTCTTGTGCAGTTTCTCTCTTGCCTTGTCCTGATGTTTTTCATTTGCTATTTAATGTCATTCTAAGTAAAGAAAAAAATAAAATTTTAATTTTTAAATTAATAGCATGAGTTTATCATTAATCTTATATTGCATGGTGCCAGATACAAATGTAAAAATAAGACCACATAACCCACGGGTGAAATTATTGAAATTCAGATTCCCTAAGCTCATACATATGTGTGTATTTTGCCCTCATCAGAAAAGTGGAAATAGTGCCCCAAACTAGCCTGTTTTTACTTCACTTCTTCATATGCACACATTCTATTATTATGCTAAGTGAAATAAGTCAAAGACAAATGCTGTATGATATCACTTGCAGGTGGAATCTTAAAAAGGCAACAAACTAGTGAATACAATACAAAAGAAGCAGAGTCACAGATACAGAGAGCAAACTAGTGGTTACCAGTGGGAGGCGGATAGGGGTTGAGAAGTAAGAGGTGCTGCAAGAGCATATTGTACACCACAGGGAATATAGCCCATATTTTATAATAACATTAAATGGAGTACAACTTTTAAAAATTGTGGATCACTATATTGTACACCTGTAGTTTAGATAATATTGCACATCAACTATGCTGCTGCTGCTGCTAAGTTGCTTCAGTCGTGTCCGACTCTGTGCGACCCCATAGACGGCAGCCCACCAGGCTCTCCTGTCTCTGGAATTCTCCAGGCAAGAACACTGGAGTGGGTTGCCATTTCCTTCCCCAATGCATGAAAGTGAAAAATGAAAGGGAAGTCGCTCAGTCGTGTCTGACTCTTAGCGACCCTATGGACTGCAGCCCACCAGGCTGCTCCATCCATGGGATTTTCCAGGCAAGAGTACTGGAGTGGGGTGCCATTGCCTTCTCCAACATCAACTATACTTTAATTTAAAAAGAAAAAAAGGGGAAAAAAAACCACTCTCAGTCTTGGTTTCTGATAAGTAAGGAAGCACTGGAAGGAGTAGGAACTATGGGTTGCCCTATTTTTCCCTTTCCTTCTATCTCATCATTTTCTATGTAAGTGGTTGGCCAATACAAGGAAGTATTAATAATATAAGTAAGATAAAGTTCCTTGTTCCTTCATGTATCTTAGAACACCCTGCTTTCATTCTGTAATCAAAGCCAGTTCTGGTTCCAATGGAAAGCCTCAACTCACAGTCTATCAGCTACCTCACTTACTCAGTTATAGGTTGAACACACTAGGCATATCCCTGAACTCACATCATACAATGTACATGCATGCAGTCGTGTCCAATTCTTTGTGACCCTATCGAATATAGCCCACCAGGCTCCTCTGTCCATGGAATTCTTCAGGCAAGAATACTGGAGTGGGTTACTATTACCTTCTCCAGGGAATCTTCCCAATCCAGAGATCAAATATGCATCTCCTGCATTGCAGGGGGATTCTTTACTACTGAACCATTGGGGAAGCCTGCATGATGGAATTCCACGAGCACTGGAATTCTGTACTCGTGGGACATCATGAATGGTACATGCTAATGGGGCTTTCCAGGTGGGGCTAGTGCTCAAGAACCTGCCTGCCAATGCAGGAGGTATAAGAGATGCAGGTTCAATTCCTTAGTCCGGAAGATCCCTTGGAGAAGGGCATGGCAACCCACTCCAGTATTCTTGCCTGGAGAATCCCATGGACAGAGGAGCCTGGGGGTCTGCAGTCCATGGGGTCACAAAGAGTCAGACATGACTGAAGTGACTTGGCATCAGCAGAGCATCAGTGGGGCAGCAAGGAACAGCAGATACTCATATCACTAATACCTCCTCTGCTCTCACACATGCTCCCTTACTCCGTCAGATTTCACTAAAAAGAAAAGCGCAAGTTCAAAAGCAAAATTTAATAAGGTCAAGAAGGTGATAGCAGGGCATTAAACCAAAGTGCCAGACCTTTCTGAGTGTGGGCCTCTGTATAACTTCTCTGATGGCTCAGACAGTAAAAGAATCTGCCTGCAATGCAAGAGACCTGGGTTCAATCCCTGGGTCCAGAAGATCCCCTGGAGAAGGGAATGACTACCCACTCCAGTATTCCTGCCTGGAGAACCCCACGGACAGAGAAGCCTGGGGGGCTATAGTACGTCGGGTCGCAAAGAGTCAGACACGACTGAGAGACTAACACTATCACTCTGTATAACTACACAGATTGCATACCCTTGAGGCTGACCCTGGGGGGCACTTCTTTTCATACTTCAGCATTTATTGAGCCTCAAATATGTGTGAAAAAGGTGAACGAGACAGGCAGACAAAGTGCCACCCTTGAAGTCTATGAGGGACAATTTGGGTAATGGCTATGTTCATGTTTCCAATAGCGGAGTTATTTGCTTAGTCCCTAAAATGATGCTTAAAGTTTCAGGAGAATATCTAGCACTGCTGGGATATGCCTCATCCCCAAAGGTGCAATCCCTTGAGCTAAATAGGGAAAAATACGAGATCTGTACCTCCTGAGATTGCACACCGAACTTGTGAGCTCAACTTGACATTCACAATTTATTACCCAGGTGGTTTATTGTAACAGGCTACCAAGAACAAGGTGACCAGAAAGAGCTCCCAACAACTTGCCTAAACAGTAAACTCGTGAGCTCTTGTGGCAGAATTATAGAACTTGAAGTAGTCGCGGAAAGCAGTGAATTCTGTTAGACTTTTATTTTTAATTTGGTAAAATACACAAAACATAAAAGGTTCCATCTTGACCATATTAGAGTATACAGTTTGGTAGTGTTAACTATATTCACGTGTCATGCAAGTAATCTCCAGAATTCTTTCATCTGGTAAAACTGAAACTCTGTACCCATTAAACAGCAACTCCCCATTTTCCCCTCCCTCCAGCTCTTGGCAACCACTATTCTACTTTCTATTTCTATGAGCCTGACTGACTACTCTATATACCTTATATAAGTAAGTGGAATTATACAGCATGTCTTTTTTGTGACT
Organism: Budorcas taxicolor; assembly: GCF_023091745.1. NCBI lineage: Eukaryota > Metazoa > Chordata > Mammalia > Artiodactyla > Bovidae > Budorcas > Budorcas taxicolor. The sequence goes on along the minus strand of NC_068935.1, from coordinate 100,071,964 downwards.
GGTTTATTTTGCTTAGTATAATGTCCTCATACAACCATGCTGCAGCATGTGTCAGAATTTCCTTTTTTGAAGGCTGAAGAACATTCCATGGTTTAGACATATCAGCAGCACATTTTGTTTATCCATTCATCCATAAAGCAAACACTTTGGTTGTTTCTACCTCTTGGCTATTGTGAATAAAGCTGCTATGAACCTGGGTGTACAATATCTCTTCAAGACCCTGCTTTCAGTTCTTTGGCTACAAACTCAGAAACAGAACTGCTGGAGAAAACAATTATTTGAAATCATACTTATAGGGGCATGATCTATGTTGGAAGATCAGATGATGTTGGAATTATCAGGGGACTACCTACCATGAGAGTTTGAGGGGTAAGAGATGAAACATGGAAGGATCGAGTTTGAAAAAAATATCTAAGTGTATCCCATGCAGTTGTTCAACACTGTGGCTTTTCAAGCTGGACAGACAGAATCACTGGCTGAAGTAAGCATCAAGACAAATACTCTAACCAAAAAACCTGGATTGTAATCAAGTGAAGCTAAAATAAGTACTCTGAAGATGTGTAGAAGAAATATTGAGCATCCAATGGTTCTTGGAAAGATAAAACTATTAAGACACTGTTTATAGGTTTTTAACGCAGCACTTGGAGCAATGCGAAAGAACCCTCTGCAGCAAGAGAGCAATCTTCAGACAAAAAACAATGTCCCCAGTGAGATATTACCACTATGCCCCGAAGTAACCTCGCTGAAAATACATCAGCATTCAACACTTAGACAGTCAACACCCTAGCAGACTACATTGATGGATTTTAGAATTATAGAACTTTCAACCTTATAAGAACATTACAGATCATGTAGTCCAACTCCCTTAATTATAAAAGGAAGAAACCAAGGCTCGGAGGTGAAGAGACTCTCCCAGGACCACAAAGTTAGTTGTTGACACAGTAGGGTTGAATTTCTCAGTTCTAGCGGTGAATCTGTTAATATAGTTTAAGCCTGAAAAGACAAGAGCTTCTGGATTATTTTCTATAGGACAGCCAGGCCATCACTGACGTTGTCCAAGAATACTATCCCAATCCAGGGGTGGAACAGAGGCGTTTTCTAAGATATATCAAGACGTTTGATTGTTTGCAGTCAATCAGAATCATGAAGGCAATAGTCAGTGCCTCAAATGGCTATACAAATCTCTCTGATCTCCTTTAAGTTAATTTAAGACATCAAGACTTCAGATAGTGTTAGTTGTTCAGTGGTGTCCGACTCTTTGAGGCCCCATAAACTGTAGCCTACCTGGCTCCTCTGTCCATGAAATTCTCCAGGCAAGAACATTGGAGTGGGTAGCCATTCCCTTCTCCTGACCCAGGGATTGAAACCAGGTCTCCTTCATTGCAGACAGATTCTTTACCTTCTGAACCACCAGGTAAGCCCTCGGAATATTCCTGTTAAAATGGAAATATATTCCCTAAGAGTGGTTATACACACATTCATTATGGACATTAACACACGAGCAGGAATTCATTGATCAGATTAGTTAACAGTTAGTCATCATCTCACCAAACTATCTCCTGGCACTGAGGGACAAGGACTTGGGACCCATGCATTTTTGTCAAGGGGAAAATTCACTTCTCTAACAATGTCACCACCAAAGGCTATTAAGAATGCTACAATTGACGGTTAATGTCTACATGACCCACATTATGTGCAGCATGAAATAATTTGATCATTTGACAACTTTTAAGACAAAATGTGGATATGGAAAATGGGACTTTCAAAACTGTACTTTAAACTGTCCATACGTCCCCCTGTAATATTTCTACTTAACAGAGAATAATTTACCTTTAACTAAGACAGCAGCCAAGTTCCTATAACCAGAAGGAAAGGCAAACATTAGGGGAAAACCTGTGATATTTCACCCATGGTGGAGTCACCCAGTTTGAGGGAATTGTGCCTCTCTGTTACTAGACAATTGGGACAAATGGATATGTGAATAGACCTTGTGGGAACTGGCTACAATTAAAGCAGAGTGAATATTTATTTTCCTCACAGTATCTTTATTTTTCTTATATCCTTGTACTGCATGTTGATTCAGCCACTAGAGACCATGAAGTTTCAAAAATGCTCAGGGAAACCCCACAGGAGTTGTGGTTTTTTCCATTCTCTGGTTCATGTGTCTGCTTTGCGACCAGCCATGCAGGGTGGCTGGTTCGCTGGACCCAATTCTTGGTACCCAGGAAATTCCAGAGCTGCCAGGATCACTGGGATCAGTCACAGAGAAATCCATACCACACTGATCCATTAATACATATTTGTGCAGAGAACTTGTTTCACACAATTCTGAGGACGTCTAGGAATGGCAACTTGGTTTTGAGGAAGATTCTAGAGAACTTACTCTTCAGAAAAACTAAGAACTCATAAACCTCAAAGAAGAATGTGTGTGCACTAAGTTGCTTCAGTCTTGTCCAATTCTGCGACCCTATGGACTGTAGCCCGCCAGGTTCCTCTTTCCATGGGGTTCTCCAGGCAAGAATACTTAAGTGGGTTGCCATGCCCTCCTCCAGGGAATCTTCCCAACCCTGGGATCAAACCTGCAGTCTCTTATGGGCAAGCGGGTTCTTTACCACTAGCGCCACCTGGGAAGCCCCAAAGAATACTACATCTAAAACGGTCACAAAGGCTGAGATTCCTGGGCAAGCCTGAATTCCTTCATTGCCTTATTGGACTTCTGCTGAATTCTGGTTGATCACTTACCCCTTTCTGGCTTCCCCATCCAATCACTAACATAACAGACACCCTAATTAATGTAACAACAAAGCACCATTCTGAGTGGTTATCTACATTATCTCATTTATACCCCCCCCACCATGTTAGATATGGGATACCACTGTTCTCCTTTTCACAGATGAGAAAATTGAGATATATAGAAGTGCAATGACCACCCCAGGTCACAGAATGAACAGGAAAGTAGGACCCAGACCCAGCGCTATGAACTACAAAGTTCGTGGTCTTCACCACACGTTATTTTGTCTCCTGAGCATCTTGCTCTCTTTGGGAAGTGGGGAGGCCCCTCATTCTTCTACTTCATTCTCCATTTCCCCAACCGTGCTCTCTGGAGCCTCAGCCATGAGGCCGCCTCAGGAAGGGCTGGGCAGGCTTTGAGGAAAGAATCCTTTCCCCTCGGTTTACTAAAAGCTGCCAAAGGTTAATAAGGCCCAGTCCCTTCCACAGGCAATGCCCCACTCTGGGCCCAAAGCATGGAGTCTGGCTGCCTGCTAAAGAGTTTCCATTCCCAAGGGGAAGACTGCCCAGGAGAGATGGCCATCTGGGAACAACCTTCCTGGTGTTCCTTTGGCTACACATTTTGTTGATTTCCTTAAGTGTGTTTTCTTATGGGGTTTCTGTTTCTTTTCTGGCTGGGTTTGTGACTTTACTTCATTTCTGTTTATTTCTTGTTATTTGGCCCAACACACTTGTTTTCATTTGATTTTTTTTTTTTCCCTCAGACTTCTGGCATATACGACCTGTAGCTCATTTTGCTGTATGATATGCCACCCCATGTGTGTGTTTTGTCTAAAGTTCCTGGAAGCCAAAACTTAAACAACATGAAAATGAGATGGGGGAAATTCTTCAAACCTTTTGACTTAGGCAAAGATCGTCTTGTTGATGAAATGCACAGCCACTATTTAAATCCCAGTTTAGATTACCTCAACTACGTGCTACTTTTATAACCGATGAACACTGCCATTGAAAATGTAGCATCAACAGCCTTTTAAAAATAAAAATGTGACATCTTTCTGACTCTTTTCCTTTAGTAACCCAAAGATGGGACAGGAAAGGCTTGGAACAAGGAAAAACTTAACTCCTAACCTCAAAAAATGGAGTGGGCAAGCTAGGTTAGTGTAGGGGGAAACCATAAAAAGGCAGGGGGCACTCAGTTATATCCCATAGAAAATCATTCATCACACTAAATATGGCATATCATGTCTATGTGTCCAACCTCTTATCCCAGATAATGCTCTGAAATTTTTTAAAACAGGCTGGTTTGAAGTCTTTCTGGACCTAATTATTTTTCTCACACATCCAAGAACATGTATGTGAGATTTCCTTCAGAAATGATAGGATACAAAACAATACTATAATGATTTTATCAGGGCACGGGGAGATTAACTTATTTTATTGCTGTATAGTTAATTTACAATGTTGTGTTAATTTCTGCTGTACAGCACAGTGATTCAGTTATACATGATATACATTCTTTTTCATATTCTTTTCCATTATGGTTTATCATAGGATATTGAATATAGTTCCTTGTGATATGTGGCGCAGGAGCACAGTGGCTGCAACAGCATAGGAGTGCAGCCTAGAGGAGCTACCCCATGTCCAAGGTAAGGAGTGAAGGCTGCACTTTGCTGGAGCAGCCGTGAAGAGATACCCCACATTCAAGGTAAGAGAAACCCAAGTAAGATGGTAGGAACTGAGGGAGGGCATCAGAGGGCAGACAGACTGAAACCACAATCACAGACAACAGGCCAATCTGATCACACGGACCACAGCCTTGTCTAACTCAATGAAACTAAGCCATGCCGTGCGGGGCCACCCAAGATGGAAGGGTCATGGTGGAGAGGTCTGACAGAATGTGGTCCACTGGAGAAGGGAATGGCAAGCCACTTCAGTTTTCTTGCCTTGAGAACCCCATTAACAGTATGAAAAGGCAAAAAGATAGGACACTGAAAGATGAACTCCCTAGGTCGACAGGTGCCCAATATGCTACTGGAGACCAGCGGAGAAATAACTCCAGAAAGAATGAAGGGATGGGGCCAAAGTAAAAAACAACACCCAGTTGTGGATGGGACTGGTGATAGAAGCAAGGTTCAATGCTGTAAAAGAGCAATATTGCAAAGGAACCTGGAATGTTAGGTCCATGAGTCAAGGCAAATTGGAAGTGGTCAAACAGGAGATGGCAAGAGTGAACATAGACATTCTAGGAATCAGTGAACTAAGATGGACTGGAATGGGTGAACTTAACTCAGATGACCATTATATCTACTACTGTGGGCAAGAATCTCTTAGAAGAAATGGAATAGCCATCATAGTCAACAAAAGAGTCCGAAATGCAGTGCTTGGATGCAATCTCAACAACGACAGAATGATCTCTGTTTGTTTCCAAGGCAAATCATTCAGTATCACGGTAATCCAAGTCTATGCCCTGACCAATAATGCTGAAGAAGCTGAAGTTGAATGGTTTTATGAAGACCTACAAGATCTTCTAGAACTAACACCCCCAAAATATGTCCTTTTCATTATAGGGGATTGGAATGCAAAAGTGGTAAGTCAAGAAACACCTGGTGTAACAGGCGAATTTGGCCTTGGAGTACAGAATGAAGCAGGGCACAGGCTAATAGAGTTCTGCCAAGAGAACACACCGGTCATAGTAAACACCCTCTTCCAACAACACAAGAGAAGACTCTACACATGGACATCACCAGATGGTCAACACCAAAATCAGATTGATTATATTCTTTGCAGCCAAAGATGGAGAAGCTCTATACAGTCAACAAAAACAAGACCGGGAGCTGACTGTGGCTCAGATCATGAACTCCTTATTGCCAAATTCAGACTGAAATTGAAGAAAGTGGGGAAAACCACTAGACTATTCAGGTATGACCTAAATCAAATCCCTTATGATTATACAGTGGAAGTGAGAAATAGATTTAAGGGACTAGATCTGATAGACAGAGTGCCTGATGAACTATGGATGGAGTTTCATGAAATTGTACAGGAGACAGGAATCAAAACCATCCTCAAGAAAAACAAATGCAAAAAAAAGGCAAAATGGCTGTCTGAGGAGGCCTCACAACTGTGAAAAGAACAGAAGCAAAAAGCAAAGAAGAAAAGGAAAGATATATTCATTTGAATGCAGAGTTCCAAAGAATAGCAAGAAGAGATAAGAAAGCCTTCTTCAGTGATCAGTGCAAAGAAATAGAGGAAAACAACAGAATGGGAAAGACTAAAGCTCTCTTCAAGAAAATTAGAAATACCAAGGGAATATTTCATGCAAAGATGGGCTCGATAAAGGACAGAAATTGTAGGGACCTAACAGAAGCAGAAGATATTAAGAAGAGGTGGCAAGAATACACAGAAGAACTGTACAAAAAAGAGCTTCATGACCCAGATAATCATGATGGTGTGATCACTCACCTAGAGCCAGACATCCTGGAATGTGAAGTCAAGTGGGCCTTAGAAAGCATCACTATGAACAAAGCTAGTGGAGGTGATGGAATTCCAGTGGAGCTATTTCAAATCCTGAAAGATGATGCTGTGAAAGTGCTGCACTCAATATACCAGCAAATTTGGAAAGCTCAGCAGTGGCCACAGGACTGGAAAAGGTCAGTTTTCATTCCAATCCCAAAGAAAGGCAATGCCAAAGAATGCTCAAACTACCACACAATTGCACTCATCTCACATGCTAGTAAAGTAATGCTCAAAATTTTCCAAGCCAGGCTTCAGCAATACATGAACCGTGAACTTCCAGATGTTCAAGCTGGTTTTAGAAAAGGCAGAGGAACCAGAGATCAAATTGCCAACATCCGCTGGATCATGGAAAAAGCAAGAGAGTTCCAGAAAAACACCTCTTTCTGCTTTATTGACTATGCCAAAGCATTTGACTGTGTGGATCACAATAAACTGTGGAAAATTCTGAAAGAGATGAGAATACCAGACCACCTAACCTGCCTCTTGAGAAACCTGTGTGCAGGTCAGGCAGCAACAGTTAGAACTGGACATGGAACAACAGACTGGTTCCAAATAGGAAAAGGAGTACGTCAAGGCTGTATATTGTCACCTTGCTTATTTAACTTATATGCAGAGTACATCATGAGAAATGCTAGGTTTGATGAAAAGCTGAAATCAAGATTGCTGGGAGAAATATCAATAACCTCAGATATGCAGATGACACCACCCTTATGGCAGAAAGTGAACTAAAGAGCCTCTTGCTGAAAATGAAAGAGGAGAGTGAAAAAGTTGGCTTAAAGCTCAACATTCAGAAAACGAAGATCATGGCATCTGGTCCCATCACTTCATGGCAAATAGATGGGGAAACAGTGGAAACAGTGGCTGACTTTATTTTTCTGGGCTCCAAAATCACTGCAGATGGTGACTGCAGCCATGAAATTAAAAGACACTTACTCCTTGGAAGGAAAGTTATGACCAACCTAGACAGCATATTAAAAAACAGAGACATTACTTTGTCAACAAAGATCTGTCCAGTCAAGGCTATGGTTTTTCCAGTGGTCATGTATGGATGTGAGAGTTGGACTGTGAAGAAAGCTGAGCACCGAAGAATTGATGCTTTTGAACTGTGGTGTGGAGAAGACTCTTGAGAGTCCCTTGGACTGCAAGGAGATCCAACCAGTCCATCCGAAAGGAGTTCAGCCCTGGGTGTTCATTGGAAGGACTGATGTTGAAGGTGAAACTCCAATACTTTTGCCACCAGATGCGAAGAGCTGACTCATTGGAAAAGACCCTGAGGCTGGGAAAGATTAATAAGGGCAGGAGGAGAAGTGGATGACAGAGGATGAGATGGTTGGATGGCATCACCGACTCAATGGACATGGGTTTGGGTAGACTCCGGGAGTTGGTGATGGACAGGGAGGCCTGGCATGCTGCAGTTCATGGGGTTGCAAAGAGTCAGACATGACTGAGCGACTGAACTGAACTGTGCTATGCAGTAGGTCCTTGTTGTTTATCCATTCTATATGTAACAGCTTATATCCACTAACCCCAAACTCCCAATTCACCCCTCCTTGACTACCCCGCACCATCTGCCCCTTGGCAACCACAAGTCTGTTCTCTATGCCTGTGATAATGCTACTGAGAGAGACAAGAAAAAGAGTCACATAATATGCTTCCTGGGTTATGGTGGGAAAGATCTTCCGAAAAGCACAAAATTCACAGAGGAGATGGCCCAGTCAAATAGATCCCAAGTATAATTAAGTACATAGGACAGTGAAAAGCTTTCTAACAGGGCTGTACTAGGCTTGAATTTATTTAGAACTCTTGAGGGTTTGCTGTGTCCTAAGGCTTTGGGGTCAGTGAGATATGAGTTCAAACCCTGGCTGTGCAGTATCCTAACTGGGTGATAATGGGCATTCAGTAACCTTATCTGTAAAATGGGAATAATAATATCTATCATTTACAATTCATATCAGTTGCAACTGAAGTAATGTTTAGTATGATGGTGACATATATTAACTTTTCAATAAATGGTTATTCTCAAATATTAATCTAACATTGCATGTATTATTTCCTATTAGCATTTCTTGGGCCCTTTATACATACAGTGTAGCATCATATGGAATCACAAATATTGTTTCATGTATATTTACAGCAAATATTGGAGAAATGTTGGCTCATTACTTAATTATTAATAGAAACTAGACTGAAGTCTGGCTTGGCCAAAAGCAAATGGCAAAGCATAGCGCAAGAACCAAAGCTAAAACTGAAAGATCTAGCAGCTCCTCTCCAACCCTTACACCAGGAGTATAGTGGAAAGGACTTAGTGCTAGCTCAGAGGGGTTAGGAAGTCTTCTAAGGAAGAGATCCCAAGACCTGAAATAACTGGATGTGGAGAAAGGGAAAAAAAAAAAAGATCCAAAAGACAAGGGCAGGTAGAGCTTCTTACATGAGGCCTTCCCTCTTCCCTCTACTTTCTCTCCCAAAGAATGTTTATATCCAATGTCTCTTTGCAAAATCCCCACAACCACTTCAGCTGGGGAGGTGGGCGTGTGTGCCACTATGGCCCTCAAGGACTAAAGAATGTGTCAAAGAAAAAACGAGTCCATCCATACCAGTCACTTGTATCAATAAATAATGGATGTTTTTATGTTTGTAGAGCTCATAGACTAAGAATATCCTATATAATTAACAACGGCCCTTTAGGTTACTAAAATAAACAAAATACTAAAATTCATGAAGAGTGTTCAATTTTGCTTGGCATGACAATCAACTGCTCTGCCAACTCAGGAGCCAAGGTCAACTTGGAAATTAATTCTAGGTCTAGGTTCTTACAGTTCACTTTCTGCTATGGTTTCTTTTCTGAGTCAAGAAGGAGAAAGGATTGCCTCTGTTGGTTAAAGTCACTGTTGTGGTAGATCTTAGATGTATTTGTGGACTCATTTCCACCTTTTCCAGGACTTGCCAGGTGGCTAGTGGTAAAGAACCCATCTACAATACAGGAGACATAAGAGATGTGAGTTCGATCTCTGGGACAGAAAGATCCCTTGGAGAATGGCAGGGCAACCTTCTCCAGTATTCATGCCTGGAGAATCCCATGGACAGAGGAGCCTGGCAGGGTACAGCCCATAGGGTCACTAAGAGTCAGACACAACTGAAGTGACTTAGCACACACATTCCACCTTTTTTTTCCCGTTAATAGTATGACTCTTCCTTGGGGGTCTGCTCCTCTCTGACCCATCCATATGACTCTTTGGGGGCTACCTCTCATGATATCCCACCTATATAGTCAGAGTCAAGAGCATGTAAGTGAGGTTTGGACGTCCATGGTACCACTTTCCCCTGGATGCAGTGATCACTCAAGAGATAGGTGTGTGATTCCAGTCAGGCTAATCAGTCTTTTCCTTGGATTTTTCTAAATAGATGTGAGGAGGAAGAGCTCTCTTTCTTTCTCTGGCTTCAAGATGGTGAGGGTGTAAACCTAAAACAGTTATGGCTACGCTACTACCAGATGGAAAAATCCTGTCTGTAGTGGAAGACAATGAAATGGACACACAGAGAAACGATGAACCAAGGTCTTGATGGAGTTCAGGTCCCTGATTTGAGACCCCTGGTACCAGCTTCACCTTTTCTGGATCTCAACCTGATGTGAGTAGTATTTCTTGTCACTTGCAACCAAGAGTCCTGACTAATAGAGAGAGAAAACTCAACCAAGTTACACTCAGGACAAAGCAATTGATCAAATTTAGTTTGACAATACATCCACCAGAGAAACTTGTAGGAGGGGCAAGGGGGACTATGAGTCAAGTAGTGAAAACAAAAAAGGTGGATTAGAGCCACTTTGAATCTTTGTTATATAATCAACATTTCCTAGACTACAGAGAAATGCTGAGTTTCTTAACCAGACAGCAAATTTAGACCTTTCGCTTCTGCACTTGCACATATACTTCCATTTTTTGTGTATATTTCCAGACAGCCACAAATCTCTAGAAGCTAATTAGGAACTGTCTTCCAAGGGCTACAAATGCAACTGTTGATGATGGTGCTAATGAGTCATATTTCCACTTAGCCACTTGCTACCTATGTGTCATTATTTAACCTCTCCAAGTCTTAGATCCTTCATTTATAAGACTGAAATAATAAAAACATTGAACGTAATCAGGGAGTTGAGAATGTTAAGTTGGGTGACATATGTAAAACACCTGGTACAGTGAGTGACACATCATTGCCACTGAATGAATGCAGCTATTATTACCATCATCATCATCACCAGATTAATTAATGGATGTTTATAGGCTAATTCACTGAGAAGGCACAGACATCAAGCGTTTGATTTTTATAACCAATTTTATATTTAATTTTGAACATGTCATTCTAATCATGTTTCATTGCATAAATATGGGAGTGCTCTGGCCGTCAAGACAACTTCTAGAATATGCTTAAAACACCACCTTTAAGTATAAAAAGAAATCACGTAAGGATATTGCCATTTCCATCCGATTAAGATAAACTAAGGGCTTCCCTAGTGGCTCAGAGAGTAAAGAATCTGCCTGCAATGCGGGATACCTGGGTTCAATCCCTGGGTTGGGAAGATACCCTGGAGGAGGGAATGGTGAACCACTCCAGTATTCTTGCCTGGAGAATCCCATGGACAGAGGAACCTCATGAGCTATAGTCCATGGGGTCACAAAGAGTCAGACACATCTGAGCAACTAAGCACAGCACAAGATAAAGGATAAATAATGGACTTATATACAGTGGTGTGGGCTGAAATTGTACCCCCTCAAAATTCATGTGTTGAAACCTTGACCCTTAGTTCCTCAGTGTGTGACAATATTTGGAAATGGGGTCTTTAAAAGGTTAATTAAGTGAAAATGGGGTCACCAGGTTGGATCTTACTCCAATAGGACTGACATCCTTCTAAAGAGAAGACTTGGACACACATACACACACATACAGAAGGTAGATGATGTGAGGACACAAAGAGAAGGCTTCTGTCTGCAAGCCAAGGAGAGAGGCCTCAGAAGAAATCAGTTCTGCTGATATCTTGATCTGGGACTCCCAGTCTCCTGAACTGTGGGAGAATAAATTTCTGTTATTTAAGCCACTCAGTCTACTTGACTTTGTTATAGAAGCCCTGGCAAACTAATATATATGGATTGTGATCCCAGGCAAGCAATAGACAACATTGGTTTTTCTTTCAGTGTAATTCGTGCCTTTAGAAATAATTGAGGTCCATTTGGTTGTAACCTGGGATGATGTCTGCCATGAAGTGTGGCATTAAGGAAGTTAGGGTGGTGGCTTTCTTTCTGGGTTTAGGGCACATGAGATTTCCCTTGTTTCATGGTCAAAGACTAGTCATTGAAAACCAAGCCAAGAGGACCTATTGAATATTGTGGAAAGCTAGGAACAGCCCTAAAATTCTCAATCACAAGTAATAGACGTATCACCTTCATTGATATAGTTCAAAGCATATAACAAAACTTAATACCATAAATAATTACTATTGTGATAGCATTGTAATCACTTGTAGTTTCAGCTTAAATTTTGTCCAAACTTTACAAGAACCCCCTTATGAGAGCTATTTTTCTTATTTCTAATGTTTAAGATAAGAGAAAAATCAGAGAAAGTCAGTAAAGAAGGTGAGTTGCAGAGGTACATTTCCTATCTAGGCTCTAGGATTTTATATCCCATGTTCCTTTCACTACTTCCTGCTGCCTCTCCACATTTTCCGTTTCCCATGACCCCCATTGCTGAGATCCTCTTAGAGCATTTTTAGTAAATATGAGATTTTTTTCACAAAGAGCTTGGCAGCCATTTGTTCTATAGGCTTGTGTTTACAGACTGAACATATGGAAAAAATGAATATAAAATAATGGAACTGGAGATGAAGTTAGACATGAGTTCCTCTTTACAGAGTATTGAATTGATTGGAGATGTGCAGATCAGAGAAGATTTCTATACCAGGAAGGGAGATGAGAGGATTTACCTGGTGGCTCAAACGGTAAGGAATCCACTTGCAATGCAGTCATGTCTGACTCTTGCCACCTCATGGACTGTAGCCTGCCAGACGCCTCTGTCCATGGGATTTCTCAGGCAAGAATACTGGAGTGGGTTGCCATTCCCTTCTCCAGAGGATCTTCCCAGCCCAGGGATCGAACCCAGATTTCCTGCATTGCAAGTGGGCTACAGTCCACGGAGTTGCAAAGAGTTGGACACAACTGAGCGACTAACACACACATATAAGGGAGATGAGAATAAAGTAAAAAAATCTTTTCTTCCTTGTAATAATTTTATGTTATTCTGTGCAGTCAATAATTAATAAGAACTGATGTAATCTTTCCATGTGCAAGGAAACATGTTTTTATTAGAGTAGGAATTCCAATACTACACTTTCTTACTTTGAAGCTAATCTTGTGAATAACTGACCCTTGGTTGCATTTTAATATGGAACACCTAAAAGAGTGTAAATAAGGATTGATGAGACAATTAAGTAGTAAAATTTAGCACTAGCAAAGTGCTCCCACATCAGATGACCAAATTCAAATGTACAGAATTTCTCCATTAGATGCGGTAAGGTTTTATTGATTTGGAGTCCATTGATTCATGATGATTGAATCGAGGTCAGGCTGATGTATACCTCTGCACTTTCTCAGAAAAAAAAAAAAAAGAATGTGCTATGGAAAATACTATAGTAAAAATAAGAATAGGTGAAAGCATTTTCATATTGCCTAAGCAAAGTATTTGTTTTACAAAGCTTGTGGCACACTCCATGAGGGCATAGAGTGTTCAATTGGTTGAATCCATCAGTGAATACGTGAATGCAATGTATGCAGCTTTTTAACCCCTTAAATGGGGCCCAACAGCATGGCTGCCTACCAGGATGGTGGCCCTCCCTGTGGTTTACAGATCAGCAGCATCAGCATCACCTGGGAATTTGTTGGACATGCAAATTCTCAGGTCCCACCTCGGACCTACTGAATCCAAACTCTGGGGGTGGGGCTCAGCTGTTTGTGTTTTAACAAGCCCTCCAGGGGGTTCTGATGCATGCTCAAATGTGAGAACACTGTACAAGAAAACAGTTGTTTGTTAGATGTGTGAGTGTTCTCAATTGCACTCAAAAAATAGAACTGTCTTTCTGAGTATTCTGTTTATAAACTCTTTCACTATTTCTGATACACTGTCTCCCCAATGAGTCTGAATTAAGGGAGATGAGCCATAACTGGGTGTTTGTTTACAGTGAGGCTAAGAAGCCAAAGTGATGCCTATTGTCCTGACAGAGGAATGAAGGTTGCCAGGCCGGGTGGGACTCCTGCCGATGGAGAGTAATGGAAATTGACCAGGATCTGGAACTCTCAAATGGTTGCAATGATTTTCAAATCTATTTTTTCCTTTCTTGTACTTAAGTCGTGTTTCAAATGAAATCCAATCCATATTTTGCCTAATTTACATTTAAAATTGTTCAAATGTGATGTTGGTATGGGGATAAGAGTCCCCAGGAGAGCTTGTGAACCTACTAAAACTTTTACTTCAGAACAGGAAGTTGCACTTTACCCAGTGCAAACAAAGTTTAGCTTGAAAAGGCCTGCTTTGTACTTAGCATTTTTAGCCAAAAAATTTGGAATATATTTTTACTTTCAAAACACATTTTCTCCCATTCTTATTACCATCATCAACCTCTTGATAATGTCATCCCCAATCATATATGCTAACTTTCCTTCTTCTCATCTGAACTAAATTATGAGAGCTCTAACCTCATTTTCATAATCACAGGTTTGCCTCTTAAGGGATTGTATAACTCTGTAAATGTACTAGTTATACCTAAATTTAATTCAGTTCAACAGCCGTTTATTATTGCCTGTGCAAGGAAATAGGACTGCCTGTAGGGAGGGGAGAGATTTAAAAAAAAATTTCAGAATTGAGTTTATCTCAGATGAGGAATGCCCAAGTCTTTGTCACACTAAATATATTTTGATCATCATTTGCTCCATAAATTGCATAAGAATTAGATATAGCAGCCATAGTATATTTCTGAAATTTATCAGAGATTCTTCAGAGGTTTTCCATATTTGGGAACAAACAATTTAACTTGTGATCTGAAGAGGAGAAGAGGGAGAGAATTGTGGCAACTTGCCTGGACCAAGAGAGAATATAGTCAGCTCCTTTGTGTCTGACTCCTCTGTCTTCCCATAACACTTTGCACCTATTTCCATCTAGCACTTTTCCTCAAGGGACTGCTGATTTCTGTGTCTATTTCTCTTATGAGGACTATGAGCCTCCTGAAGGCAGGGATTGTTCCTTTCCCAAGCAAGTCATGTGGAGTTGCCCTAGCTGCTTGATAAAGCATGTACTCTTCATTTGGTTTTCTTAGGTAGATTGCCACTTTAGACCTCATGGAGGATTACAGAGCTATTGTCCCTTTGGTCTTACAGAAGAGGTTCCCTGTCAGTGGAGAGCAGGCCTTTCTTGTTGAAGGAAGCCATAGTGGAGGGATAAAGGAGAAGATGCCTGGTAACTGGATGTGGAGGCGGAAGAGCCCTGAGGGGATATGATGAAAATAGAGAAGACAGAAATGTGAATCTCCCTCCTCCCCTCCCCCACCCATCTCCCTCCCCACTCCATTCAGGCACCTCATCCTGAGCCAGTGTGCTCATATTCTAGTCACTATTGCTGTAAAATAAATTACTCCTATCCCACTCAAAAAAACTCCAGCTTAAAACAACAGTCATTATTATTATCCTCCCTAGTCTCCAGGAATTCAGGATGGGCTCTGTTGAATGATTCTGGAGTGAAATATCGAGCAGTGACCTTAGATGAGGTGCCCATAAGCAGCTGGGACTTGGTTGGGAATGTCTCTCACTCTCCATGAAGTTGCAGGGCCTCTTTCCAATGTCCTCCATGTGACCTAATCTTGGCTTCCCTAAAGTATGAGGACTGTAGGGTAGTTAGTCTGATTCAATGAAGGCTCAGGACTTCAAACATTAGTCTTGCAATGAGCAAGATGGCACCTCTTGCCTTTTATGATCTAATTTCAGAAGCTTCATAGTGTTACTTCTGTCATACTTTACTGGTTGAAATAGTTCCAACAGCCCACCCAGTTTCATAGTCAAACCTCATAACGGGAGGAGTGTCAAAGCCACGCTATAGAAGAGGGCATGGGATGGAAGTTACTGTTTCCACCATCTTTGGGGAATATATGGTTTGCCACAGCCAGGAAGAGAGTTAACTAACAACTGTGTGATCTCTTTACTTCCCACCAAGATCTTTTCCTTATACCCCTCAGCCACCTACCCACACATACACCATACTTCTTATTCTGGTTACATTTTTCTTGTTTTACACTAAGGGAATCTGGCACAATGTTAATCTTAAATACCTTAAGGTTTCTGTCTAATGCATCTGAGTTTAGATTTCATAAAATTTAAAAATACCACAGGTTTGATTGTTTACACACATTCCCAAGTAATTTTCCGAAGGAAATGCTATTTCAAATTCTCTGTTAGGGGGAAAAAAAGTTAAATGAAAATCAATACTGATGGGTAGTGCTGTACAAAAAATGTGTGCTGTAAGTTATTTTACCACAGAGGTAGTTTTCTGTGGAAACTGTGACTGGTGCTAAAACTCAGTTTTAAAATATTTTGAGTCACAAGCCAAAATCTTGGGTGGGGAAAAATAATTCACTATTACCCAAAGAAAAGTCAATTACTTAGTACTAACATTTTAAAAGATATAATTCAACTACATATCATTTCTAAAAGAGATTTGTAGCATGTTCAATAGTAGCATGGATGTACTGGCCATTAATTACTAATGAATTCAATTCACAACTTATAGACAATTTTCTCCCACTGGAAATTATAGTTTTTTAATAAAGAATTACCATATTTTAAATTTTAAAGTAAGCAGCAAATGACTCGAGCTTGGTGAGATAATGACTATTATCCTTAATTACCTCACTAGCAAAACCTGGTACCATTCAGTATATTCTATATATAAGTTATTACAAAGGGGAGATTCAAACCATCACAGATTTGTATTTTAAAAAGGAATATAAATTACCCTTGTCTCTGTTTTCCATATTGATGGCCTGTGTAATAAGCCAGAGAGGGAAAATTCAGGAAACCATCTTCATTAACAGTAAACTAAGAACAATTAATAATATTTTTAAAAGAAGATGGAGAAATCATTACCCAGGGCTAGATAATTGAATTGTAGAAATGTGTTGAAGCTTCACTCTAACTATAAATACGTTTGCCAGTAATTATCACCCACAGCATAAATAACTTCATAATATCTACCTGAGTCAACATTAGTCAGATTTGCAAAGCACCAAGGAAAATAAGCAATTAGTGGATTCCTTATCCAAGAAAAACATATTACTTAGTTACAAATAATTCTAAAATTTCCAAAGGAATAAGTGGGTGGAGGCTGGTTCCGTACAGCCCATGACCCAATTTGAGGAGTTATGGCAGGGGACCTGAGGAGCAGAAGGCCACCTTCTGGTAAGGTCTCAAGCTTCCTTTACTTATGTGAAAGCCCATAATAATAACACAGATATTGAAGTATGAGAGCTATTAATATAAAAAGCGCTAGTCACTCAGTTGTATCAGAGTTTTGTGACCCCATGGACTGTAGACCACCAAGCCCCTCTGTCCATGGGATTTTCCAGGTAACAATACTGGAGTGCATTGTCATTTCCTTCTCTAGGGGATCTTCTTGACCCAGGGATCGAACCTGTATCTCCTGCATTGCAGGCAGATTCTTTACTGTCTGGGCCACCAGCTAAGCATTAATATGGAACCTGCCCATAAACACTACCTGAAGCACATCCCCAGAACCAACTTTTCAAAAAGACCCTCTGCCAAGAGCTTCAGGTCTGTGAGATAAAGGCCTCAAAGTGAACCATGTAATCAGACTGTGAAGCTCCTGTACTAAAAACTCCTTTCAAAACAATATATGTTAGGAATGGAAAGGCCTAGAAACTATCCAAATAGTATCAAGACATAATTTTTAGTACAAATGCATTCATCTCTCCCATACCATCACCACCAAAACTATTGGCTGCTCTGCTGAGTCTTATCAAATAATTATTGGGGACTTTTTTCTCTAGAATAAACAGAGGGCAAGACCAATCTTCATAAAGCTAAAAAGTTCAGAAGAACATCCGTGTTTGAAATCTCACTTGCAAACACTCAGCTGCCATCCTGCCCATGGGTTTTGTGAACAAGGAACCAGCCCAGGCAGGTGTTGGAATAATTATGATCTCTTCGTTCTAGCTTCAGACTGGTAAATTGCTGGGCACTGACTCCTCACCAAAAGCATTTCTGCCTGGCTCAGTCTTAATTGTCACAGCTGTTTCTTTGAGGTGCTTACAGGATGTGGTGCCCCAGTTCGTCTTAGGAATGTGCTCCTATGAATGAAGGAAACATGTTATCTGCTTCCTATCTGATTATATGTTTATAAATACATACCTACCTCGAACCTTGTCCATATGCCAGTTCTGCATCAGCCCAAGGCACTCATTTGTTGTCTTAACTTTAGAAACTCAATCCCAATAATTTAAGAAAGCCTAAATCAGTAGGAGCCATCAAATTTCTAGGGAAAATATTTTGTAATACACAAGGTATTGTTAAGCAGAGTAACTGAGTCTGCACTTTTTTCCTTTTATCCTCCATCTAGAAATCTCCATTCACAACTGAAAGTAGACAGTAGTAATACAAATCATCTACATATACACCATTTTGTTTCCCCCTAGATTCTCTATGTTAATCCTCTAGGAAACTTTGGACTTTCCCCTCTCTTGTTGCCAGTGAAGATGCTCTATGATCTTGAGAGTTCTGCTATTAGTAGAGATTAACCACATAATTGGAGAAGGCAATGGCAACCGACTCCAGTACTCTTGCCTGGAAAATCCCATGGATGGAGGAGCCTGGCAGTCTGCAGTCCATGGGGTCACTAAGAGTCGGACACTATTGAGCGACTTCACTTCCACTTTTCACTTTCATGCATTGGAGAAGGAAATGGCAACCCACTCCGGTGTTCTTGCCTGGAGAATCCCAGGAACGAGGGAGCCTGGTGGGCTGCTGTCTATGGGGTCGCACAGAGTCGGACACGACTGAAGCGACTTAGCATCAGCAGCAGCAGCAGCAGCAACCACATTGTAGTAAAGGACTCTACACATGGGTCTAGTTATACTGTCTGGATTGTTTATTTGTCAAAGATAATTTTATATTCAAAATTACAGATCCTTGAACTCCCTCACTCAGGTTAGAGGAAAGAGTGTGAATTCATCAATCATATACAAAAGGCAGCAATATTTTTCTTTGCATTTTATTTTAAATCTTTTAAAACACTACATATGTAAATTAGCCATCCATCTTCAGCTTTCAAATGATAGAGTCTTGTTATTATTTGCACTTATATTTCGAAGTAAAAACCTGTTTTCATACTTGCCTCAAGGCCCACTCATGGGGTATTAAAGACACCAGAAGCTGAAGGTCTGTGAACCAGCCACTCTCGGGCAGGCATTTCTGTAGTACTCTCTGAGTAACATTTGGATATGCTATTCTTTAAAAATTGAATTCAGAGGAAAATCATATTTAGGACTTTGTGGTTGGCATCAGGGTAAGTGTTGAGAAATGTTTCCTTGGCTTGCAGGAAGGAAAGAATATGGCCATCCAGAACCTTAGAAAAAAAAAAAAAAAACCCTTAATCTTCCTGTTATACTCAACTTCCTTTTATATGATGCATGTGGGACTAGAATTGCCATTTGAAAGAAGTGTAAGGAAATAGTGAAGAAGAATGGAAAAGGAGACAGCTCTTGGGTCCCTCTATTAGGTCCTATTCAGATAGAATTTACAGTGTTGTGTTAGTTTCAAGTGTATAGCACAGTGATTCAGTTATACATATATATAATACACACATTTTTCATATTCTTTTCCATCATAGGTTATTTTAAGATACTGAGTAGAGTTCCCTGTGCTATACAGTAGGTCTTTGTTGATTACCTATTTTATGTATATTAGTGTGTGTACACTAATCCCAATCTCCTAATTTATTTCTTTCCCCTCTGGTAACCATGTTTGTTTTCAAAGCCTGTGAGTCTTTTTCTGTTTTGTAAATAATGTTGTCATATTTTAGATTCCACATATAAGTGATATCATATGATATTTGTCTTTGACTGCACTTAGTATGACTATCTCTAGATCCATTTACGCTACTAAAATGGCATTTTTTGTTCTTTTTTGGCTGAGTAATATTCCATCATTTATATATCACACCTTCTTTATCCATTCACCTGTCAATGGACATCTAGGTTGTTAGAGGCGTTTTATGCAGTCAAAGGTCTCCAAAGATCTGAAGATAGTCAGGATGCTTCAGTGAACCTACTAGTCAGATATCTTCTCTGTGTCCGTTCATCTCCACTCTCCACCCTTCTCTTCCCTGCTCTTAGCCTGGATCCTGCAGGTCTGTACTACATCAACAGGGCTCCTGTGCCCTCTGGCTCTCAGGTGAAATGTTCCAATGGAAAGCATCTTCAGAAGATCAGAGATAAAGGAGACCTTCCCTGGAGGGATGCAGCCAACCCAAGGCAACCAAAGGGAGATGGTATCCCTCAACCACCTTTTCTGGGTAGCTAACTCTGACAACTCCAAGACTTACTCAGCTCCTCACAATTCTACTACCCACTGCCTTCCCACAACCATTCAGGCTTAGAAGTGGTAACAATTTAGTGTCTACTGGTTACAGATTACTGCACTATCCTTCATGGCTCCACTATACCTAATCAATCCTTAAATTATCCTTTCTGGAATATGTCAACTATTTCTCGTTATAACTCTGACTAATATACCCATAGACTAGAATGTCTGGATGTTTCAAGTTCTCTGAAGGACATTTTCAAGGCAGGCATACAATGAAATGGAAGTGCCAAGCACTCACAAGATCAGTGTGAAGTGTGGGAGCTGAGGCCTAGATGGGGGGATGCCAGTGGGGAGCAGCAGGGAGAGCTAGTCACACTTCACACTTATGTAATTCATCATTTTCCACCATCAGGGTATACTTAACTACTGCTCCACACATAGGTAGGTGGAAAGAAGCTGTAGGACACGGAGCCAAGAAAAAGAGACTCAGTCTTCTACCTCAAGTCCTCCTCCAGGGAACTAGGTTCTGAGCTTATAAGACTCTTCATTGATCTACCTCCTTCTAAAGGTCAGCTTATGCCAACTTTATAATTAAGATGTGAATGTCTTTTGGAACCATTTTTCTTAAATCTTTTAAAGAATTTAAAGAATGTCAAGCAATGAAAAAGTTATAGGATGATAAGTTTATGGTAGAGAGATGGTATTTAGACACTCTTAGCCCATGTATTTATGGAAATAAAGAGACATCGAATTAGCTGAAAGTGCCAGGTATTTTCTTAATGACACTGAAATAAAGAATTGTGAAAAACCATCTAAGTCAACTGGCTGCCTCCAGGTAGTATCAATTATGTTTATTTCATTCAATTCTGCCTATTGCAGAAGATCTTTAGGGAAATGTTGAGATAACTGTCTTACTGTCCAGGTTTGCAATGAAACAAATGAAGAGTTAACAGTTATGTTTGTAACTGAGGCTGTATAAGTGGTGACGGATAAGCCAGATCAGCATGCAATCTCTAGTAGAAGTTTTTCTTCCTGTCTCACCCATCCAGCATTGGAATTCAGGAACTAGACACCTGCTCCATATTTTCAAAAACATAAATATATATTATGACTGAGCTGATTATAAAATGTCCTGAGGGAAATTTCTGAAACTAATACACAATCATTATGGCACCTTCTGGTTGATCTGTCTATAGATTATCTTGGTTAATTTCTACTACATGGTATATCTAGTGTTTATAGGAACTCGACATATAATTGCCTGATTGAAAAACTGTTTTCTAAGTAAAATTAAGGATTTAGTTTACCATGACATGGGAATATAAAGATTTGAAGTCAGGCCTTGACTTTGCCACCTAACACCTGTACCTCAAGAGCTTGTTACATTACTACCAGGGGCTTGTCATCTCAATAACAAGGCTTTGATACTCTCATGAGGGGGTAGGGGTAGATGATAACTAAAGACTTCTTCGGATGGAATTAAAATCCTACCATTTGCACATGGGAAAATGGAGGGGCCCAAGTGTCCTAATAAGGTTTTTGCTGAAATAGTTCTGTGTAACAAATGACTCCAAAACTTGATGACTTTTAACAATAAGCATTTATTTCTAATTCAGGGATCTGAAGATTATCTGTGGTACAGCTGGGCTTAGCTTCAAGTTTCTACTTGGGTTCAGGTTTGCTCCACATTTCTCTTCATTCTGGGACCAGCAGCTACCTGAGGCATGTTTTTTTCATGGTTGATTGCATAAGTGCAAAATTGTGTGTGGAAATGCGCAGTGCCTTTTAAGATCTCAGCTGGAAATTGACAACCTTTCACTTCTGCTAACATTCCATTGGTCAAAGCAAGTCACATGGTGAAGACCAAAGTCAATGGATCAGGGATAATCTTTCTATACTGAAGGGTACTGCTAACTCACCTAGCAAAGGATGTGGAAGCATAGTACCATTGCAAGAAGGGAATTAAGAATTAGAAACACAAAATAAGTATACTATCCCATCAGTGACTGCTGCTGCTTCACTCTGTGCGACCCCATAGATGGCAGCCCGCCAGGCTCCCCCATCCCTGGCAAGAATGGCTCCCCCATTCTCCAGGCAAGAATACTGGAGTGGGTTGCCATTTCCTTCTCCAATGCATGAAAGTGAAAAGTGAAAGTGAAGTTGCTCAGTCATGTCCGACTCTTAGCGACCCCATGGACTGCAGACTGCCAGGCTCCTCCATCCATGGGATTTTCCAGGCAAGAGTACTGGAGTGGGGTGCCATTGCCTTCTCTGCATTAGTGACTAGGCACTCTAAATTGGCCAGTTCTGATCAGTGTGCTTGTTCATGCCCTCATGTACAGTAGTAAATCCACACATCATCAGTGAACTTTACCAACCAAGCAGAGTTCTAGCTCTTAGAGAGGGAGACACTGGTTATCTGAGACAATGTACCCCTCTATTAGCCAGCCACCCCAAGACAATGCAGAGTTGACATCAGTGGTCTATATCAGATGGCCATTTCTTGAGGGTCCACATTCATCTAAATTTGTGACAGAAGACAGCTATCTTCAGGTCCCAGAGACATTTTGTTCACCCTGATGCAGCTGTAAGTGATTCCACAACAGTCTTTAGGTTCTCCAGTACAGTATATTTCTTAGCTCTTCTCAAAAGATCTCATATAAGAAATTCAATAGAAAACTGTGGAAGTTTCCCACAGTGGCTGGCCTAGAAGACCTGGCAATGTTGTTGACTGCCAGAAATGCAGATTACTAGACTTGCATCAACAGAAATCAGAAGTTTCATCTCTCACTCAAAATCAATTGAGTCTTCTTGAAATCTGATCTTCAGTTTTACTTGTGTGAAGATGCGCATCCAAGTCTGAGTCAGGAAAATCAACCACCCTACCCTTCCCAGACTCCTGTGGGGTATTCTCTTCCTTTGTTCCCATTTGACTCAGAATTATGGGTTGTAGTGGAAATGTTGGCTCAGTCTGAACACTAGCTGCAGGCTGTACAAGGAGGCCTCATGTTTATTATTATTTTTTTTTTACATGTAAGCTGCCAAGACATATACCCATAACGTAAACTTCCTTGTTTTGGGTTTATGAATTGAATGTCTTTTTACAGACTCGAAGATCTGCAGGGAAATCACTCTGTCATTAACAACTCAGTTTGTTTAATGAGCCACTAGTGAAAGAAAGTGTGG
Organism: Budorcas taxicolor; assembly: GCF_023091745.1. Lineage (NCBI taxonomy): Eukaryota > Metazoa > Chordata > Mammalia > Artiodactyla > Bovidae > Budorcas > Budorcas taxicolor. The sequence continues at coordinate 100,048,913 of NC_068935.1, read as the reverse complement.
GAGAGAAGCCCAACTCATGTCTATGTTCCAAGCCTCAACCGAAGAAATACAATTCCTTTCAGATGGGGAGACCTCCCTTCTATGGACAGTCATTCACCAAACCTATGAGAAACCATCATGGGCTGTTTCCAGGCTGAATCACAGCCATAACTTTATCCAGCTGCCTTGCTGTTAGACCAGACAGCTTCAGTTGGATGAACTTGCTCACCAGAGATGGAGAGAAAGGATCCTACAAACAAGCTACTGGCCAAGGGCCAATATGGTTGGTCATCTCCCAGTAGTGACGCAGGCTTAGACCTACTCCTGGAAAAGAGGCTGTCTCCCAAGCTTGTGGAAATGAGTTCAAGCATGAAATAAGACTTGTTCAGAGAAGATAGGATTCTGTTTGTATGACTGCTTTAATTGATACCCTCTTTGGAAGTCATTCCAGTATATTCTGTTGATGAAAATTGATTTTTAAAAAAAAAAATGGTGCTAAGATCAAATTAGTAAAAGATAATTTTCCCTTTCAAGAGGAAGTAGAGATTTAAAAAAGGAAATGTGGACTAAAAACTGGTCTTTGATCAAAGATGAATTTTAACATTCTATAATACTAACAAGGGGCATTGTTGTGGGTAACCATTATATTCAGTTTACTAGAACTTCTGGGGACAATTGTTCCTGCTGATTAGTTAGTCCATTTAGGTGATTTCTTCATTGATGTTTTAGAATCTTTAATGTAAAACATCTCATTTTTAAAAATTGTATATAAATATATTGAAATAATTTTCTTTATAGTCAGAAAATAGCAGAAAGATCCTTTATTAACGTTAACTTTATAAAACTCCTTTACTACTGTGTAACAAATTACCACCAAACTTGGTGTCTTAAAACAAAATTTAAATTTATTATCATTTACATTAATTATTGGTTAAAAACAAATTTTTTATCTGATAATTTATTTAGGTAAGGAGTCTAGGTGTGGTTTGCTTGGATCCTTTATCTCAGAGTCTCTCACAAGGCTACACTCAAGGTATTGGCAGGGCTGTGCTTTCACCTGAAGGCTTTACTGGGGAAGATATGCTTCCCAGCTCACTCACATTCTTGTTGACCAAATGCAGGTCCTCACAGGTTATTGGACTAAGTGTCTCACTGACTGTTACCTGGAGGCCTCCTTCTGTCCCTTTGTCCCTTGCTAAATGGTATTCTCCAGAGGGTAGCTTACAACATGACAGCTCACTTCCTCCAGAGCAAGTGCTCCAAAAGAGAAGAGTATTTCACAAGCAAGAAGGAAGTCAGTCTTTTTGTAAACCAGTCAGGAAGTGATATTTCATCAATTTTGCTATTGTCTATTTATTAGAAGTGAAGCACTAGGTCCAGCCCCTAATCAAGGATGTGAATACTGACAGGCAGAGAGCACTGTGAGCCTTTTAGAGACTGCTTGAGATTGATCTTCTAGCCATTTAATAAAATATTGCTTAAGGTATAGAAAAATGTTATACAAAACATACTAGAACTTAAAAGTATATTGTCCCTCTTGAACTAAACTTATGGGACCCTATTTCAGCAAGGATACCAAAATCCCCTGGAGGAGGGCATGGCAACCCACTCAAGTATTCTTGCCTGGAGAATCCCATGGACACAGAAGCCTGGTGGGCTACAGTACATAGGGTCGCAATGAGACGACTCAAGTATTTTCTGATCAATTTTTAAAATTTTTTTCAGAGCTACCATTAGTTCCTGTGGCACATACCATTCTTTGCAGTCCTCCAACTTCACCCCAGCCCAAAGTTACAGCTTTGCAGGTAGATTTGAATGATAGAAAGATTTAAGAATTATTCAGATAAATAAGGTTAGTGATCAATGTTTTTCATCTTTGCTCTTGTAAAAATGAAATTAAAAAGATGGATTTCCATATGAAACTCATAAACTGGCCAAGAAGGCAGTGCCTGAAAAGGATTATTTTGATCTAATCTTCACTTGAGTGTTTAAAATCTGGTACTCATCTGAAGATTTTCTATCTGCATCCTTCTTAGCTATGGTTTATGTGTTTACACATCTTACTCTTCATCTGATACTGCAGGACAAATAGAAAACATAAGACCATGTTGGGACATGTTAAAACAGCAGGAGACACTAGGGAGAGACTCAGAGCTTTTAAAGTGGGTTCCAGAGTGCACCCCACCCCACAAACAGTGCTTTTACAGCCGTACACACAAGGATCACCCATGTGTGCATCAAGAATGCCTTCGGGTTTGTAGTTAGTGAGTCAGTTATGAGAATGAAATGTCCCACCCACACCCTGGGACCCCTTCAGGGCTGAGGGAAATCTGAGAACACCCACAGCCATCACCTTTAACCTGGTTGGGAGGAGAGAGGAGCAGAGTAATGTTACATCACAAACGAATGGGAGTTCTTTACTGGGGATACCCTCCAAATTTAAAATCTTCAGGATGACTAACTATTCACAAACAGAATGCATCTTACTTGTTCAATAAATATCTTGGATTTCTGTCAAGCTTAACAAAACTTATTTCTATCAATCAATCTCCATTTTCCTAAGTCTAGGGCTGGAGCTGAGAAACTGGGCTCTCGTTCTGTGCTAACTCCTTAACCTGTGCAAAATGACCTTGAGCTTCATTCTCCTGTTCCTTCTGCCCACTTCTCCTCCCTCCCCATGGCACATCTTTCCCTTTCTCAAAACATAAAGAGCAAACCTGCTACCCTGAGAGCTCCAATAATGACTTTCCTAGATGAAGAACTACATTATGACTTCATGTTAGACAAACCTGGAAGCAGCGATACCCATGCTCACAACAGCAAACTTTCAAGCAGTCATATATTTACCTTCATAAAACTAAGGTAGTAGGATGATCCTTGCAAGTGTTTTTTTTGGCTGTGCTGGATTTTCCTTGCTTTGTGCGGACTTTCTCTCTAATTGCGGTGAGTGCCAGCTACTCTTCATTTCAATACTTGGGCTTCTCAGTTCGGTGGCTTCTCTTATTACTTCTCTTAGACTTTAAAGCATGGGCTCAGTAGTTGTGGCAGACAAGCTTAGTTGCTCCACTGCCTGTGGAATCTTCCTGGACCAGAGATCAAACCCACGTCTCCTGTATTGGCAGGCAGATTCTTATCCACTGCGCCACCAAGGAAGTCCATCCTTGCAAGTTTTGATTTCTTGATTCCTTTCTGCATCATTTTGCTTTGCTGATGACCCTCCTGCTCTGCAGGGACCAGATTCTCTCACTTTCTGTGGTTGGCTTACATTAGTGATCCTTGATGGACTGACTATTGTTTTTGTTCAGTTGCTCAGTCACGTCTGATTCTTTGTGACCCCATGGACTGCAGCATGCCAGGCTTCCCTGTCCTTCACCATCTCCTGGAGTTTGCTCAAATTCGTGTCCATTGAGTCAGTGATGCCATCCAACCATCTCATCCTCTGTCGTTTCCTTCTCCTCCTGCTTTCCATCTTTCCCAGCATCAGGGTCTTTTCCAGTGAGTCAGCTCTTCACCTCAGGTGGCTGAAGTATTGGAGCTTCAGCTTCAGCATCAGTCCTTCCAATGAATATTCAGACTGATTTCCTTTAGGATTGACTAATTTGATCTCCTTTCAGTCCAAGGGACTCTCAAGAGTCTTTTCCAGCACCACAGCTCAGAGGCATCAATTCTTTGGTGCTCAGCCTTCTTTATTGTCCAGCTTTCACATCCATACATGACCCTCCTGTCAGTCAGTCAGTTCGTCGTTCAGTCATGTCCAACTCTTTTCAACCCCATGGATTGCAGCAAGCCAGGCTTCCCTGTCCCTCGCCAACTCCCGAAGCTTGCTCAAACTCATGTCAATTGAATCAGTGACCCTCCTGTAGGCCCCTCCTACAATGACTTTGAGTTTGGTCATGTGCCATGTGACCTGTTTTGGCCAATGAGACATTAGCAAGCAAGATGCAAGGACTTGTCTTCTTAGAACACCCCTTGAAAGATCGTTGCCAGTAAAGAAGCCCAGGTTACAAGATGGAAAGGATGTTGGGAGACTAGGCACAGAGAAAACCTGGAGGATGAGATATCAGCTTAGATGTTGCCACCCCAGCCTGGCTCTAGGTGCTGGAGCTTCAGTAGTTGTGGTGCACAGGCTTAGTTGCCACGAAGCATGTGGGATCTTCCCCAACCAAGGGTCAAACCTGTGTTGCTTGCATTGCCAGGTGAGTTCTTAACCACTGGACCATCAGGGAAGTCCCGAAGTCTGCATTTCTAGTTGGGGATTAGGAGGTAAGTTCATTTGGAGAAAGGTCTCTTCTCTACATAGGTGTAATGAAAAGAGGACTTATTTAAGCAGCAGCTTCTAGGATTCCACTCAGGGAGGCAGCCAGTAAGAGAAGCTACCTTGTCCCTCTTTGCTCAATTCATCCCTTCTTTCCTTACCTTCTTTACTGACCAGCACCCAACTTTTATTTCCCTTCATGCTCACTCTTTCATTCAATTTCATATTTTCTATTGCATTAAAAGATGTTCTTCTGGTGAGTTCCTCTGTTTGCTTTTCCATACCCACGTTCCTCCCCTCACTGCCTCCTCTGTGCCCTAAGGCTGACCTCTATGGTGCTGCATCAGTTGAGCTCGCCAGACCCCTGGCTTCTGATTGGGTTAGGCAATGTGAGGCACTGACAGAAGTTTGAGGGTTGGAGGAGAGAGGCCATGAAATGTATGTCACCTCTATCATTGTTGTTCAGTCACTAAGTCATGTCACCTCTACCATGCATGCATGCTAAGTCACTTCAGTTGTGTCTGACTCTCTGCGACCCCATGGACAGTAGTCTACCAGACTCCTCCATCCATGTGATTCTCCAGGCAAGAATACTGCAGTGGGTTGCCATGCCCTCCTCCACCTCTACCATACCTCCCTGCATAAGCCAGTTTCCTTTATCAACAGATTAGCATCATTCAGGTAGCCCCTCTTCCACAGCCATAGCTCTCTCTGGGTTCCAGGAAGAACACCCACCACTGGTCCCTTGAATTCTAGGGTAGTAATGGTTTCTTACTTTTGTTAATCCCTAGGATGCATCACCAAACTTGTTGATTCCCTTAACCCTGTCCACAACTTGATTAATAGTCCCTATTTCTTCAATCACTCCTCGAGTGTGTCATTTCTTTTCTGCAGGACCCTGACTGATAAAGATGCTGACTAAAAAACAACTTGTACTCATTTAAAAATTATTTTAAAATTTCATATTAATTATAAATATACATAATGGTTAATATCTTCTCATTCACATCAGGCCAAGAGTTGCTGTGCTGAGTTGGTATCATCCCAGCCAAAAGCAAAGTTGCATGGGAAAGTAGAAGGAGCAAAATGACCACTTTTTGAAATTTATTTTTATAGAAGTATAGTTGATTTACAATGTTGTGTTTATTTCTACTGTACAGAAAAGAATCTTATATATTCTTTTTACATTCTTTTTCATTATGATTTATTACAGGATATTGAATATAGTTCCCTGTGCTGTGCAGTAGAACCTTGTTGTTTATCCATCCTGTATATAGTAGTTTGCATCTGCTAATCCTAGACTCCCTATCTATCCACCCCCCATCCCCATCCCCCTTAGCAATCACGTCTGTTCTGTATATCTGTGAGTTTGTTTCGTTTCATAGATAAGTTCATTTGTACCATATTTTAAATTCCACAAAAAAGTGATATCATGTAGTATTTATCTTTCTCTTTCTGACTTACTTCACTTAGATTGATAATCTCTAGGTCCATCCATGTTGCTCCAAATGGCATTATTTCATTCTTTTTATAGCTGAGTAGTATTCCATTGTATATATGAACCACATCTTCTTTATCCATTCCTCTGTCAATGGGCCTTTAGGTTGTTTCCATGTCTTGCCTATGGTAAATAGTGCTCCCATGAACAATGAGGTACCTGTATCTTTTTGAATTACAGCTTTTCCTGGATATATGCCCAAGAGTGGGATTGCTGGATCATATAGTAGTTCTATTTTGGTTTTTAAAGAAACCTCCATAGGGACTGTGCCCATTTACATTCCCACCAACAATGTAGGAGGGTTCCCTTTTCTTCACACCCTCTCCAGCATTTGTTATTTGTAGACTTTTTAATAATGGCCACTCTGACTGGTGTGAGGTGGTACCTCATAGTTTTGATTTGTATTTCTCTAATAATTAGCCATGTTGAATATCTTTTCATGTGCTTATTGGCCATCTGCATGAAAATGACCACCCTGAGATGGAGTCCCCAGCACTGGGGACTTTCAGTTCTTTCAGGACTGGATGCCTGAAATTCACCCAGCTGGGAAGATTGTGCTCTCCTAATGGGCCACAGTGGCCTGAGGCCAACAAGATTTCACTGTAATGAAGCCAGCAACAGCAGGCAGATGGAGAGGACCATGGCCTTCCGGGGACTGTGAGGAGTCAAGGAGGGAAGGTGGGCAGGCAGCACCAGGCTGACCAGCACCAGGAGGGGCTTTCAGGTGTCTGAGAGCACAGACTCTAAGTCACTGGCAGGGTATGGGAGATGATTGACACAAATGAAGAGCCTGGGCCCTTTGCCAATCTGGCTCTTAAGTCATTTCAAATTAAATTTGAAGAAAGTTGATGTGATAGAACTGAATCCCTGAGGGTTATGGGATGGATTTTAGAGAACTGTCTTGTACTGACTGTTTTTTTTCAATTATGGAGATGCTTATGGTGTTATTTAAAAATCTCTTTCATGTGAAATAAGATTCTATAATTACACAGTGACTCACCTAAAATCTCTGTTGCAAGTCACAAGCCAGTCTAGAACAGGAAGGTATCTGTTGTAAAGCTCACTTGAGATCAACGATCTAATCAGGTCTAGCCATGGGTTAGGGTTAGGTGGTTAGTGGGAAAAAGGCAAGTGCAATACCTGGAAAATGTTTTTTTTTTTTGCTATGACTTTCATGTGTTACACATGGAGTTGCAGGACAGATAATTTGAAAGGATACAGTTAAAAAGTTGGGATGACAAGGAAGGAAGGGGAAAGAAGCTGTTGAAAAAATACAAAACACTTTGTCTAGAGAGGTTACTAAAAAAAAATCTCTCTCTAGAAGCATGGCCACATCTTCCCCAAGTGCATTACAGCAAAATAACAAAAAGAAAAACAAACACTGGTCTTGTATATCTGATATGATAACTTTACTCCACTATTTCCCTCATCCCATAATCACTTCTGTAGTTTTGAATTATGCATTTTTTCTTTACTTCCATCTTACAAATTAGAATTCCCACACTGAACACAAGGAATGAACCTTTAAATATATAGAGATATACCTATAAGAACAGATACTATATAAACATTGTCTCCCTGAATCCTTGCAGCAATTCTAGGCAATAGATATCATTGCCTCAATTTTGCAAATAAGGAAACAAGCATAACTCTTTCTCAGTGAACTGCTCAAAGCCTCATGGCCAGAAAGCAGTGGGGCTGGGATTTGAGCCTAAGTTCATCGATTTTCAACTACTCTACACTGTTTTCTAGTTGGGAATGGGAATAAAGTTGGGAGGGGAGTTTTGGTAGTTTAGTCACTAAGTTGTGTCTGATTCTTTGTGACCCCATGGACTGTAGCCCACCAAGCTCCTCTGTCCATGGAATTTTTCACGCAGAAATACTGGAGTGGGTTGCCATGCTCTCCTCCAGGGGATCTTCCCAATCCAGGGATCGAACCCACGTCTCTTGCATTGGCAGGCGGATTCTTTACCACTGAGCCACCAACTGGCATTTTTGGAAAGTTGATTTATGGAAACTTTAAAATATTTTATTTAAAAAAATCCTAGTTTTTAAATTATTATTAACATGAACTCTGTAGGCTTTAATAGTGACTTTTGATTGCAAACAATATTTAATTAGGAGTGAAAACAGTAGACTGGGGGAGGGTGTCTTATCCAACCAAGTTGATTTGTAATCCAACAAGTTCTCTCTGCAACCAAGTTGATTTGTAATCCAACAAGTTCTCTCTGTTTCACCTTCTCATTCCTTGATGAGCTCTTAGAAGGGGACAGCCTTCTCCCTTTCAACTAGTTTTGAGATATGTTTTTAGTGCCCGTCTATCAAAGCATGTAAATCTGCAGAAATAAAATGATGTAGATATACATTCATGCAATTCTCTAGAACATTTGGTATGAATTCCAGGACAAAAAGCTTCTCTTCCTGCAGAAAAAGCATATGGAGATATTTGAAGATGCTCATTTGCATTGAATATGAAAAATAAACTCCCAGCATGCAGTGATGTGGATGGAATTCTCTCCTCTGCCTCTCAGATGGAGCCAGTCCCATTCTAACCTGCTCATCATGTCAATATGAGTTGATCTCTCTTGGCTACCTTTCTTTCTATGGACAGAGAGAGACACCATCCACAGGACACGAGGGAATTGGCCCAGTCTGCTCTGGGCACATAAATCAGTGCCAGATCAATAAAGAGAGAGGGGAAAATAGGGAGGTCAGATGACTGAAAGTGACAAAGTGTCATACGCTTGACCTAGTGGACCTCTGGTCTAGTCCTTGTTTTGTATACCATCATAGCCCATGTGAGCTTTGCCATGGAAACTGGGTCAGCGTGGCAAGGTAGATTTTGAAAGTATTATTCATCTCTGACAATATTCTGAGCAGGTTGCTGATATCTGTGTAGCAGCAATCTGCTTCTTAAAGTAAACTATTAAGTTTCTTCTGGATCACTCCAAGCTGATAGAAGCCAAGACTTAGTTATTCATGTAAATCAAATTAGAGGTGTGAAAATGAAGCTGTGGGAGTCTAGGTGTGTGTTAATGAGCATTAATATCCGAGGAAAACAGGGTCAGTTTATTTTTTTTTAACATATGTTTCACTTTCAAAGCTGCAAAATGTGGGAAAACTCACAGGATGTTAGCGTGTGTGAATGTGGAGAGCTCTGCCGTCAAAAGGAGACCAGGGTGACGAAACCATTGCAGGGCTTGCTCTGCATGACCGTCTTACTCATCTCCATCTGACTTTCAGCTCAAGAGCAGCTGCCTGTGGGAGATGCAGATCAAGAAAAATATGCTTGGTTCTAGGTGAAAAGCAGAATTAAAGCTGCATCACAGACATCTTTGCAGGAGGATGGTCTCTGGGACCACTGTCTAGTGGTGTGCTGGTTCATGTTTCACAACCAAATCTCCAGGAAATAAAAATTTCCTGATCTGTAGTGGTTATCAATTTTCATAGCATCAATACTTCTACCATAATCAGTTTCAACCTATCAACCTGACCTCACTCAATACAGAGTTGGGAAGGAATGTGGAGCTGGCTCCAAGACACCAGAGTATGACCCCTCAAGGCCCTGTTCCAACCCCAAGATCTCTGCTTGACAGGGGCACTCCTCTGAGTGAGATGAAATTGATTGATCTCCATTTCAGAAGAAAAATGCCAGAATGGTCCTCGGAGTTTTTGCTCACACTGGCTCCTCTATATCAGACAATTTCCTCTGTCCATCTGCAGCCCTACTACTCATTCTTCAGGTTACTGTAGAAATCTTGCTTGGCTCCCCACCCTAAATCCAGGTGAGGTTCCCTTCCTTCAACCCTGGGGTTCCTACTGAGACAACATTCTGTTTTAAGTCTGTTTACTGCTCTGGGAGCTCCTTGAGAGAGGACCTGATCTCCCTTCATCTTTAAACCTTTGGAACTTAGTACAGTATCTTGCAAAGAAGAGGCTTAACACATGCTTATTTACTGATTGAAGCAGGGAGGAAGGGAGAGAATGACTAAGGGATGGACCTTGAATTACAGTCATCTAGCTGCTTCCTCTGAGAAATAGAGCTAAGCAATTGATAGAGTCACAGAAATAACCTGTGGTTTGAAATGTGTTCACTGACTTGATCATTTTTATTACAAATCATTTACTTAGTGATCTAGCATTTCCATGGGGTTGTATACTGTGGCCTTCGACTGAGACTCCCTGGTATGAACTCAGTTCCTTCACTTACAAGCTCTGTAACTTGGGGACCAGTTCTGTGCCATAATTTTCTCTTCTCCACAAAGGAGAATTATTTACAGCCTGTAGCTTACAGAGAGGTTGCAAGAAAGGATGAAGTAGCGTGTTCAGTAGTTAGCTGAATATTTGGTTCTTGGCTTGTAACTAATACTGGTAAATTGTTCTCCATATTTTCTGTCAATTGATTTAACCAGAACCAATAAGTTTTCACCTAGCTATAAATACCTAGCTGAAGAAGGCTATGCACAGCATGTGGGATTTGAAGATCCTGCATGCTGCAACTAAGGCCTGGTGCAGCCAAATAAATAAATTTTAAAAAAAAAGAATGCTGGAGAACAAGATGGTGGAAGAATAGGTGTACGTGGAGTACATCTCTCTCCACAGATACATCAGGAATACACCTTCACACACAGAAGTGCATACAGAACACCAGCTGAGAGCAGACAGGAGTACCCGACCAGAGGAAAAGAATATATAGAACAACGCAAAACTTGATAGGATGAAGGAATTAGGGGAAAAAACAGGAATGTTAGGAGGACTGGACCTGCCCTTGGTGGGGGGGGGGGGGGCAACTGAAGCAGAGGTTCAATCCCCACACTGGGGCGATTGTCTGAGTCAGAGGAGAAATATTTAAGACTGAAACAGCTGATTAGTGGCAGCCTAAATGGAATGAGAATCAGACAGTCCTTGCCCCAGCCATACATACCCCAGACAGGGACGCCGGTCCCCTGGAAGGCACAGTGACTGGGAGCTGGAGTTTAGGGATTATGGAGCAATCCCAGTGTGAGGGCTGCTGTTGACTGCAGGGAGATGGATTGTGGTGGGAAATGCCTGTGGAGGAAAGCTGGGCAGCCATGGAAGCAAGGCGATACTGCTGAGCCACGCATAGGGGGTGAAGCCATTACTATAGCCTCTCTCTCCCCACACGCCAGCATCAGCAGCTGAACAATAAAGAGGCTGGCCCACCAAACACCTGATGCACTGAACTACAGAACAGGACCTACAGAGTAGAACTACAGAGTAGGAACTACAGAGTAGGACCCCACTCAAGGTGCCCCTTTAAGTGCCTGATGCACCTATCTACAGAGTAGGACCCCAGCCAGGGGGGGCCCCTCTATGTGCCTGACATGCTGAACAACAGAGAAGAACTCCAGGCAAGGGAGCTCTTTAAATGCCTGAACAGGCAGAGCTATGGAGAAAGACTGGCCAAAGAGGCCTTCTGATCACTCGCTACAGGAGGCTGGGAAAAAAACTCTGATAGGGCCATAATTCCTGAGGCAGAGGCAGTCCAAATCCCTGCACACTTGGCACCACCAGGGTCCCCGCAAGCCAAGCAGCTGCGCCACCTCTCAACTCTCACTGGGGCAGAGCTACCACAGGCAAAAAAACATCTTGCATCTATGTGTGCAGGGTTGCTTTGGTAGTGTTCGAAACTTTGTGACCCTATAGACTGTAGCCTTCCAGGCTTCTGTCAGGGGTTCTCCATGCAAGAATACTGGAGCATATTGGCCAATACTGGTTTCCATACCCATCTAGAGCTTATTTCCTGCTGCCCTAGCCACCAACTCCCCTGAGTACCTGGTGCTACCAGAACCCCTGTGCCCCAAGCAGATGGACCACTTCCACACTTGGCCCTCACAGGGGCAAACCCAAGTCCTCCAGGGCAGCCTCAGGAGCAAACTCTAGTGGACGACCCATATCCAGAGGTAAACATAAAACACAATTGAAACCCAGGGGCAGTGTCGCTGAGAAAAAAGACCCAAAACCTTCTCACCAGCTGTACAAGCTGCAGATTAAATCCGCACGATCAACTAGCCAGATTCTGTGTCTACGGAATATATAAAAGGTCATTGAGAGGTCCCAGAAAAGAAAATGCACTAGTTCTGATAGCTGTGGACATTGGAGGCAAGAACACACAGGAGTAGGAGCAGAATAGAATCCGAGCTGCTCCTACAGCAGGTCCAGAGATCAGCACAGTGTTGGAGGGCATCCTAGGGAGGAGAGGTAGACTGTGATTCTCAGTGAAGGAAAGGATGCAGACAGCAGTGACTCAAAAAAACCATTTATTATTCTTATGTTTTGACTTGATCTGAATATTCTTTTGGATTCCGCCCCCCTCCCCCCCACCATTGTAGTTGTCAACTTTATTGGTGCTATGAAATCTAATTAAGCTTTTGAGCTTTTTTTTTCCCAGTCACATTTTTTTTTATTGTTGTTATAAACCTCTGCCTATACATTGGGCTTTTGCGGTTCTGTGGAATTCTCCTCTTTTTTCTTTTTTTTAATTTTAATTTTTCATTTTTAACCCTATTGTTATTTTTCTGCATTTATTTCTTTGCTTTTCCTACTGTTCTTTTCCCCTTGCAGTTAATCTTTAATGTATATAAATCTTCATCTACCTCTATTTAACTTTGCATATCTATTCTTTCTTTTCTTTCTTTCCTCTCAACGTATTTGTTAGTTTTGTTTTCATTGCTTTATTCTCCACTTGGCACCTTGCTTTAGTTTCGTTTTCCAGTTTTTGCTTTAGTTACTTTTGTTTTTAACTGGTAAATATAATTTTTTATTTCCTTTCTTTGACATGTCAGTCTACTGTACTTTATTTTTGTTGGACTGTTTTCACTTTGCTCATGGGTGTATATGTGTGTGTGTGTGTGTGTGTGTGTGTGTGTTCCATTATTTTAATTATTATTTGCCTGATTTTGTAACTGCCATTTATCTAGGGTTCATATTTGGCTTCTCATTTTTGGATATGTGTTTTAATCTCACTTAATGCCATAACAAACCATTTGTAGAATCCTCGTTCCTGACCAGAGATCAAGTCCTGAGCTTGTGGAGTGGGAGCACTGACCCCAAGACCCTAGACTACCAGAGAACTAACCCTAGGGAGTATCAAATAGTGAGAACTCACACAAAGGAAACCACTTGAATACAAGACCCAGCATCACCCAACCACCAGTAGCACCCTGTGCATGAAGCCTCATCTAAACAACAAACAAAACAAAATACAAACCCAATCATCAGCAGATAGGATTACCACCTCATTCAGCCTTGCCCATCAGAGGCAAAACAAACAAACAAAAACTCAGCACAAATCTCACCCTATAGGAAGCTTACACAAACCACTGGACCAACCTTAGGAGGGCAGAAACCAAAAGGAAGAATTCAGCCTTGAACCCTGGGAAAAGGAGATCTCAAGCACAATAAGTTTTAAAAAAAAAATAATGAAAAGGCAGAGAAATACTACACAAATGAAGAAACAAACCAGAAACACAGAAGTCCAAATAGATGAAGAGGAAAAAGGCAAATTACCTGAAAAAGAATTCAGAATAATGATAGTAAAGATGATCAAAAACTGTTGAAACAAAATGGAGAAAATGCAAGAATCAATTAATAAAGACCTAGAAGAATAAACATACAGAGACAAACAACACAATTACTGAAATTAAAAATACTCTAGAAGGAATCAATAACAGAATATCTGAAGCATAAGAACGAATCAGTGAACTGGAAGATAAAATGGTGGAAATAACTTCTGAAGAGTGGAATAAAGTAAAAAGAATGAAAAGAACTGAGGATAGTCTCAGAGACCTCTGGGACAATATCAAACACACCAACATTCGAATTATGGGGGCCCCAGAAGAAGAGAAAAAGAAAGGGTATGAGAAAAATTTTGAAGAGATTATAGTTTAAAATTTCCCCAACATGTAAAAGGAAAGAGTTGATCAAGTCCAAGAGGCACAAAGAATCCCATACAGGATAAACCCAAGGATAAACACTTCAAGACACATACTAATCAAACTAACAAAGACTAAACACAAAGAAAGAATATTAAATGCAGTATGCTTAACAGCTGAGCTTTCACCAGAAATTCTTCAGGCCAGAAGGCAATGGCAGAATATATTTAAACTACTGAAAAGGTAAAACCTACAACCAAGATTACTGTACCCAACAAGGATCTCACTCAAAATTGATGGAGAAATAAAAAGCTTTTCAGAAAAGCAAAAGTTAGAATTCAGTACCACCAAACCAGCTTTACAATAAATGTTAAAGGGACTTATAGAGTCAAGAAATAAAAGACAAGAAAAAAGATCTACAAAATCAACCCTAAACAATTAAGAAAATGGCAATAAGAACATATATTTTAACATTCACTTTAAATGTAAATGCATTAAATTACATGAACTGTGAACTTCCAGATGTACAAGCTGGATTTAGAAAAAGCAGAGGAACCAGAGATCAAATTGCCAACATCCGCTGGATCATTGGAAAAGCAAGAGAGTTCCAGAAAAACATCTACTTCTGCTTTATGGACTATGCCAAAGCCTTTGACTGTATGGATCACAATAAACTGTGGAAAACTCTTCAAGAGATGGGAATACCAGACCCCCAGACCTGCTTCCTGAGAAATCTGTATGCAGGTCAAGAAGCAACAGTTAGAACTGGACATGGAACAACAGACTGGTTCCAAAGCAGGAAAGGAGTACATCAAGGTTGTATATTGTCACCCTGCTTATTTAATTTATATGCAGAGAACATCAATGAGAAATGCTGGACTGGATGAAGCACAAGCTAGAATCAAGATCACCAGAAGAAATACCAATAACTTCAGATATGCAGATGACACCACCCTTATGGCAGAAAGTGAAGTAGAATTAAAGAGCATCTTGATATAAGTGAAAGAGGAATGTGAAAAATTTGCCTTAAAACTCAACATTCAGAAAACTAAGATCATGGCATCTGATCCCATCACTTCATGGCAAATAGATGGGAAAACAGTGGAAACAGTGGCAGACTTTATTTTGGGGGGCTCCAAAATCACTGCAGATGGTGAGTGCAGCCATGAAATTAAAAGACACTTGCTCCTTGGAAGAAAAGTTCTGACCAACCTAGACAGCTTATTAAAAAGCAGAGACATTACTTTGCCAACAAGGTCCATCTAGTCAAAGCCATGGTTTTTCCGGTAGTCATGTATGGATGTGAAAGTTGGACTATAAAGAAACCTGAGCACTGAAGAATTGATGCTTTTAAACTGTGGTGTTGGAGAAGACTCTTGAGAGTCCCTTGGACTGCAAGGAGATCCAACCAGTCCATCCTAAAGGAAATCAGTCCTGAATATTCATGGCAGGACTGATGCTGAAACTGAAGCTCCAATACTTTGCCCACCTGATGCGAAGAACTGACTAATTTGAAAAGACCCTCGTGCTGGGAAAGGTTGAAGGTAGGAGGAGAAGGCAACAACAGAGGATGAGATGGTTGGCTGGCATCACCGAGTCAATGGACATGAGTTTGAGTAAACTCCAGGAATTGGTGATGGACAGGGAGTCCTGGCGTGCTGCAGCCCATGGGGTCACAAAGAATCGGACACAACTGAGCAACTGAACTGAACTGAACTGGATTAAATGCTCCAACCAAAAGACACAGACTGGCTGAATGGATACAAAAACAAGACCCATACATATGCTGTCTACAAGAAACCCACTTCAGACTTTCAAGACACATATAGACTGAAAGTGAGAGGATGGAAAAATATATTCCATGCAAATGAGAAGCGAAAGAAAGCTGGAGTAGCAATTCTCATATCAGACAAAATAAACCTTAAAATAAAGAAGATTACAAGAGATAAGGAAGGATACTACATAATGATCAAGGAATCAATCCAAGAGGAAGGCATAACAATTTTAAATATCTATGCATCCAACATAGGAGCACCTCAATACATAAGACAAACACTAACAGACATAAAAGGAGAAACTGACAGTCACACAACAATAGTCAGAGACTTTAACATCCCACTCACACCAATGGAGAGATCATCAAAACAGAAAATTCATAAGGAAACACAAGTGTTAAATGATACATTAGATGAGATGGATCTCACTGATATCTTCAGGACATGCCTTCCAAACGCAGAAGAACACACCTCCTTCTCAAGTGCACATGGAATATTCTCCAGGATAGACCTTATCCTGGGTCACAAATCAAACCTCAGTAATCAATTTAAGAAAATGGAAATCATATCAAGCATCTTCTTCAACCACAATGCTGAGACTAGATATCAATTACAAGAAAAAAACTGTAAGAAACACAAACACATGAAGAGTAAACAACACGTTTCTAAACAACCAACAGGTTACTGAAGAAATCAAAAGGGAAATCAAAAAATTTCTTGAAACAAATGACAAAGAAAACACAACTCAAAACCTATGAGATGCAGCAAAAGCAGTTCTAAGAGGGAAGTTTATAGCAATACAATCTTACCTCAAGAAACAAGAAAAACATTGAATAGACAACCTTGCTTTGCACTTAAAACAACTAGAAAAAGAAAAGAAAAACAAAATTAGCAGAAGGAAAGAAATCATAAAGATCTGAGCAGAAATAAACGAAAAAGAAATGAAAGAAACAATAGTAAAGATTAATAAAACTAAAAGCTGGTTCTTTGAGAAGATAAACAAAATTGACAAGCCTTTAGTCAGACTCATCAAGAACAAAAGAGAGACAAATCAAATCAACAAAATTAGAAATGAAAAAGGAGAGGTTACAGCAGACAATGCAGAAATACAAAGGATCATAAGAAACTATTATGAACAACTCTATGGCAATAAAATGGATAACCTGGAAGAAATGGACAGATTCTTAGAAAAGTTCAACCTTCCAAGACTGAACCAGGAAGAAATAATCATGAACAACCCAATTACAAGCACTGAAATTGAAGCCGTGATCAAAAATCTCCCAAAAAACAAAAGCCCAGGACCAGATGGCTTCACAGGAGAATTCTATCCAACATTTAGAGAAGAGCTAATGCCTATTATTCTAAACTCTTTCAAAAAATTGCAGAGGAAGGAACAATTTCAAACACATTCTATGAGGCTGCCATCACCCTGACACCAAAACCAGACAAACACAACACACAAAAAAGAAAACTACAGGCCAATATCACTGATGAACATAGACGCAAAAATCCTTAACAAAATTTTAGCAAACAGGATTCGGCAACACATTGAAAAGCTCATACACCAAGATGATCAAGTTGGGTTTGTTCTAGGAATGCAAGGATTCGTCAATATACACAAATCAATCAATGTGATACACCATATTAACAAATTGAAAGATAAAAACCATATGATAATCTCAATAGATGCATAAAAATCATTAGACAAAATTCAGCACCCATTTATGATTAAAACTCTTCAAAAATATGAACATAGAAGGAACCTACCTCAACGTAGTAAAGGCCATATCTGATAAGCCTACAGCAAACATTGCTCTCAGTGGTGAAAACTGAAAGCATTCCCCCTAAGATCAGGAACAAGATAGGGGTGTCCACTTTCACCACTATTATTCAACATAGTTCTGGAACTCCTAGCTTCAGCAATCAAAGAAGAAAAAGAAATAAAAGGAATCCAGATTGGAAAAGAAGTAAAGCTCTCACTGTAGATGACAAGATATTGTACATAAGAAAATCCGAAAGATATTATCAAAAAATTACTAGAGCTAATCAGTGAATTTAGCAAATTTGCAAGATACAAAATCAATACACAGAAATCACTTGCATTTTTATATACTAACAATGAAAAATCAGAAAGAGCAATGAAAGAATCAATCCCATTCACCACTGCAACAAAAAGAATTAAGTATCTAGGAATAAACTTACCTAAGGAGACAAAAGAACTGTACACAGAAAATTATAAGGCACTAATGAAAGAAATCAAAGATGACATAAACAGATGGAGAGACATTCCATGTTCCTGGGTAGAAGGAATCAATATTTTGAAAATGACTGCTCCTGTTAGTAGCTGCAGTGACAGACACTAGGACCTATGGTGCTCAGCCACCGCCTCCTTTATCTTTTAGATTATGTACAGCTTTCATGGACAGAGAAGCCTGGCAGGCTACAGTCCATGGGTTTGCAAAGAGTTGGATATGACTGAGAGACTAAGCATGCACTCATGCATGCACATCTTAATTCATTTCACCTTGGGTGATCCTGCAACTCCTCTTTGTTCCTCTTTGCTTTGTCTCTGTAACTACATATGCTCTCTGTTTATTCTCTCATCCCTATTCTACTTTTCCTCTCTCCTCCCATTTGTGAGCTCCATATAGTCCCTTCACATGAGTGAAGACCATGAGTTGTACACCAACATGAGGGAGACAGAAAGTGAAATAAGACAAAACAGAAAACCATCAAAATTAACCTCTAAAGACCTTTAAAGAAACCTGGAAGACTCCCCCAATCCCCACTTTATCTTTTCAAATGCTTCCAACTGTGCTTTTATCCCAATCCCCAGCATTCTAAATCGCTAAAAACAAAGCATGTATTTTTTTCAATTCCAATTTTATTGAGATATAATTGACATACAGTACTTTATAAGTTTAAAGTCTATAGAGTAATGATTTGATTTACATCCATCATGAAATGATTACCATGATAAGTTTAGTGAACAACCATCATCTCCTATAGATACAAAATTAAAGAAATAGAACAAAAAATGTCCTCTTGTGATGAGAACTCTCAAGAATGATTCTCAACAACTTTCATATATAGCATACAGCAACAGTCATTATATTTATCATGTTGTACATTACGTCCCTGGTACTTATTTATCTTCTGACTGGAAGCTTGTTCCTTTTGACAGTCTTTATCCCAAAACAAACCACAGATTTAAAATTTTTTTCTTTACAAACTCATTTTTCAAAAGCTTTGTTTCCACCTAAATGTACATTGTTTGTGTTAATAATATCCAAACTAAAATTTTTCTGCTAAAAATATTCTAAAATGATCCAAACTGAAAAATACATCATAAAAAAAAAAAACACACATCATGATTAGTGTTGTTTTTCTTGGGCAGGGAGGGGTGGTGCAAGATAGAGTCTAACCTGAGAACCTGAATATCCCAATAGTATTGCTTCTATAAGAAAATACTGTAGAGCATGAACTGTATGTAAATGGAGAACTCCTTGTCTATGTTGTTGATTACAAATAGTTGAAATTAGGGGCTTCCTTTGTCACTCAGGGTCTTAGTGCCAGGAAAGCCCAGGCAAGGTCCACGTGTGTGTGTGTGTGTGTGTGTGTGTGTGTGTGTGCACGTGTGCATGCATGCTAAGCTGCTTAAGTCATGTCCAACTCTCACAGACCCTGTGGACGATAGCCCACCAGGCTTCTCTGGGCATGGGACTCTCCAGGCAAGAATCCTGGAGTGGGTTGCCACTTCACACTCAGGGCGCAACCTTTTCAAGGGACATGTGCTTTGCTACAAGGAAACAATCTTTTGCTTTTGCAAGATAGTCTGTTTAGAATGTGTGGAGATTGAGTACAGCAGGACCCAGCAGGATGTATGTTTTGCTGAATATCAGCATGTTGATTCTAGACACAAAGCTTATCTGCTTTGCTCAAAAAAACATATTTCTGTGCTTTTGTAGAATTGGATAGCAATCAACATGGGGATACCACACTGGCTCACTGGGAATGCTGTTGAACTGAAAGGCTAAGGTGTTAAGAAAACTGCCCTTTAGAAGTCCACACTGAGTTCAACTATTTCTTATCCAGTGACCTTTAATCTTGTTTTGAAAAACTCCTCTTACTGCAGGCATTTTTTGACTCCTTTATGACTCCAAACATATTATTACTATATAAATGATGTAGTCATGATATTAAATTAAGACATATTGGTAAGCTAGAAAGAAAGTATACGGAATTGAATACAAGGGTGTCATTCCTAATGGCAGTTATCTGGAGAAGAAGTATTTCTTTAAAAGCCAAAGGCCAGACCTAAAAATGAGGTTTTAGGTAGGGAGAGGAAACTAGAGATGCATAATCAAGTTATCTTGAAAAGCCCTGGGTGACGCGCAGGGCCACTAAGTATAGTTGGGCTGGTCGTTCACTGAACAAAAGTTCCTGGCTGAGGAAGTAAGTTGAGGCTGAAATTCAGGCCACCCTCTGCTCCCCAAGAGAAGAACCTACAGAGCTTCCAGCTGTCCAAACAGGGTGTGCATGAGTGCTAAGTCACTTCAGTCCTGTCCAATTCTTTGTGACCCTATGGACTGTAGCCCACCAGATTCCTCTGCTCATGGGATTCTCCAGGCAATGATACTGGAGTGGGTTGCCATGCCCTCCTCCAGGGGATCTCCCCGATCCAGGGATTGAACCCATGTCTCTTACATCTCCTGCATTGTCAGGCAGGTTCTTTACCACTAGCGCCAGCTGGGAAGCCCCGCCCATATGGGGCACCTTTGTCAAATTCATACCAAGATGCCTCACAGGCTAGCCAAGGCCCTGGGTGATGGGCTTCATGATGGTGCCAGGCACATGACAACAGAGATATAAAAGGATCAGGCAAGGGCTTGACAATTTGGGCTTCAATACACAAACCCCAACACAGCACATGAAAGGGTGTATGGGCTAAAAGCCCTGGAAACACACTGACAAAACCAGTGTCAAATAGCTACTTGTTAATCTTTTACCACTATCGGTATTTATTTCCTTTTGTTTTCCCTTAAAATTGTATAAAACTTTTATGTAAGTTCCAGCCTGTCTTGACTGTGTTTAGAGGAACATTGGGAAATGTTTTATTTGATGTTTGGGTTAGTATTAGAGAGTCATCTGTCTCCCAGGGCCCAGAAATGTGGTCATGGAAGAAATTAGGACTGCCCACCTTCACCCCCACCCTCTCTCACTCGGGAGTCTTACAGAGTTCAGCCTATTTGGGAATCCTTTGGTTTGGTTTTATTTTTAATTCATGGAAGTTAGTAGAATTTCTTTATGTTTTTTATAGAGAAGAGGGGTAGATGCTGATGGCCATGCAGCCACTCCCATAGTTGATTCTCTTTTGAGAGAAACAAAGGAAAGTGTCCAGAAAGAGAGTGATAAAATACTACTTCTGCTTTTTGTGAGAATCTTCAAGGAATCCCACAATATGGTAACTTTCAGTTCAGCCCCTCCAAAGGAGTTTTAGGAGCTCAGTCTAGCAACCATCTGAGTAGGAAGCCATCTGTTTGGGTGTCTTCTCCTCTTAAAGTTGTGAACAATTTTTTTTTGCCCTTTCTAGCACTGTCAAGGCTTCCAGCATGGACTGAAATCGTCACACAGTTGGCAAGCAAGTGAACAGAATCAACTGTTGATTTCTTCAGCCCTTAGGGTGAAGACTTGCCTTTTTTCTTCCCATTAAGATCGGATAGGTTATCTTAGGATGGCCTGTAAAAATGTTTGGGGATTTTATAGATGAAGTTGGATTGCTTGTCTTGTCAAAAACACCTTCTAGGGCCCAGGTGGGCTTCCCAGGTGGCACTAGCGTTAAAAAAAAAACAACAAAAACTCACCTGCCAATGCAGGAGAAGTAAGAGACATGCAGGTTCAATTGTTGGGGCAGGAAGATCCCCTGGCAACCCACTCCAGTATTCTTGCCTGGAGAATCCCATAGACAAAGGAGTCTGGTGGGCTACAGTCCGTAGGGTCGCAAAGAGTCGGACATGACTGAGGTGACTTAGCATGCGTACAGGGCCCAGGTACAAATTCTCTGGATTCAATAAGAGCTTTGATGCTGGGAGGGACTGGGGGCAGGAGGAGAAGGGGACAACCGAGGATGAGATGGCTGGATGGCATCACTGACTCGATGGACGTGAATCTGAGTGAACTCCAAGAGTTGGTGATGGACAGGGAGGCCTGGCGTGCTGCGATTCATGGGGTCGCAAAGAGTTGGACACGACTGAGTGACTGAACTGAACTGATGTTGCTCTAAGGCCAGAGAAAGAACAATGTGTTGGACTGTACTGGATATGCACTTAATGTGTACCATGGCTTGCAGAAATCTTAAAGTTCACCAGTGTTATTACTTTCCATTTGTAAAATTTTTTTATTTAATTTTTTGACCATGCCAAGCATCATGCAGGATTTTATTTCTCTGACTGGGGATTGAACCTGCCCCCTGGCAGTGAAAGCCCTGAGCCCTAACCACTGGACTGCCAGGGAATTCCCATTTTCCATTAATATTTTCTTTTCCTTTTTTTAAATTTTAAAAGTGAAAATATTTTGTAAATTGTAGTGAAATATGCATAACATAAAATTTACTATTTTAACCATTTTTAAGTGTACAGTGCAGGGGTATTAAGTACATTCACACTGTTGTGCAACCGTCACCACCATCCTTCTCCAGAATTCTTTTTGTCTTCGCAAACGGAAACTCTGGACCCATTGAACAAAAATTTCCCATTCCTCCCTCCCCACAGCTCCTGGAAAACATCACCCTACTTTCTGTATCTATGAGTCTGAGTAGGTACTTAAGTGGAATTCAACAGTGTTTTTCTTTGCGTGTCTGTCTTATTTCACTTAGCATAATGTCCTCTGAGGTTCATTCATGAGGTAGGATGTGTCATTCTTTTTTATGGCTGAATAATATTCCATTGTGTGTGTATACCATGTCTGTTTATTCACTCATCTGTCAGTGGACACTTGGATCATTTTCACTTTTTGGCTAATGTGAATCATGCTGCTATAAATATGAGGATACAAATATCTCTTCAAGACCCTGCTTTCAGTTCTTTTGGATATATACCAATAAGTAGAGTTGCTGGATCATATGGTAATTCTTTTTAATTTTTTGAGGAACCATAGCATTTTTCATAGGGGGTGCACAATACCGCTTTTCATTTAGACCCACACATCTTCTGGGTCCTTCTTAGGAGTTTCCACTCATGAAGATGAAAAAGACCAACTTGGTTATTTGTAACAGTCTTTCTCCCTCCCCTTATCCTCCATCAAAAACAGAACACCTAAGCAGAAAAGGCTATTCTGATTAGCCTCAATGATAGTTTTGTCTCTTGAATTGGGAAAAAGACATTAAAGTTCTCATAATGGTATGAAGAGGTGAAGTGAAGTCGCTCAGTCGTGTCTGACTCTTTGTGACCCCGTGGACTGTAACCTATCAGGCTGCTCTGTCCATGGGATTCTCCAGGCAAGAATACTGGAGTGGGTTGCCATCATAATGGTATAGGTCAATCTATATTCTTTTTTCTTGGGGATATTCGAACCAAGATCAGCACTAACACCCACAATCCCTTGGTCTTGTACTTAAAATCATCCTTCCATCTCAGTATCACAAAAGACTTCTCTCTCAAGTAACTGATGATTATCACTTTGTGATTGTAGAGGAAATGAAGAGCAGAATGTTTAAATGACTTGCCATGGGTGGTTGGGGCATATGGTGGTTTAACTAAGAAGGAAAGTGAAGAGTCTGTGGTCCCCTGTCTGAATCCCCAACCTGTACCCATTCTAAGCAGCACTGAAGAATCCAGAGAGGACCATGGTTTTCAGAAGCTGCCCTCTGAGGGACTAATAGGTTAGCCATCTCCAGTTGGAGAGAAGAAAAGGTGTTTGACATTGGGTTTACCCTCCCAAGGATGGGAGAGTCTGACCTTGGACAATAGAAAAACAGCTCAAGGAAGGTTCCTTTCTAGTGGGAGGTGTAAGGAAGAAGTTATTCTCTTGAGATTATTATAAACAAATAAGAAAGCAAGCCACCAACTTCAGTTGGGCCAAAGGATGCTCTTTAAAGTGTCTGCTTCCTCAGTTAAAAATGCATGTCTAAGGGTTCAGAGAATACTACCAACCAATGAAAAGTAAGGGCACAACTTGGTTTACTGAAGCATTCCAATCTAGTAAAAGTAAACATGGGTGATATGGATCAGCAAGGCAGACAAATATCTCTGCAGCCAGTGAGCATAGACTCTGGTTCTAATAAAAGATTTCATCCTGTTGTTGGAGAGGATATACACAACTCCCTAATGGATTCTGTAAAATTCATTTGACTTGCCTACAACCTCCCTATATTCCAGGGTTTTTGCATTTTCTAGATTATGTTACAAGAGGAAATAAAATATGTGCCCAACTGCATTGAATTTGTTTATTTTCTGTGACATGATGGTTATTGTGTATAATTCACAGTGATACAGGGGAGAAAACACACTCCTTTCTCACAGAAACACTGCCTAAACAAAGCTGTTAATCTTCCAAATGAACATATCGTTCTTTCTATTGTATGCCTCTGGAAAATGTTCAGCCCAGTCGGGGTCATGTGGGTTCTGTAGAAGTTACAAACCGGTTAGACCTGAGGAAAACAGATGGGCTCTTCCAGATTTTTCATGTTGCCTATTCCCTACATATGCAAACAACAAGAGAATGTTTCAAGTGGTGAATTTGGATAAAGATACCGGGGCCACGTGAGTCTATTTCTGGCCCATAAATCATCCATTAAAGATAGACTCCAATGGGAGAACCTTCTATCTTTCTAAGAGATTTTAGGAAATGTTTTGCTAATAATGAGAGGCCCCTAGACAGAGCCAGTCTTAGGGCACTGGGAACAGTAGCCTGGGTGCTTCATGTTAGAGTGACTCAGGGGCTGTAAGGGAGGAGCAGAAGGCTGCAGCTCTATCAGCTGGTGCTAAAAATAGCTGGAGACAGAGGCAGTTGTGCCATCTCCCCATGCACGACTCATGCCCAAGGCTAGGCGGGCGGTACTACCCTTTCTTCCTTGGCTCATCCCTTTAAGCTACAGACCTTTTTGTGGTTTTAATCTACTTCAAGGCTGTCTGAGGTTTATTTCAACCTCATTTTAAGTTAACAAAAATTCTGTGTTTAGAAGAGAGAGAGAGAAGGGAGGGAAGGGGTGTATACTTTGTCCCAGGGTTTAAATACCCTGCCTCTGAGTCACCTTTATTATTTTTTTTAAGGTGATTTACTATCATGTGTTGCAAATCACATCCCCAAAGACTATCCAAATGGCCTCAGATCTTACTCTCTGTGAAAAAGTTTGCACTGGCAGTTACCTCACTGACCAGAGTGTAGTAAATCTAGAGTAGTAAATTGGTTAGCCTCAATCTACAAAAGCCTTTAGCAAAATGTACGGCCATATGAATGACGGCAGCCTTGTCACAAGTCCAGAATTTGTCGCAATCTTGAAATGCATTATTAATTGCCTCCCAGCTTGGGGGTAAACCAGGCTTTCCATATTTTTTTTCACAGAAGCCGAAAGAACAAAAGCAAAATGCATAAAATGCAACAGACAGAATGAGACATCCAGGATTATAAAAGCCTGAAGAAGTATTGTGTGTGCTCAGTCATGTCTGACTCTTTTAAGACCCCATGGACTGTAGCCCACCAGGCTCCTCTGTCCATGGGATTTCCCAGGCAAGAATACTGGAGTGGGTTGTCATTTCCCCTTCCAGGGCATCTTCCCAAGCCAGGGATCACACCTGTGTCTCCTGTGTTTCCTGCATTGTAGGCGGATTCTTTACCCGCTGAGCCAACAGGGAAGCCCTGAGCAAGTGCTGATAGATCACTAAAATGTATCGAAGCCTCTTCCTTTGCCTTCTTGTTTTAAGGAAGTTCCTCAACTATGTGGTGATTGCATGTGATTTATGCTCACTAAGCTCAAACAGAAAAGCAACCGCTTTCTCCAATTGACTGTAATAGTTTTTCCTCTTTCCAAGCATTTTTACATTTCTTTGGCTTCACAACATCCTTGAAACTCTAAATAGGATAGGAGTTTGTACTGACTCAGCTTGGCAGGGGGCTGAGGGTGTTACCCCAGGTGGGATAACACTTCTGTAAAGCTGGAAGTGGGCTCTCCCTAGTGTAAGGAAGACCCAGACTAGCCTCCAAGATCTCTGTGCCAGAGCATCTCAGCTGATGCTTAAAGGTCAATTTCTTTCTTCAGTGACTCTGTTCTCCTTACTGGCCCAAGATGTCCAATGAGAGCCAAGATGACTTTTAGGGAGCCAGCCCAAATCACTTTCCAAGAAGCAAATCACACGAAAGATAGCTCAAACAATGCGACAGAAGAAGGATGCCTTCTCCCTCCCTTCAATTTCATTAGGACACTGAGAAGCTATTAGTGACCTGAGCTGTCCCCAAATGGGAATCAAAACAACTAACTTGTCAGTGAAGAGAGCCTGACTGGGGTCAACAGGCTCCTTATATTTTGGTTCCTAAGTGCTCTGCATTTCTTTGTTTTCTATGCCCATTAGTCCATTGTGGTATGTATCTCATGTAGAGAACATGCTGATAAATCTAACTGGAAACCAGAATGTGGCACGATCATCTGATTCTGGGAAAAATCCATTTGATTTATGAGATATTATGACCCAGTGAGCTGTATTGTGCTTTCTTCTCTACTGCCTGGCTTAACTGTGCTGGCAATCAAATCGGTCTCCTCAGCCTCACAATCCAAGGATTCATGGCCTGCTTCTAGCAGCCACATGGGTCAGGGAGGGAATGGTGAAGAGGAGGAAGAGTTGCCCTTTAATTACCACTTATTTGAATATTAGATTATTCCTCATGAAAATAGCTAGACTCAGCAGTCTGGGGCTGGGGCCACATTTTTCAGTTAATGTGATCAAGAGCCCTGCTTCAGAAGAACTCTGAGAAAGCCCACACTTGAGCAAATGTCCTGGGAAGTCTTGTGAATCAAAGGCAAGCTGTAATTTCCAAAAGGGACATCATTGCAGAAGCCTCACAATTCAGTTACTCTAAGGGAATTTGGTCTAGAGAGCACATCATGTAAGTGATGATTCCTCTGAGAATACTGCCATGTACATATTTCTGGCACTCCGAATGACATTTTGATGAAGGCTGGTGATTTCCTTTGCTTCGTGCTTGGAAACAAAAATTAACTTTGGTTCAATCTGTGAGGCTAGCGTGGGTGAATCCAAAGTGGGGGCAAGGCTCCTCCTCCCCCACAGGTGAAAAGTAGCCAGTTACTGGAGCAGCCCACCAAGGAACACTGCTTTCAAAGGAAGCACAGTACAATGATTTGTGCTCTTTATCTCCATAGAGGGCCCAACCCCAGGGCATGCTGGGAGTGCCTGGTCACAATGAAAGAAAAAGCCAAGAAGGGCTGGGGTAAGAATGTGGAGAGGGGAGTCCTCTGGGGCCAGCAAATATGCCACTCTTGACAGGGAAGGTATGTCAGAGCTAATCTCTAAATCTAACTGGGCATAGGCAATCCAAGTTTGTCCAAATACAGGGCAGGGAGGCAACGAGGCTCCCAAGCACCAGTGTGAATGGTGCCTATTTGAACAAATATGAATGTGTCTGAAAGTAGGAACCAGGCTGGGGAAGGGGGCAGTGCCTACATTATAAGCTCCAAGAGAGCACAGGTCTCATCTGTTTCATTTCTACACTCCCCTGTGCTGAGGGCAAGATCAGGTACAGAGTACGGGCTCGAGAACAACGTATGGAGTGAACAAGATGACTGGGGCTCCCCATCTGGCAAAGCTAGAGCACTAATGGGTATAATAATAGCTGTACCCATATTGAAGACTAGTACTTAACAGAGAGCATGATATTCATTTAGTCAGTGCATGTACAATGCTTAGCACAGTGTCTGACACATAATGACTCCCTCTGGCATGTCTACTAATAAAATAAAATATAAAATAAAATAAAATATCCAGTCCCTCAAACTACTGGGGAGGGGGCTTCCCTCATCAAGCCAAGCCTCCACTGATTCCAGAATTTAGTGGGGTCCAGCCCATACACGGGTGAAGGTAAGACTGATAGGGACCAATAGACACATTCTGGCCTGATTGAAGTCCCAACTTGGGCCTTCTTCCTCACTTTTCTGTAGCTACAAGTTGAAACTTGTGAGTCTGAGGGTCAAGTTCAAAATCCCTGCGCTGCCAGGCAAGTTGCAAAATTCTCTGAGCTTTAGATTCTTTGTTTGCAAAATGGGCATGTTAATAGTATTTACTGAAGGGTTGTTATGAGACTTAAATGAAAAAAAAAAAATTTAAATTTTCAGCACAGGGCCTGTTGAATATGGTGACCAAAATTGACCCACCCAGTAGCTAATACTGTTGTCAATCAGACATAATCTAGCGTCTCATCCTTCCCATTGTTCTCATACTTAGTGCCCCAAGACAGTGCCTTACATAGGGTGAGTGTTTCATAGTTGCACATGCCTGACTCTGCCTCTTTTCTCTCTTTGTCCCTCTGCTGGTGTCCCAGTCAACTGAAGGTCTAAGTGCCACTTCAAGCTGCAGGTCCAGCTGGCTCAAGAGAGACCCAAGTGTGTCTCATCTTTTTCCTGGTTTCAGTAGCTGCGTAAAGCACAAGCATAACCATACAGGCACATTTTGAGCTCCTGTTTGAGTCATATTTGCAAACATCCCATTGGCAAATTATGTCACATGGTCAAGTCCAAAGTCAAAGTATGGTGAAATACACTCTAAGGGAACAATTGCCATTACATGGCAAAAGTCATAGCTAAAGGGAGGGGTGAAGAATCAGGATCGATTATCAGAAAGCCTTCCTTGAGATATTTATGTTAAAGCCCACTCCTATTGTATGCCTCCAACACAAGTGCTTACCACACCAGCTTCTAGATATGTTTCTTAGGCTCCCTACTAGAATGGGAGTTTTTCAAAGAGAAAAATGGTGTCTTATTCCTTTCTCTATCCCCAGCACCTAGTACAATGCCTGGCACACAGTAGGTATCTCATGAATGAATGTTTGTTTTCATTAATGAATGCATGTTTGTTCTCATGAATGAATGGATGTTTGTTCTCATGAATCAATGGATGTTCATTACCCTTGTTTAATCATCTTTCATCAGTCTGTAGAAAATCAAGGATTGGGATAACTAGGGCTTTGGGAGACACTGATGAGCCCACCCACTATCATTAGGGACCTGTGCCCTAGATAGAAACCTCTTCCATAAATGGCTCCCAGACCTTCTTATTCATGCCTTCATCCTTCCCCAGTTCACTTTCTCACTCAAGTTCAGGACCACTCTCAGGGCAGGTTTCTGTTTTGTTTCACTCCCAAAGAAGGGAAGTACTTTCCTCTAAAATAACTATAGTTTTAAGCCATCCTGTGTGGCTTAACCACAATTCCTTTGAGGTCATCAGAAGTCACCCTTATCTCTCCAACACCAAACAGTTGTTTATCAAGCATCCTAAAGAGAGTTTTAGAGGGCTAGGGCCAAAGATTGAGCAATGAACAACAAATATGTGAAAACCAAATACTTCTCAGTTCTTTCCCTCTCCAGAAGTTCCCAGTGATAATCCCTAACTCCCCACACACAATCCAAAGAGAGATTTATGGAACTTTCTTCCTGTTTGTCTTGATCCATAAGCCCAGTGGGCTTCCCAGGTGGTGCTAGTGGTAAAGAATCTGCCTGCCAATGCAGGAGATTCCGGAGATGCAGGTTTGATCCCTGGGTTGGGAAGATTCCCCCAGAAGAGAGCATGGCAGCCCACTCCAGTATTCTTGCTTGGAGAATTCCATAGACAGAGGAGCTTGGTGGGCTATAGTCCATAGTGTTGCAAAGAGCTGGGCATGACTGAAGTGACTTAGCATTCACATGCATAATCTCAGTAACCCAGGAGAACATGATGTCTCCATGCAACTAGAACTGAAGTGTTGTCCTGAGAGCACAGATTTCTAAAGATAAATAGCGTATTAGGCCCCTTGCATAACTGCTTTTGATATGTACTGCAAACATATCAAAGATGTCTAGAGTTGTTGGCTTTATTATAAAAACGTATCTGGATAGGCTCAGTTTACGTTTTATTTTTCATTGGATTTCATAATAGTAGAGAGTTCTATGCTCTGTCATAGATAATTTGCTTTTCTAAACACACTTTTACAGTAAATTAAGAAGCATTTTACTCAATAAGACAGTTTCTGAATTTCCAATGGGAGTATTCTTGCCCAAAAGGGAACTAGTATTGTCAAAGTTGTCTTGTGATTTGCACTTGAGGTCAAATTAAAAACAGCCTTTGGAGCCCAATTATAGAACCATAGAAATCATAGGCCTTGAAGGAAAAATAGCTCCTTTTCTTCCTGGAAAAACCCCGCCAAACTTGAACTTCTAAAGATTGAGCTACAGTGAGAATTATGAAAGTAATATTTCCTCTCTTATTCCAGGGCTGGATTCAGCTAAAAAATGGACCAATCTTATAACAAAACTACCCTTAACATCATTTCTGTGCCCATCTAAGTACTGTGGGAGAGAGAAAAAAAATTAGAAAACATGGTGACTGTTCTTTGGAGTTCACAAGTAACACACTAGAAGAGACCAGAAAGAATACTATATAGTGTGTTCTAGCCCAGAGCTTCTTAAACTTTAATGTGCATACAAATAAATGCTGATTCAGGATTTCTGTCATGGGGCCCAAGAGTCCACATTCCTAACAAGCCCCTGGGTCATACCAATGTTGCTGGGCTGAGCCCACACTTTGAGTAATGAAATTCTACTTGTGGAACATTCTAGAATATTGTGCTGGAATGTAAAGGTGAAGGAAGTAAAGGAGATAATAAAGGTGAAAGTCATGTGGAATTCTTAGAGGATGCAGATCTAGAAACAATGTACATCTAACAGAGCCAAATTCCCATCAAAGATTCTCGCGTATACAGAGGCCCTATGAGGAGCCCAAAAGAATCCTAGAGTTAATTATAAACATGGTGATGATTAATTCAGGTTTGCTCATACATATTCTCACTGAACTGGTGAAATGTAAAACTAATTCTGCTCCTACCTAAGAAGACAGGGTTGCAATGATATACATTAATATATATTATATATATTAATACTTATATGCATTAATATATATACAAATTCATATTCTTTGCTGATCTATTTCCACTGAATGTTTTGTGACACAAACACGCAAATACAACCTCCACAGATCTTATTACAAACCTAACACTAATTACAGTCAACTGAACTTCTGAACCTGAATAAAATTTGGTGGGGACTATCTACCAAGAAAGAGTGATAGACTTAATAAGCTGCATTTAAAACCTCATAATATGCTTCCAAAAAAGTTATGTGACTTGGGAAATGATAAAAGAAAACCGAAGACAGAACAGAAACTACTTAAAAGACAGAAAGATGTGGTCGATCTTCTTTCACGTTTGGAGGTTTTTAATTCACTTTTATGAAACCTGAGCTGTTTGAGAGCATCAGAACACCACCATAGCACAGAGAATAGTGGGATTATCTGCTGGTCCTTGCCTTCCCGGGTCAGGCAAAAGTTGTTGTTTCATTACAACAACTGCAGCTCCTCTCAGCTCTCAATCAATGCTCTTGGCTCAAACAGGGGGAAGGGTGAAAATAGGGGGGTGGGAAATGTTCCTGAGACTCTGACACTGCTGGCTTTTCCTTCCTCCCTATTCCTTTCGCTTTCCAGAAGATCCTGGCTGGCCTTGGGCAAAACAAAGGTCCAGGAGCAGTTGGAGAGAGGGAGATGGGACCAAGGATCAAGCGGAACAGCCCTTGGCCAAAGGGGGTGTAGGACTTAGCCTTCTTCCCTATAGCTCCCCCACTGAGTTCACAGCATAGCAAATACCTCTAGTCCAACAACCATACATGGAGGTATATTGAGTCTAGAGTCCAAAGGGACAGATGTGTGTTCAGCACCTGGAAGGAAATTAGAAAGTGAATTTTTTTTTTTACATTATTTGCATTAGTTTAAAAAAAAAAAACTATTGGGAGTTTGGGATTAGCAGATGCAAACTGGTATATATAGAATGGGTAAACAACAAGGCCCTACTGTATAGCACAGGAAACTATACTCAGTATCATGCATGTGTGCATGTTAAGTCGCTTCAGTTGCGTCCACCTCTTTGTGAACTTATGGGCTATAGCCTGCCAAGCTCCTCTGTCCATGGGATTCTCTAGGCAAGAATACTGGAGTGGATTGCCATGTCTTCCTCCGGGGGATCTTCCCAACCCAGGGATTGAACCCCAGGTCTCCTGCATTTCCTGCATTGGCAGGCAGGTTCTTTACCACTAGCACCACCTGGGAAGCCCATTAAATATTATACCCTGTGATAAACAATAATGGAAAAGAATATGAAAAAGAATGTATATATATATATATATATGTGTGTGTGTGTGTGTGTGTGTGTGTGTGTGTGTGCGTGCGTGTGTGTGTGTGAAGTCACTCAGTCCTGTCCCACTGTTTGTGATCCCATGGACTGTAGCCTGCCAGGCTCCTCTGTCCATGGGGATTCTCCAGGCAAGAATACTGGAGTGGGTTACCCATGCCCTTCTCCAGGGGACCTTCCCAACCCAGGGATTGAACCCAGGTCTCCCGCATTGCAGGCGGATTCCTTACCATCTGAGCCACCAGGGAAGCCCATATATATATATATATATATATATATATATGCACATATATATACACACACACACACATATATATATAACTGAATCACTGTGCTGTACAACAGTAATTAACACAACATTGTAAGTCAACAAAAAACTTCAATAAAAAATAAATTAAAAAACTAGCTTTCCCTCCATCACACACACTAAAAAGGTTGAATAAATATTTATAGACTATCAGTGTGAAAAAGCACAGAAATATTATCCTGTTGTTCCCATAAACTCTCTCTAAAGGAAAAGGGTTTAGATTGGTTGGAGAGAAGAGTATTTCAGGCAGGAACAGAGCTCAGGCAACAGTGCAGTCCTGTTTGCTTAGAGCTGGAAAGGAAGTTGTGGAAAGTCAGGTCGCCAAGGCAGGTTGCGGCCAGATGGTGGGGAACCAGCTGAGGGCCAAGCTAAGAGTCTGGATGCTCATCTTTAGGTAAGCATATTTTTGACCCAGAGATGAAATAAAATCTGAAATTGGCCGTATTGAAGTATTTGGTAGTTGGCACTTGACTCTGCCTGCTGTGGACCATTCACCCACTTGACAGCTCCTTGGGGAGTTCTAAGGGTGGTTCAATAGGGAGGGGCGCCCAAGTTCAAGGTAAATTCAACAGCAGACCTCTAAAAGAGACAGGCTAATCCCCAGCACCTTGGGACCAGGTTCAGACCAGAGACCACTCAGTGAGCCCCAAAGACACAGAGAGTAATTGGTCCTCAGAGGGGCACAATGCCCAGCAGGTCCCTCAGAGAACGGGGGCATCCATATTTTTCTCATTAACTTCTACATGGCATGAAGTATTATGTCTTGCTGAGGATGGTGGAAAATATTTCACTGAAGTCTTAAGTTGGAAAAAAAAAAAGAAAAGTTAAGAGTTTTTTTTTCTTTCTCTTTATGACCACAGGCCAAAGAAAAAGTTTGTCACTCTGAATGTTTATGAGAGGGGTAGGCCAGAAGAGCAGACCCAGCCAAATCCGTCTGACTCATTACTGAGCGGTAGGAGCGGCATGCTCAATTAGTAGGCAATATAATTTACCTAGCCCCCAGGGTTGAAGGTAGTGGGACAAGGGGTGGGGAAAGTAAGGTGGAAATTAGAATTTTTGAAGTTATAAATTTAGCCAAGTGAGATAGTAAGTGACCCCCTTGGAGTAAAGCCAGGGCTACCTGGCCGTCAGTCACTTGTGAGCTCCAATAGGTCATTTGTTTGACCCTGCTGCCTATATAGCTAAAATGAGTAATGTATAAGCAATGTGAGAAGCCTTGGCTCATAAAACCAAAGTGGAATAAATCCGCCAAGACTGTCAGGAGGTGGAAGAGGCGGAAATTTAGAGCTGGGACTCTACTAGACTGGGTAATGCTCTTCTTGCTCTGTAGATGCCAATTTCTTCCTCCCGTGGTCAGGTCAGCTCCAGGGCTTCCCTGTGTGAGCACCAGCCCAGGACTGAATTTTCTTCTGCTCTTGGTGAGTGAAGGCTGTTGGTGATAAATAGCATCCCATGGAGACCTTCTTGATTGTTGTGGCTTTGTAACACTTGCTCTTTGTTTTACTCTTGCACACTCATTATTTTCTTCATTTATTTGTTCATTCAGCAAAAAATATTTACACACCCACTACATGCCAAGAGCTGTGCAAAGCACAGCTAGAGTTGCTGTGCACTTAGTCACTCAATCGTGTCCAACTCTATGTGACCCCATGGACTGGAGCCTGCCAGGCTCCTTGCCCGTGGGGATTCCTCAGGCAAGAATACTGGAGTGGGTTTCCATGCCCTTCTCCAGGGGATCTTCCTGACCCAGGAAACACACCAGGATCTCCTGCACTGCAGGCAGATTCTTTACCAGCTGAGCTACCAGGGAAGCCCAAGCAAAGCATGGGCAAATATAATGTTGGCTAAGACTCAGATCTGCCTTCAAAGGGCTTTCAGTAAACAAGGGGCAGGATAGTCTGAAAGTTTTGGGTTCTAGATTACTCTTGAATGGTCCATGTAAGAAGCTAATCCAGACCACAGGGCAGCAAAAGTCCTCTAGGAAAACTGAATCTGGCTTGGACTGACCAAAAAAGAAGTCGGTCTCATGGTTTGAGAGGGAAAGTGGTTTAGTGGAAATTAGTCTAGAACTTTTTTTCTCCCTGTCATCCTGTATGAGTGATAAAATCTCTACATGGATTCCCAGACTCAAACCTGAACCAACATACGTGAGCCTTTGCTTACTCTTCTGATCAAATCTGAGCATTACATACCCCAGGCCCCCATGTTATAATCACATTCAAAGCTGCTCTGTTCCATATTGGCAATTCTGTCAGAACTGAACACTGGCTCCTCCATAGTGAATATAATTGCTTGATGGTGAAGCCAGAGACATCTGAGAGTGACAGGCTGGTTCTCATAGCTGAAAAATAAAAATAGTATACTGACTACAACATTCCTAAATAGGGATGGGTCTCTCAGGAAGGCTCTTCTAGTTCCATCTTAATGTAACGAGATAATTTTTGAGATCTTAATTGATGCCCCCTCTCTCCCTATGTGTTTTTCCCTTTTTCCTTTTCCTGTTTCCAGCTGATAACCAGACTCCAGGCTTCATCTCAAAGAAAACTGGCAGTGGGTGAGCTGAAGTTGATCACATGGAGTGCCACTGGGGCCACAGGAAATGAGAAGAGATGCCTTAAGGCAGTGAGTCTAGAGGAGAGAGAGCCAGGGAAACCCACCGGGGGGCGGAGGTTCACATTTTGTGGCTTCTGAGAATAGAGGAGATCTGCAGAGCTGCACCCTGGGGAGGGGGCCAGACAAACATCTTAGGGGGAGGACTGTGAGATACTTCTTAGGGAGGCTTCCCTCAGTCACAGATGCTTCCATTCTATGGCAGAGTGTTGTGCTCCAAGCAGACCTGGGAGCAGGAGAGCATGTGGACTGTGAGGAAGGCCTTCTGAACAGTAACAAGTGTGAAAACCACAGGATGTTTGCATACCCCTAGGAGTAGGGGGAGCTTTTAAAGTTTTGGATTGCTTATCAATCCAGCCTGATGGAATCATAATAAAAATGAAATTGATTTAAGTAAAATTCAGAATTACCATATTTCTACAGTCCTGAGAGAATTTGCTGAGTAATACCTGCTGCTACTGCTGCTGCTGCTAAGTCGCTTCAGTTTTGTCCGACTCTGTGTGACCCCATAGACGGCAGCCCACCAGGCTCCGCCGTCCCTGGGATTCTCCAGGCAAGAACACTGGAGTGGGTTGCCATTTCCTTCTCCAATGCATGGAAGTGAAAAGTGAAAGGGAATTCGCTCAGTCGTGCCCGACTCTTCGCGACCCCATGGACTGTAGCCTACCAGGCTCCTCCATCCATTGGATTTTCCAGGCAAGAGTACTGGAGTGGGGTGCCATTGCCTTCTCCGAATACCTGCTACTCTCCCCCAGATATTTCTTTCTTTACCTGTTTTGGCCAGAGTGGGAATATCAGGCTTAGCATTCAGGTAGATCTTAGCATAAAGCCTGCTCCTCTGAGGTGGACAGCCTCACCTGAATAAAAATTTTCTGGAATAGAATCCTCCAGAATGTCCATGTACATTTTATGCTCCTACGTGTGCATCCTATGCTCCATGCCTCCCTCTTCTCTCTCTCTTCCTCTCCCTCTCTCTCTCTTTCCTTCACCTTTCCTCCCTTTCTCCCTTTTCCCCTCCTTCTCTCCCCGCTTTGGCTTCAGGGTTTATGTTCTTAACCATTACACTATACTCCCTGTTTGTCACTTTGTAAGCACCAAGTCTATCTGGGCTAATATGAAAATTTGTTTCCAAGAATCAAGGTGCAGAAGAGTGTGTATGGAATGGTTCTTTTTGTGTAAATAAAGGTAGAAATTTGAATGGATAATCAGAAAGACTGATTGACTTCTTGGTATATGCCTAAATAATTTGAAGGGTAGATAGAAAGAGACAAAATGTATTTACAGTAGTTGTCTTTAGGGAGAGAGACTAGAGGTGCAAGGAAAAAAATGTTCACCTTTAATTTTGCTCATTTATGTACTGTTTGAATTTTCTAACCATGTATATGCTTTCCTTCTTAAAATTATCTATAAAGATCATATAAAAGGTGAGATCTATATAAAGCTTTTTTAAAACTCATTTTTGTGTGCAACCAACTCATATAATTCAAATAATTATATAATAATTCATATATTATAATATATAATAAATAATTTATATATAATAATTCATACAAATAATTTATATAATTATATGATTGTTCATATAAATTCATATTTATATAATAATTCATATAATTAAAATAATTCATATAAGTCAAATAATTTTAATATTATGATACCTTCACAGTGACTCAGCAGTAAAGAATCCACCTGTGATGAAAGAGAAGCATACCCAATCGCTGTATCAGGAAGATCCCCTGGAGGAGGAAATGACAATCCACTCCAGTATTCTTGCCTGGAAAATCTCATGAACAGAGGAGCCTGGCAGGCTGTAGTCCAAGGGGCTACAGAGTCGGACACGATTGAAGCGACTGAGCACTCCCTCTAGAGGCCAAGAGAATTCTGAGGGGATCCTTAAGACACCCCCCTGTTATGGCTGGCTCTGTCAAGAGGCCAAGTTCTAGGTTGTTCTCAATGTGAAAAGGCTTGTACAACAGATGGAGAAGATAGCTGTTGGCTACATCTACTTTTCTCACCTCCAAACCCTCAAAGGCCCTGTGAGGAATCTAGAAACTGCTATGAGGATTCAACTTCCATGTGGATACGAAGTTAACATTGCCAAAAGCATTTTTAAGTTAAAAAGGGAAATAAGAATATTGACTTGGAAACTGGATCAAGGTTACCAATTGGTTACACTGGTGATTTGGTTTGTTTTTTTTTTTTTAAGAAATAATTGTAGATTAAAGACATAAATGTAAGATCAGGAACCATCAAACTCCTAGAAGAAAACATAGGCAGTACACTCTTTGACCTAAGTCTCAGCAATATTTTTTTTTAATCTATCTCTTCAGGCAAGGGAAATAAAAACAAAAAGAAATGAATGAGACCTAATTAAACTTAAAAGCTTTTGCACTACAAACCATCAACAGAACAGAAAGATAACCTATGGAATGGAAGAAAATATTTGCAAATGATATGTTTGGTTATTATTCAAAATATATAAACAGCTCATACAACTCAATATGAAAAAGCAAACAATTCAATTTAAAAAATGGTCAGAAGAATAGATATCTTTCCAAAGAAGACATACAGATGACCAACAGACACATGAAAAGATGCTCAACATCGCTAATCATCAGGAAAATACAAATCAAAATCACAATGAGATATTACCTCACACCTATTAGAATGGTTGTCATTAAAAAGATAAAAAAATAAGAAATGTTGGTGAGGATGTGGAGAAAAGTGAACCTTAGTACACTGTTGGTGGGAATGTAAATTGGTGCAACCACTATGAAAAACAGTATAGAAAACAGTGCCATTTCAAAACACTAAAAATAGAATTATCATATGATCCAGCAATTCCATTCCTAAGTATATATCCAAAGAAAATGAAAACACTAATTTTAAAATATGCATGCACCCCAGTGTTCATAGCAGCATTATTTATGATATCCAAATATAGAAACAATCCAAGTGTCTATCAAAAATGAATGGATAGAGAAGATGTGTTTGTATATGTATATGGACTACTAGTTGGCCATAAAAAAGAACGGAATTTTGCCATTTGCAAGAGCGTGGATGGATCTGGAGGATATTATGCTTAGTAGAATAAGTCAGACAAAGGCTCATACTATATGTTTTCACTTACATGTGGAATCTTACAAATACAACAAAAGAATAAATATAACAAACAGACTCACAGATACAGAGAACAAACTAGTGGTTACCAGCGGGGAGAAGGGAGGGGGAGGGACAAGGTATAAGTAGGAAATTAAGAGGTAAAAATTAGGTTTAAAATAAATAAGATCAATACAAGGATGGAATATACAGCACAGAAAATATAACCAATAGTTTGTAAGAACTTTAAATGGAGTATAATCTCTATAAAAATATTGAATCACTATGTTGTACACCTAGTATAATATTGCAAATTGACTATACCTCAATTTAAGAAAAGAAATAATTGTGAGATTTTAATAATATTTGACCACGAGTACCCAAATCTTGTTCATGATAACTGCTCCTCACTTCCAGAAGGAGGACTTGGCCTTATGTCTGTGGGAATGCAATGAAACTAGTACCTGGAGCTTTAAGCCCATACCCCCAAAGCAGAGGCTCCAGTAAGAGGAGCTCCATGACAGCATTCAGCAAATATATATATGCTCAGGGGGCAAAGGGAACAACCCATCTTGTTTGCCCCAGACTGTCCCAGTGTCCTGGGAGATCTTTCAATTCCAGGCAGACAGGATGGTTGTTGTTCATCCTACCAGTGGGTGTCACAGAATTCTAGACCCAGAAGGGATCTTGGTAATTAATTCAATTTTCTGTCTACCTGAAATTTAAGTAACAAAAGTTATCATTCGATCCAATTTGATTCATATGTAAAAGTTGTGTGCATGCATGTGTGTGTGAGAGAGAGAGAGGAGTGAGATTCAAAGTGGCGAAGGCAATTGCTTTGTTCTTCCAACAATGATTTACAGAACACCTACACCAGCGCTTCCTTGGTGGCTCAGACATTAAAAGAATCTGCTGAGAATGCAGGAGACCTGGGTTTCATCCCTGGGTTGGAAAGATCCTCTGAAGAATGGAATGGCAACCCACTCCAGGAGTCTTACCTGAAAAATCCCATGGACAGAGGAGCCTGGCAGGCTACAGCCCATGGGGTCACAAAGAGTCGGACACGACTGAGCACCTAACAGTACAGAATTCTAGGAACTACAATCAATAAAGGTTTGGTGCAGTATTTGGGAAGAAATAACTAGAATGTCCATGATATTTTTAATTTTAAAAAAGTAAGAAATTTGATGATATTTAGTGCACTGGTTGAATTGGCACCCTCTCCAAGGTGACATGAGGCACATGGTAGGCACCTTATTCTGAGAGAAAGGAGGGAGTTTCAAATACAATGGGGACAGGAAGCAGATGGGAGGATTTCCAGGGGCTGGGGAGAGGCTAGAATGGGAAGTGACTGTTTAAAAGTACAAAATTTCTTTTTGAGGTGATGGAAACATTCTGTAGTGAATGTTGTATAACATTGTAAATATGCTGAAAATCACTGAATTGTACACTTCCAAATGTACATAAAATGGTAAATTTTATGTGATGTGAATTTTATCTCAAAAGAAAAAATTTTTATGTACAATGGGATGGCCAAGGCATCCTTACTCATTGACTTGCTGCCCATTCATTGTGAAGGTCTGAAGTTTGAACAGTCAGTTGGGTGGATTTATGGATTATTTATGGATTATGGATTTATTATATTAAATATCAGAATCTGTATAGAATGTCCTGATGTGATGGGTAATAATCATGAAACTCTCTTGAACCATACAGGGAAGATCTTGTGGGAAAGAAATTTTTAAAGCAATGAAGCTTAAAGATGACTACCACATTTTTCTATTACTCTATATAAGGGTTTCAAATTTATTGACTTTTACCAGGATGTCAAGCAATCCTAACTTTTGTTATTTAGCATAAGCTAAAGAAAGCACATAATCTATCCCTTGATGTTAAAAACTTGAAAATTTTTAAATGAATGAGAAATTAACTTCTTTATGAAAGAAATATATATTATGGAGAGAGCTTAGATGTTTGGAAGATTTCTTCGTTGTGCTATTTTTGTTGTAGGAAACGATGTGTATGGGTGACACATAAAAACTTTCATATCTGCATATATGTAAAAATAGAACTGAAATTTTCAAATCTGTTTACCTATCTTTCAAATGAATACATCTGCCAAATGTTGCATCTTCTACTTGCTTTATTAGGACACTTTAACATTAAAAGATAGAAATTCACTAGTCAATTTTCAAATCTTTGCTTAATTGGCATTTGGCTTGAAAAAAATTATTGTGAGAAGTCAATGCAGCCAACAATCCACTTCTTTTTGAATGTGCCTCTTTGTCAATGTCTTTTCCAGCCATGTCAAGTCATTACAACCAAATTTATAAAAATTAGAACCAGATGTTCAAATCACCTTTTTACAAAGTATTAAACTAGGTTTATTCCAGTTATGAAAGATTAGGTCCATGTTCAAAAATCAATTGTGATGACCTAGAAGGATGGGATGGGGGAGGGGAGGGAAGCTCCAGAGGAGGGTATATATGTATAATTATGACTGATCAGCATTGTTGTATGGCAGAAACCAACACAACACTGTAAAAATTTTAAAAACAAACAAAACAGTTATTAACTACTTATACTCTTGCTCATCTCTTAAAATAATAAAGGATAGTTTTGCGGGGAAAAATATCAATTCATGTAATCCATCACATTAATAGGCTAAAAGAGAACAATCACATGATCATATCAGTAGATGCAGAAAAGGCATTTGACAAATTCCAGTATCCAGTCATAATTAAAAACTCTCAGCAAACTATGAATAGGAGGAAAAGCCCTCAACTTGATAAAGAACATGTATGAGAAACCTACAACTAATATCATTTTTAATGATGAGAAACTTGAAGCTTTCCAACTAAGATTAGGAGCAAAGCAAGGAAGTCCCCTCTCATCACTCATTTTCAACATTGTGTGGAAGTCCTAACTAATGAAATAAGAAAAGAAAAGCAAGTAAAAGGTATACCAATGGGATAGGAGAAATAAAACTGTCTTTGTTTCTAGAAGACATGATTGTAGACATGATTCTACATAGAGTGTAGAAAATCTGAAAGCATAAACAAACAAAAAACTCCCGAAACTAATAAGTGCTTTTAGCAAGGTTGTAGGATACAAAAGTCAATATGCAAAAATTAATCATTTTCCTGAACAATAACAGTGAACAAATGGAATTTGAAATTAAAATTTGTTCAAGAAAATAGAATGATTATAGTTTATAGCAGTGATCTAATTTTTTATGTGCATCACATCAGCAAAATATTTATAGAGTATACTTCCTCAGTGAATACCCATTTATCTTTTATAAATTTTATCAGCATTGACTGATTAACACATTGTGCATTGTTGTTGTTGACTCACTAAGTTGTATCTGACTCTTTGCAACCCCATGGACTTGTAGCCCACCAGGCTCCTCTGTCCATGTGATTTCCCAGGCAAGAATACTGTAGTGGGTTGCCATTTCCTTCTCCAGGGTATCTTCCTGACCCAGGGATCGAACCTGAGAGTCTCCTGCAATGGTACACGGGTTCTTTACCACTGAGCCACCTTTACACATTGTGCACACTATAACAAATAAACTGAAAAATAGCATCCAAAATTTATTTTTATAATATTGCTTTTTAAAAAACTATTTTTAATGTTTTTTGTTGTGATAAAAGTCACATAATATGAAACATACTCTTTAAGCCCTATTTAACTGTATAGTCCAGTGGCACTAAGTAAATTCACATTGTTGTGCAACTCTCACCATCATCCATCTCCCAAATTTTTTTGTCTTCCTAAACTTAAACTCTGTCACCACAAACATTAAAAGGGGCAGGGGGTGGGTTGGACTGGGAGATTGGGGTTGACATATGTACACTATTATGTGTGCAGTAAATTGCTAGTGAGGGTCTGCTGTATAGCACAGGGGGAAAAAGGTACAATCTGTTTGTAGGACATGTATTAAGTTAACTTTAAAAATGCATTCTTGTAGAATATTGCTTATTTTTATGTTTATTTGATACTTTCAGAACTTCTAAGTGTATGTTTTATAGTATATATAATAATCATTAATATAACTTATAAATAAACAAATATGCATACATTAAGGATAGGCTCAGAATTTTTATTGAAAGGGGTTCAAGTTAGAATCCACCTGCAATGCAGGACACCTGGGTTCAATCCCTGGGTTGGGAAGATCCCCTGGAGAAGGGAATGGCTACACACTCCAGTGCTCTTGCCTGGGAAATCCCATGGACAGAGAAGCATGGTGGGCTACAATCCACAGAGCTGCAAAGAACCAGACAGGACTGAGGGACTAACACTTTCACTTTTTCAAGTTTCACCAGAAGCAGAGCTGAGACAAAACCTGGGTGCAGGTATTTCATCTGCTAGGTGATACTGGAAGCAAGAGTAAAGAAACAGGGTATGTGAGATAGGGAAGATGTCAAAACTAATACATTGTTGAGTTGCTTAACTCTGTGGGCAACTGAGGCTCAGTCCTACTAGGAACCCTCTAAAGAACTAGCAAATGTGCCTTGGAAGTGTTCCTTCAAAGGTGGGAAGCTGAAACATTTACCTGCTGACTCCCATCTCCCTGTAATGAAAGGTCCCTCCCATCCCTAATGATACCTCCACCCACACACACACTTTCAGATTGCTCTGTCTGGGCTGAATGAGTTCCTGAAAGCAGAGAGAAGAGAGTGACACTTGGGGTGGGACCCTCAATATGTATGGAAACTGTCCACTACAAGCAATGTGGTGTGGAGTACCAAAGGCATTTGCTACAAGGACTATATTAAAACAAAAGTCTGGAGATTCCTGGTTTGTCAAAGAAATGAATATAGGATTCCTCTTCACCCTGTAAAGCACACCCAAGCAAATGTCAATCACATTGTGACATTCATTATCATTATTCTTTAAATATACATTTCTTTCCACTGTCCTGAAAGTGGTTTAAGAATGTTCTGACAACACACTGAACTTGTTGAATATTCCCTGATCCTTTTCTTACTGGCTATGTGAGTCTGAGAAAGTTACTTTCTCAGTCTCAGTTTCACCCACTGTACACTAGAGATAATAATGCCTACTTCAAAGCTAAAAGTTAGGACTAAAGTTAGATATATGCGTAAAGGACCTGGCACAAGAACATTGCCAATAAATAAGATTTGTGGTTTCCTTTTTTGATTATTTGCCTCTCTTACACCTGGATGCAGTAGTCATAGGACTTGGGGGTTCAAAGTATAAATCTTAAGACACAAAGGCTTAGTTCAGAGCAAGGTTCAGCAAAGTACCAATTTCAGAACCTTGAGCAAGATCTTTCTAATCTTGTTGAAACTTTTTCTAGTGACTTAACCCACTTCTTTGTCTAAGCACTATAGAATATTGAACATAATTTAAACAAGGTGCCTATCACTGTACTTCACACTTGCACCATACATTACTTCTTGATTTTATTTTCTCTCTTGAGATTTAGGATCTCACAGTGTCTTGGTTTATCTTTTCTTAAATTATGGAAAATTTTAAATAGATACAAAGAAAGATAATAGTATAATGAGCCCTATTGCCCAACTTCATGGCCTTCCCT
Source organism: Budorcas taxicolor (assembly GCF_023091745.1). Lineage (NCBI taxonomy): Eukaryota > Metazoa > Chordata > Mammalia > Artiodactyla > Bovidae > Budorcas > Budorcas taxicolor. Next base: position 100,005,495 of record NC_068935.1, on the reverse strand, counting down.
AGTGGCTCAGTGGTAAAGAATCCACCTGCCAAAACAGGAGACACAGATTCAACCCCTGGGTCAGGAAGATCCCCTGGAGAGGGAAATGGCAACCCACTCCAGTATCCTTGCCTAAAGAATCCCATGGACAGAGGAGCCTGGTGGGCTACAGTCCATGGGGTCGCAAAGAGTCGGACATGACTCAGCAACTGAGCAGCAACAAATTGCCCAGTTTCAACAACTACTTTTCTTTCATCTATACCCTCACTCACTTCTTCCTCTCCCATATTATTTTGCAGCAAATCACAAACATAAGATCATCTTATCTGAAAAGTTTCAGTATGCATCTCCAAAAGATAAGGATTCTTTAAAATAAAGAGTATACTATTATCATACCTTAAAAATTAGTAATTTCTTAAGATTATCGAATATCTAGTCAGTGCTCAAAATTCATGTATCTTGTAAATCTTTTTAAACAATTTATGTGTTTGAACTACTAAACAAAGTCATCATATTGTAATTGAATAATCTTTTACATCCTTTAATTCTGTGGATATACCTTCTCTTTTTTTCTTTCAATTTGTGAAGACATTGGATTGTTTGTCCTACAGACTCCCCACAGTCTAGATTTTGCTGATTGCATCTTCATGGTGTCATTGAATACCTTTTCTGTTTTCATACTTTCTGTAAATTTGTAGGGGGATCTAGAGATTTGATCTAATTCAGTTTTTCTCTTTTTTAAGAAGACTGCTTCATAAATGGCAGTACATTCTTCCATCAAGAAGTACATAATATATGATTAATATATGATTCTGTCTTTGTTACCAGCCATTGATCATCAATGCCCAGATCTATTAATTTCCTAGGGGTTCACACTGACATTCTAGGTCAATAATAAAGATTAAATAAGAACCCATCTTATTGCATCTTGGTTAGATACCTCTTTCATAAATTGGAAAGGATCAGAAAGGTGAACTTAAGCAGGATACTTTGCATTATCCCAACATCCTGTAGCTCGTGATGTTTGAATCTGCTTGAATTTATTGAAATAACTTCCAAGTCCAGATTCAAATCAAATTTAGTGTGCTGCCAGCAAGCATTTCCTTAGGCTCTGGAACAAACTCATCACTAAATACCAAACATATGACATGTTCCACACTCTCTGAACATAGCATTTCTATACATTACTGAAAGGGAATAGTTCCTTGTGATAACATAAAGTGTTCTTTTTCAAAAACCATTCCAGGGCTTTCTAACTGAGCCAGCTGCAGGGGGAGTGGGCTTTGTTATCAGAAAAGTCCTTAATTAACATCTTTACTAATGACCTAGAGTAGATCAAACTACCCATGTGTGAGTGGCCACTGAACTGGAAAATAAGGACAGGTCACGTCTGAAATGGAAAAGAAAATAACAATGTGGTGTGATGTTGTATGTGAACAAATTCCTTGTATAATGGTCTGGTCACAAGGGAATGGGCCAGACCTATTGCTTCACTCCAGGATAGGTAGTAAAGTGACTGGTCTACCAACTGGAAGGAGGTCTGAACTGAAAAAACTGTGTGAGAATTATTTTTTTAATGCCTGTGTAGATCTTACATAACAAAAACTAAAGAGGGATTGCCTTAGAAATTACCAGACAACACTTCATTTCTGTTTTTTCAAAAATATAGGAATAACATTGGTGCAAGACAAACTGCTAAGTTATAAGCATAAAATGGATACAGGAAAGTAATCTTCATAGCTTTGTAAGGAATAAACTCAACAGAAATTCCCATCTTAAATCACTGCCTAGACAATATATATAATTGTCCTTGACTAAAGAGCCTTTGATTTTGTCTGAAACAACAGATTCATTAGCAGACTAGAAAAATCCATGTGGTCCAAACCATACAATACTGGGGAAAGGGCACAAGTTCATACCCAGAGACTCATTATGAATGGAGCAGTCACCAAATAGTGATCTCTTGGCTATGCCAAGCACTTTACAAACTCCAATAACCCTGACAGCTTTGTAAGGTTGCTATTATTATCTCCATTTTATTGATGAAAAATTGAGTCTCAAAGAGGCTAAATGGTTTGCTCAAAGTCCCTCAGCCAGTAAGTGGCAGAGCCTGTTTTTAAACCCTAGGTCTGTCCATCCAAGCATTTATACTACTCTGCCTTATGACATTTTGGAAACAACACAAGGACATGACATTTATAGAGCATTGTCATCTAAATTGCCCATCAAGGGCTACTACATAGCTTGCTTAAACCTGAACAAATAAACACAGTGATTCTTAACAGCTACAATCTACCACAAGTGGGAAGGTATTACAATACCTCGCACTTGAACAATGACCCTGAAGGTTAGCCTTTAATCCATTAGATGTTAGCTTTTACATCAGTGACCTGGGGGACAGAAGAAGCCCGTTCAACATATTTACACATAACAGCATTCTGGACATGGGGACTCCCAGGGAAGAAGCTACCCTGGAATCTAGGGACTATAGCATTGAAAGCCCCTAATAAAACTCAAGGAATGGATATAAAGCAAGAGGAAAGAGATCAGCAAAGGTAATTGCTAGGACTCTAGGATTCAATACAATAAAATTCAACAGCCTGTCCATATAGGACTAAAATACTTGCAGACTTAATTCCTAAATGTGTCAGCTAAGTAGTTCTATTATTTAACAAAGGTCCAAGAGAGATATAAGCAGGAATATTGCATACAGGGTTTAAAGGATTTTTTCACTGTAGAGCATCCCCTTCTGATTTCTATCAGTTAAAAATACAGAAAATCTGCATGAAATGTTGTAGAGATGATTGAATAATTCTACTATAAAAGCTACAAAAGAAAGTGCAAGAAACCAGAAGTTTTAAAATAGCCAAAAAGAAAAATAGGAATAACTTAATCATGGGCTCTAAGGAAATTACAGGTTTAATCTTGTTGAAGATATTAGACTACAGCAAATTGAAAAAAAAATTGCTAAGCATTATCTTAATATTAATCCATTATAATTAAATAATTAGCTCTATCAAGCAAATTTTTCTTCTACTCAACCCAAATTCCAGATTTTCTTATTCTTTTTTTCCCTGGAATGGTGTGAGAAAGCAACTTTTTGTATAACTAATTCTTTAATAATTATTTTAATATATTCTGCATTTCTAGCCTCATCATTTTAAATGTTCAAAGAAAACTAAAGCAAACTAATTGGGAGAAAGTCCTGTAGGAACTAAAGGTAATAAAATGTGAATATTTCTATTCAAAAAAGAAAGGCCCAAGAGTGAAAATAATCACATAGCACCAACGTTGTAGTCAAATTGTTCTTTTCAGATGGGAGGTTGGTTCTAATTTATCCTTTTGGCTTAAGTTTGACTTTGAAGCAACCCAGAAACCAAAAGTGAATAAGTGCAACACTAGTTTAGTTTTATAAAGCACTTTAGAATTTATAAATCATTTTTTCATTTTTTCCCATTTGATCAGCCAACTCACTCTCTGAGAGAGATGGTGTGGGAATTTTGGTTCTCTTCTGGCAGATAAAGGCCCTCTTTTCTCAGAAAATGTTGGCAAAATGGTTGAGATAGAACTAACAAGACATTCAATTGTTCCCTGCATTAGGATTCTCCAGAGAAACAGAACCAATAGAAAATGAGATAAACCTATATCTATTGATACATAGATAAAAGGAGACTGATTACAAAGAATTGACTCTTGAGATTATGGAGACTGAGAAGGCCAAAGAGCTACAGTTGGTAAGCTGGAGACCCAAGAGGGCTAATGGCATAGTTCACTTCAGTTCAGTTCAGTCGCTCAGTTGTGTCCGACTCTTTGTGACCCCATGGACTGCAGCACGCCAAGCCTCCCTGTCCATCACCAACTCCCGGAGTTTATGCAAACTCATGTCCATTGAGTCAGTGATGCCATCCAACCATCTCATTCTCTGTTGTACCCTTCTTCTCCCGCCTTCAATCTTGCCCAGCATCAGGGTCTTTTCAAATGAGTCAGTTTTTTCGCATCAGGTGGCCAAAAGTACTGGAGTTTCAGCTTCAACATCAGTCCTTACAATGAACATTCAGGACTGATTTCCTTTAGGATGGACTGGTTGGATCTCCTTGCAGTTCAAGGGACTCTCAAGAGTCTTCTCCAACACCACAGTTCAAAAGCATCAATTCTTCAGCGCTCAGCTTTCTTCACAGTCCAACTCTCACATCCATACACGACCACTGGAAAAACAATAGCTTTGACTAGATGGACATTTGTTGGCAAAGTAATGTCTCTGCTTTTTAATATGCTGTCTAGGTTGGTCATAACTTTCCTTCCAAGGAGTAAGCATCTTTTAATTTCATGGCTGCAATCACCATCTGCAGTGATTTTGGAGCCCCCAAAATAAAGTCAGCCACTCTTTCCACTGTTTCCCCATCTATTTGCCATGAAGTGATGGGAAAAGAGGCCATGATCTTAGTTTTCTGAATGTTGAGCTTTAAGCCAACTTTTTCACTCTCCTCTTTCACTTTCATCAAGAGGCTTTTTAGTTCTTCGATTTCTGCCATAAGGGTGGTGTCATCTGCATATCTGAGGTTATTGATATTTCTCCTGGCAATCTTAATTCCAGCTTGTACTTCATCAAGCCCAGCATTTCTCATGATGTACTCTGCATAGAAGTTAAATGAGCAGGGTGACAATATACAGCCTTGACGTACTCCTTTTCCCATTTGGAACCAGTCTGTTGTTCCATGTCCAGTTCTAACTGTTGCTTCCTAACCTGCATACAGGTTTCTCAAGAGGCAGGTCAGGTCATCTGGTATTTCCATCTCTTGAAGAATTTTCCAGTTTGTTGTGATCCACACAGTCAAAGGCTTTGGCATAGTCAATAAAGCAGAAATAGATGTTTTTCTGGATGGCATAAGTTCCAGCCTACCAATCAGAAGAAGGACTAACAATCAGAGAGCCAATAGAATAATCCCAATTTGAGGCCAAGGAGAAGACTAATGTCTGAACTCAGGTAGAAGAAGCAAATACTCCCTTCCTCCACCTTTTAGTTCTTTTTTTGTACCATCAACTGATTGGATGAGGCCCACCTACATTGGGTAGGCCAATCTGCTTTACTCAGTCTATAGATTCAAATGTTAGTCTCAACCAGAATACACACACACACACACACACACACACACACACAATGGAATATTACTCAGTCATAAAAAATGAAGATGAATGAAGAAAAAGAATGAAAAAAGAATGAAGTGATGCCATTTGCAGCAACATGGATGGTCCTAGAGATTATCATACTTAAGTGAAGTAAGTCAAACAGAGAAAGATAAATATGATATCATCTATATGTGGAATCTTAAAAACTGATACAAATGAACTTATTTACAAAACAGAAATAGAATCACAGACATAGAAAATAAATTTATGGTTACCAAGGGGGAAAGAGGTAGGAAGAAGTTGTAAATTAGGAGTTTGAGATTAACAGATACACACTTCTATATATAAAATACTCAACAAGGACCTACTGTATAACACAGGAAATTATACTCAATATTTTGTAATAACCTATAATGGAAAAGAATCAAAAAAGTGTATGTGTGTGTATATATATATATATATATTCATATGTGTATCTACATATATGTATGTATAACTCAATCACTTTGCTGTATACTTGAAACTATTACAACATTGTAACTTTACTTCAATAAAAAATAATGTGATGGTATAAACATGAAAAAAAATTGACTTCAGAAATCTTAGTTTGCATCATCTAGAAACCCCAGAGAATTCCAGAGTAAGGATAGATGTTAGGGATTTTCTCCACCCTTCAGTAGCTTACCTGTGGGCTCCCACCACTCCAGCACCCTAGCCTTATTGAGCAGGCAGGTGAGTACTGTGCAGAGAAGCAGAGAGTAGGCAAGGACCCATAAGTGCATGGGTCTGAGATAGCTCTGGACAGGGCTGCAATGCCAGTAGGCCTGGTGAGGGAGGAATTCCCAATCTAGACAAAGTGGGTCCCAACCTGGGACCCCAGAGTGAAGTAGGAAGCAGGAGTGAAGGAGCAAGGCAAGGACCTGGCTTATGGAACTCAGTGTCGAGGCAGGGCCTGGACAGGATGCAGGGTCCAGCTCCTAGGAAAACAAGGAGGAAGATAATGGTTACAGATTAGGCTTACCCCGGAACCTGGGGTGAAATCAATCCTGGTTGAACACTAGAGCACACTTCTCAAAGGTTTGTTTTTGTTCTGTTTTGGGGGTTTTGCTTGTCTGTTTGTTTTGGCTATACCTTGCAGCTTGTGGGATCTTAGTTCCCTGACCAGGGAGGAACCTGTACCCCCTGCAATGGAAGCAAGTGTGGAGTTCTAAACACTGGACCTCCAAGGAAGTCCCTCTCAAAGACTAATATGCACATTAATCATCTGGGAATCCTGTTGAAATGCAGATTCTGATTCAGTAGGTCTAGGATGAGGCTTGAAATTTTGCATTTCTAATAAGTTCTCAGGTGATATCCATGGATCACTGGGATTACCAAGAACCTTCTAGAAGATGCACTGCAGAGCAGCAGCCAGGTGACCAGGGTGACTCCTGGAACGCTTCAATTATCTGTTTCCTCTGAGTTTTGGTTCAGATGAAGAGAGAAGGGAACAACTCCCAAAATACACATACACACACAACTTTAAAGCCATGGAAATCAATATTCTAAGAGCCCTTCTAAGAAACCCACTCCTATTTACTCAGGAATTAAAACACTGCCATAGATGGTGTTGCAAAGAGATTTATGGCTTTTAATCTTCTCATATGGCACAACTGCTAAATACAGCACAATATATGTGACAGGAATTAGTCCAGAATTTATTTAAGACTTTATCCCCTCAGTTCATATGTCAAAAGATTGCCATTTCCAATTATTTATTAGGAATGTGATGTTTTTCAAGGTGGAGGCATTACTGTTGTTATCTGCTTTCAATTAGCTGAGAATTTACTATGCTCAGCCAAATGTCCATTCATCAGCAAATTCCAGATTCCTGGCAGTCTGATTAACTTCCCAGGGATCCTCCTTTAGAGTTAAAATAAATGAGGCTGTCTGTACTCCATACTTTCTTGCTTATGGAAGGAAACAGAGTAGAATTTAGAACTGAGGAAGGAGGAGGAGAAGAAGAGGAGGAGGGGGAATGGAGGGAAGAAAAAGGCTTCAGGCAATCAGGAAATATTATAAATAGAGATAAATGCCTACCTTAGACCAAAAGCTACTCTATACTAGAGTTTTTTTCAGCCCTATCAAAGCTAGCAATTCAGTAATACAATGCCTTTAGCCAAGGGTTGAAGGACTTGAACTTGGCACATTATTGCTGGGAGGCAATGAACTCTGGAACCAATGGGGCTTGGCTCTTTAAACTGGGGCACCTGAGCAAAGTTTTCTAAACTCCATTTTAAATTCACTTAGCTTCTTTTTCTGGAAAATCATAGCAATAATGATATCTTCTTGTTTAGTCTCTAAGTCATGTCTGATTCTTTTGCAACGCCATGGACTGCAGCCCACCAGGCTCCTCTGTCCATAGGATTTCCCAGGCAAGAATACTGGAGTGAATTACCATTTCTTCCTCATTGAACCCGCATCTCCTATGGCTCTGCATTGGTAGGCCGATTCTTTACCACTTAGCCACTAGGGAAGCCTGGCAATAATGACTAACTTGCAGTTTTATCATGAATGTAACAATGATGTCTGGAGAAGGCAATGGCACCCCACTCCAGTACTCATGTCTGGAAAATCCCATGGATGGAGGAGCCTGGTGGGCTGCCGTCTATGGGGTCGCACAGAGTTGGACACGACTGAAGCGACTTAGCAGCAGCAGCAGCAGCATTAGCAGCAGCAGCAATGATATCAGCTAAGGTAACCCTGCCCTTGAGTTTCAAACAACAGCCAGTGTGTGCCGAGGATCCCCAATCTCTCCCAGTCTCTCTGGGGACTTGAGGAGGGATTGAGGATAAAGGAGTGGGGATGGTGAATGTGTTCCAACCATAGATGACCACAAGCTCTTCTACTTCCCAAATAGTCCTCTTCCAGATTCCTCACCATATGGTCTACACAGGTCACCCCTGCACTGCCCAGTGTGTTAGCAAACATCCCCAAATCAAGCCACTCATGCAAGGTCATGTGTGTGTAGCAGATTTTATTACTGATGGTCTGAGAATAAAGAAGAGGTTTACCTTGCAGCAATCCTATATTTACTATCAAATATTTGCCACTTTGCATTTACCAACCTCCATCGCCATTTTTGTTAACTGACTTAGACCTGTTCTGGCCTTCTCTCTGTCTCTTCTTTCTATTCTCTCTCCTGGGTCAATGGGGAAGAGGCAATAAGACAAAACCCATAATATCTTGCCTCCCCTTACTCATATCAGTTTAGCTCTCAACTGGCACTGATCTTACTTTTGGGAGCCCACCTTGATCCTGAGTCTTGACATCTCACTGACTCTTTGATGTGCTCTTCTAAGGAGGCACAGTCCCTCATTCACAGGGGTTTCTGCCTGAGTGGTTCAGATCACTGCATTAGAGCCCAACATCTGTCAAACACACACAGTGCAAGCTTGATACATGGTACATGTTAATTACTGGACAAAAGTCACTCTCACCTTAATGTTTACTGAATACCAGGCCTGCCTTGAGGGGAGGTGGCAAGGCTGGTGAAATGTGCCTTCCATCTGATTTTCTAATTTTTTTTCCCGTATTTAATTTCTTAGTATTTTTGTTATATTTTCTGGGAAAATTATTTTCAACTTTATCTTGCAAAGCCACATACAACAACAAAGAGCCCGTGCACCACAATGAAGACCCAGTGCAGCCAATAAATAAATAATACACCAATATTTTTTTAAATTTGCACTAGAATCACTGTTTCCCGAGAAAGAATCTTTTAATTTTCTACTCTTATGACAAAGGTATTAATAGTAAAGAGTGGGAAGAAGAGTGGAGAAACATAAGCCTGGAGGCTGGCACTCTTAGAGTGGGATAGAGAGAGAAAAGAGGTGGGGGTCTCACAGTTGAGCACAGGATCTTCAATTTTTCAGCCTTTCTGGAGTTCTATGTTATAGAGTATAATGTGCTCTACAACAAACTTTAGATCACATAAAGATAACCAGAAAGTCTTGCTAAAATACACATTGCTGGATCTTACTTCTGGAATTCTGATTCACCTGAGGAACTGACACAGCCCTGAGATGTTCTCCTCCACCAAATCCATTGGATAGTTGAAAGTGGCTGATGGGTATGCCACAAGACTATAAAAACAAAAACAGAAAAGCGTCCTCTCTTCCACCATCGACAGCAAATAAACACCCGGGGTTAAAGCGTCCTTCCTCTTGGTTAAAAAACACCCCCTTTAAACTATGACCATTCATGGAATGTACCTCATTGAAGAGTGACATCTGCAACCCCTTTTGAGTTTAGACAGGCTGATGGCTGTTTGGACCAATGGACTAGGTGAATACAAGACTGAGTAATTTCCCACTGTGGGTCAAAAAGGTGAAGTAGCTTGTGTTTAGTTCTCCTGAACCTTCACTCTTTGATGGTTCTCTGGGGACACTCCCTCTTGAAACTGAGATGCCCTGATCTGATGAGCTTGAGCCACGTGGAGAGACCACATGTAGGGGCCTCAGTGAACAAACCCTGCTGAGCCCAGCCTTCAAGGCCTCCAAGCCCAGGCTCCCACTGGGTGAGTCACCTCCAGGTGACTGCAGCCCTAGCCTTCAAGTCATCCCAGGTGAAGCCCCAGATATCAGGAAGCAGAGACAAGCCATTCCCACCATGTCTTGTCCAAACCTCCAGTCTTCCTGTCCAGGGAAGACTCTTTGCTTCACACCTGCTCAGAGCAGCATGAACGGGAGCTGCAGGTTCACATGGACACAGATGGTGATGAGCCTTTCTCCTTAAGGACTGTGAGGTCAGAGACACACTGCTTTGTTCATTTCTTAAAACAGCACCTGGCATATGTAGAAGGTCAACTATTTCACCTTCTTTATTTATAAATGGAGCACTCTAAGCAAAGCCTCTCAATTACTGTCTTAATAGGTCCAAATTCTGCTCTTCACTTGGCTCAGAAGAACCAGTATTGTCTGGTGCAAGGCTCAGTGGTCACATAGCTGGGCTTTGAGGTTAGTCTCCTTGAATGTGAGGCCCGAGCTCTGCTTCTTTCTGGCTGTGTGACCTTAGCTGAGCTAAATGCCTTTCTGAGCCCCATTTTTCTCTGTAAAATGGAGACAATAATTGTACCTACCTTTTAGAGGCATTGGAAGGATTAGATACGTGTATATGTAATATGCTTAGTAAGCCATTTAACATTTAGTAGATATTCAATGGCTGCTGGTTTTTTTTTTTAATTAATAGGCTTTATGTGCATGAAGAAGTAGTTTTAGGTTTATAAAACTAGTGTGAAAAATAGAGTTCCCATATGTCTCCTCACCCACCCTAACTCTGAATTTCCTCTGTTATTAATATCTTGCAGTAATGTGGTACATTTGCTAAAGTTGGTAAACTAATATTGATTCATCAAGAGGGTGTTAGTTGCTCAGTCATATCCAACTCTTTGCAACCCCATGGACTGTGTAGCCCACCAGGTTCCTCTGTCCATTGAATACTGGAGTGGGTAGACATTCCCTTCTCCAGGGGATTTTTCCAGCCCAGGGATTGAACCAGAGTCTCCTGCATTACAGACAGATTCTTTACCATCTGAGCCACCAGGGAAGTCCATTATGTTTATTTCAAGTCTGTAGTTTACTTTAGGGGTCACTCTTTGTTTTATACATTACATGAGTTTTGAGAAATGTATAATGATTGCATCCATTCATTGGTTACAGTGAATATAACCATTTCAGTATCACTCAGAATAAGCCTTCATTTCACAACCCTAAAAATCCTCTGTGTTCCTCCTTATTCATCCCAGCCTGCCTCTCCTCCAACCCCTGCTTTCTTTACTGTCTTTGTAGTTTTTGCCTTTTCCAGAGTGTCATATAGTTGGAATCATACAGTACATAATTATATTTGCTTCTTTTGCTTAGCCATATGCACTTAAGTTTCCTCCATGTCTTTTTGTGGCTTGATAGCTCTTTTTTTTTTTTTCTTTAAATCTCTAAATAATATTCCATTGTATGGATGTACCATATTTTATATATCTGTTCACCTACTGTGGGATTTCTTGGTTGCTTCCAAGTTTTGGCAGTTATAAATAAAGCTGCTATAGAACATTTGTGCACAGGGTTTTTTGTGGACGTTAAGTTTTCAACTCATTTTGGTAAATACCAAGGAATGTGATTGCTAGGTCATATGTTGAAAGCATGTTTAGGTTTGTAATTACCAAACTGTATTCCAAAGTGGCGCCACCATTTTGTATTCCCACCCACAATGAATGAGAGTTCCTGCTGCTCCACACTCTTGTTAGGCTGCTAGTTATTTGAATATTATTGTTGTTGTTAGTATTATTACAAGGCAATTCTTCTAGGAATCAAACTGCAAATTCCCCCTTCTCATAAAAGCAGCTCCAAAAGGATGCTCCTGGCTCAGAACCAGCTGTTGCCAGTGCCCATGGCAATTCTCTCCACTGGGTTGTTTTTATGTGTTGGCCTTAGTTCTAAGGGGTCTTATTGAGTTTCCTGCTCAGCATGCATCTGCACATATCACGTGTGGCACTGGGGGCTTGTAAAATCTATTGCTTTTTACACAGTGACTCTTGGGTGTGCAAGAATCACCATGGAAGCTTGCTAAAAATGAAGATTCTAAGGCTCTGTTTTAACCAGTCTGGAGTAGGGCCCAGAAACATGCTCTTTTAATAAACCTCCCCAGGTAGCTCCAACGCAGGGGTCCCTGGAAGCTCTGTTTCAGCAGATGGTCTCCTTAAGACAAACATCATCCAAACCTTGACATCACCACTGATGATTCCTCAAATAACTGGATTGGAGCTTTTCTCATTTTTTAACACAGAGTATCCAAAAATTCAAGAACCTCCAAGATAAACGTATATTTAAACAATATGTTAGTTTCTATTTCAAATATATGCTCTGTACATTTTTTGCAAACTTCAGAAATCTTCTAAGGTGAAACATCCCTAAATTTAAAGCAATAGGTCCAATAGTTAATCTGAAAAAAGTTATATATAACATATTAAATATATGAACCATAAAGAAGGCTGAGAACTTTCAAATTGTGGTGTTGGAGAAAACTCTTGAGAGCCCCTTGGACTGCAAGGAGATCAAACCAGTCAATCCTAAAGGAAATCAACCCTGAATATTCACTGAAAGGACTGAGGCTGAAGCTGAAGCTGAAGCTCCAGTACTTTGGCCACCTGACTCAAAGAGCCGACTCACTGGAAAAGATCCTGATGCTGGGAAAGATTGAAGGCAGGACAAGAAGGGGACGACAAAGGATGAGATAGTTGGATGGCATCACCAATTCAATGCACATGAATTTGAGCAAACTCCAGGAGACAGTGAAGGACAGGGAAGTCTGGCATTCTGCAGTCCATGGGTTTGCAAAGAATCAGACAAGACTGAGCAACTGAACAATAACAACATCACAGAAAGCCTAAAATATCTGGAAACATAGAGAAAAGAGTGTATTTATAAATATAGATTTATCAGTTAATAAATAAATACACTCTAGAATGTCCAGAAAGTCTAGAAACATTTGAAAATGTAGCTAACATACCGCTTGATAATAAATGTCTCTTATGTTTCCTGGATGTTCAGACACCTTGTAGAATGTTAATACATCATTATAGCTACATGATTCTGACATATCAGGGCCCATATCAAGCCTCCCTCCCTCCCTTCCTTTCCTCCTCTCTTCCCTCCCTTCCTTTTCTCCTCCCTTCCATCCCTCTTCCTCTCCTTTCCTTCCTTTCTGCCTCCTTTCCTCCATGTCTTTCTCTTTCCTTCTACAATCATTTCCTGAGCTCATAAAACGCACAAAGCACTCTGTTAGACTTGGGTGTAATGAATGTATGGGGATGGGGAGATGCGATCCAAAAAATAAATGGCAGAATCCCTACTCTTAAGGCACATTCTCCTTGGGGTTAAAATGTAAACATATGACACATTTAAATGTTATTATAGGCCAGCATCTCAATTAGGTGAGTGATGCAGAGAGTATGTGCTATAAAATTCTGGGGCAGAAATGTCAGACTGCCCGGTACAATCCAGATCACTTTCAAGGCATTTCATTATGCTGTGGGTAGACTTTCTTAATTATCTCTCCATCTTGGAAACAATCACATAAAAGTCCAACACCAGACCATAAATGAGCTCTATGATACAATGAAAATGTTTTTCTAATTTTATATGGAAGGAGGTTTTAAGTCAAGGGGACTATGCTTAATTTTCTACGCTGTGGGAGACTTGACCCCAATTCAAGGATGAGAACAACAGCATGTCCCCCAGTTTCTATTCCAAGGTTCTGATACAGATTTCACGTTGACATAGGTAGCAAAGTAAAATTGTTTTGATTATAGTAATATTTATTTGCTTTTAATATTGCTTATGCATAATACTGGGGCTTCCCAGGTGGCGCTAGTGGTAAACAACCTGCCTGCCAATGCAAGGGACATAGATGTAGATTTGATCCCTGGGTCAGGAAGATCCCCTGGAGGAGGGCATGGCAACCCACTCCAGAATTATTGCCTGGAGAATCCCATGGACAGACGAGCCTGGTAGGCTATAGTCCATGGGGTCGCAAAGAGTCAGATAGGACTAAACCAACTTAACATTCACGCATATATAATATTCACCATATTTACATAATATTACTCTTTTAGGAGCTTGGTTTGTATTCAGTTTTTATTTTTATTTTTTTGAGGCTATGGAGGCTTTTAAAAAATCTACTTATTTTTAATTTGAGGATAATTACTGTACAATTTGTGTTGGTTTCTGCCATACATCAACATGAATCAGCCATAGTTGGTTTACAAATATCATGTTAGTTTCAAGGAAGTAAATTTTCACATCTCATTTATTCTGATTCCTTTCATGAGGTTATTGCTTTGGGGAGGTGAAGAGGTGAAGGAGATTTCATCTTCAGTCTCCAGAAGGCAGGAGAGAGGAGAATTTCCCTGCTCAAAATTATCATTCATCATTCAGTTATCCTGATTAAGAGAGTCTGCTGAGACAAAGCCTCTGACTTTTTACAGAGATCGTGCAGGATTCCACTCTCCATGAGAATTTGCCCAAAGCAGGGCTTCTCAATTTAGGCATGATTATCATTTGGGGCTGGATAAATCTTTGTTGCAGGGTGCTGTTCTATGTACTGGAGGATGTTTAGCAACATTCCTGGTTTCTACCCACTAAATATCAGTGGTACCCACCCCCAGCTGTGACAACCCCAAAATGTCTCCAGATATTGAAAAATGTTCTCTGGGGGTCAGCAGTTACCCTGGGGAACAAAATCACATCTGGGCTGCACAGTGGAGCCACCAGGGGAGCTTTAGAAAGTACTGGTGCCTGGGACTTTCCCCAAGAACGTCTGATTTGATTTCTCTGGGGGTGGCCTGCACTGCAGAGTTTTTAAACACTTCCCAAGGAATTTGGTGTGGACCAGGGTTAATCTCAGATTCATCTACAAATTCTGACTCTGACAGGAACCTCCTCCCAGACTGGACATCCAGCGCCATGTTAACCTGGTGGTTACCCAAGCTTGCATTCTCCTGCCTTATTGGCACAATGTTGGCTTTGTTCTTTCAGGTTAGAACATTGCCTTTTCCACAACTGTTTGTCATTCACTTATCATGTCTTACTAAGGAAATTCAGAATCAACATCAGACCAATGGGGGGACATTTGGGGGGCAAGAGGTCTTTGTGACAGTCCTACAAAACACCCCAAGAAGAAGGCTTCTCTTTCCAACCGTCTTGTGATAGCAAAGGCCGCATGCACATGCCTGGGTATGTGCACAGGAGAAAACACAGGAAGTGAAGCAACGTGGGAAAGATCACAATTTCTCCTCTTGGATTTTTCTGGACCAGCCCTGGTATGGCAACACACCAAAATAATGAGCATCTGTGCTTCCACATCTTTTAACCAAATATCTCCTGAATGATTTAGAACAGCTATTAAATACATCCTACTGCCCTTTATCTTCTGATCTAGGAACTCTACTCCTAGTACTCCACCCAACAGAAATGTGTACTTATACTACCAAAAGAAAAATGTTAGAATGTTCATAGCAGCACTCTCCATAATAGTCATAACTAGGAATTACCCAGATGCCCATCAATAGCAGGATGGAAAAGTAAATGGTGTTGTAGTCACACAAAGGAATACTACACAGCCATGAGAACGGATGAGCACTAACTTCATACAGTACATTGATCAACTTCACAGGTAGAATGTTGAGCCATAGAAACTAGACCATAAAAGTGGGATATATTGACAACTGACTTTATATAAGATCCCTCCCTCAAAGAGACAAAACTTATAGATACTGTTAGATATCAGGATAGGGGTGTCCCTCAGGGTTAGGGATAGTGAGTGAAGAGCATGAGGGGGCTTCTGTGATGTTTCAAGTTACAGTTCCTTTCTGGACCTGGGTATTGGCTAGGTGAGTGTGTTCAGTTTGAGAGAATGCATCAATGTGTACATTTATAATTCATGTGCTTTTCTGTTTGTCTTCACTTCAATAAAATATTTAGAAAAATTACCTTTTCTTTCTCAGCTGCTGCTTCCTCACTCCCAAACAGGGAGATAGGGGGCTTTGACATGATACTGATGCGTCAGGAACTGGGAAAGTCCCAGAAAGCCCCATTTGTCCTTGTCATTGTCCCACCCTCACACTGTCATCCTCCACTCAGGTGTCATGCATAGGCTGGAAGCAGATAACATAGAAGTGAGGAGACTTGGTGTCCCATGGCCTGACTGCTGGAACCAAAACAATTCTACTGATGATCAACTCCCAAGACCACAAACAGTGTCCAGCTCCAAATTGGACAGAGAGCTATGCAATTTTTTTCTTTTAATTTAGATTGTTTATCCCTAAATCAACAATCTTGCAGCAATGACAGAGTCAGGCTGCAGCTCCAGGGTGGGATCCACTGGTGTGGCCTTTTGGCATGCACCACCCCAGCACGTCACACTCCAGACTGCACACCAACTCTGTCCAAGGGCTCTGCCCATCATGGCAGCTAATGTGTTTTTCCCACAGATGATACCATTGTGTTTGTCCCAACAGCTGGGTAATATTCTGGATGGCATGCATAAGTGAATCGGGCATTTATTTTACTAGTGAAGTACACCTGCATCATAAATAGTGTATGCTGACATCCTAAATAGTGATGACTCTGCATTGAGACCTGGGTGAGGAGTTGTAAACCCAGGAAGTTCCTCCTTAGCAAGAAGGATCCAAGACTTTCCAATTCAATAAATCTGGATACTATTGAGAGAAGAGAGACATCATTACAGACAGATAATTGTCCAAAATCCCAGCCAGTGATGATTGGGGAAGCAGATGTAAGCCAGGGTGATTTTTATATGTTCCGATAGCCCCTGCCGGGTGGGAGATGAAGTACACAAAAAGTCTGATTGATAACTACATTTGGGCCACTGAGCAATTTCAGAGGTAGAAGCAATCATATTGCCTATGCTTGTCTGAGGAGAAGGATGGGGTTGACCTGCTAAAGGCAATTGATTTGTCACATAGCTTTATGTGCTCAGACATTCTCAAGCACAATTATATAATTCACCTAAGATGCTGCCCATTTGGAACAGTTACTGTCCCCCTCCTCAATGTATTCAGTCATTCAGCCAGTACTTCTGACATTAGAAAATAATTTTTTTTAAAGAATATTTATGCATAAAGTGAAGTGCTGGGAATGTGACCCCTCTCCCCTCAATTAGGTTGCTTGGTTATTGCCTGCTACATAAGAAGCCACCCCAAAACTTAGGGTTTCAATATAAGAACAACCAGGGTGACTGTCTTAGTCAGTCCAGGCTGTCCTAACAAATAACATACACTGGGAGGCTTAAACAACAGCAATTTCTTTCCCACGTTCTAGAAGCTGGAAGTTCAAGATCAAAGTGCCAGTAGATTTGGTTCCTGATAAGAACCTGCTGGGCTTCCCACGTGGTGCTATTGGTAAAGGACCAGCCCGCCAATGCAGGAGACTTAAGAGATGTGGGTTCAATCCCTGGATTAGGAAAGATCTCCTGGAGCAGGGCACGACAACCCACTCCAGTATTCTCACCTGGAGAATTCCATGGACACAGGAGCCTGGTGGGCTACAGTCCATGGGGGTCACAAAGAGTTGGACATGATTGAGCAACTTTCAGTTTCTTTGCCATAAAATGATGGGACCAGATGGAGTTATCTGAGTTTTTTGAATGTTGAGTTTTAAGCTAGCTTTCTCATCCTCCTCTTTCACCCTCAACTAAGAGGTTCTTTAGTTCCTCTTCACTTGCTTCCATAAGAATGGTATCATCTGCATACCTGAGGTTGTTGATATTTCTCCCAGCAATCTTGACTCCAGTTTGGGATTCATCCAGCCCAACATTTTGCATGAGGTACTCTGCATGCAAGTTAAATAAGCAGGGTGACAATATATAGGCTTGTCGTACTCCTTCCCCAGTTTTGAACCAGTCAGCTGTTCCATGTAAGGTTACAACTGTTGCTTTTTGACCTGCATACAGGTTTCTCAGAACACAGGTAGGATGGTCTGATATTCCCATCTCTTTAAGAATTTTTCAGGGTTTATTGTGATCTACACAGTCAAAGGCTTTCACGTAGTCAATGATATAGAAGTAGATATTTTTCTGGAATTCCCTTGCTTTCTCTATGATCCAAGGAATGTTGACAGTTTGATCTCTGGTTCAGTAGACAGACTCATGGTATATCTTGGAGGCAGAGCTGATAAGAACAGCTACTTAATTGGATGTGGCACAGGAGAAAAATCAAGGCTGATTTCTAGGTTTAAGGCTTGGGCAACTAGCCAATGATGGTGACTTTTACTAAGAAGGAGAACACTGGAAAGGAGCAGGTTTGGACTACTAAATTTGCTCACCAAATGTTTTGGGAGCATCTACTACGTGCCAGTGGAGGGGTTCAGAATATGTCACCATGACATAAGGATTATTTTGAACTGAATATATTTGAGATTCAACAACTGCAGGAAGAGACTTTTTCTAGCCTCCCCCTTATCTTTCTAAAAGCAAAGCCTCCTCAATTAATTCAACTCTCATAAATCTCCTTCCAGGAGTTTCACAACCAGGGACAATTGACTCTTATCACTGAAGAGGAAAAGTAAACACAGGTCAGCATCTGGATAAAAAGTCACTTAAACACTTCAGTTCACTTCAGTTCAGTTCAGTCGCTCAGTCGTGTCCGACTCTTCGCGACTCCATGAATCGCAGCATGCCAGGCCTCCCTGTCGATCACCAACTCCCAGAGTTTACTCAAACTCATGTCCATCGAGTCGGTGATGCCATCCAGCCATCTCATCCTCTGTTGTCCCCTTCGTCTCCTGCCCCCAATCCCTCCCAGAATCAGGGTCTTTTCAAATGAGTCAACTCTTTGCATCAGGTGGCCAAAGTATTGGAGTTTCAGCTTTAGCATCAGTCCTTCCAATGAACACCCAGAATTTATCTCCCTTAGAATGGACTGGTTGGATCTCCTTGCAGTTCAAGGGACTCTCAAGAGTCTTCTCCAACACCACAGTTCAAAAGCATCAATTCTTCAGCGCTCAGCTTTCTTCACAGTCCAACTCTCACATCCATACACGACCACTGGAAAAACCATAGCCTTGACTAGACAGACCTTTGTTGGCAAAGTAATGTCTCTGCTTTTTAATATGCTATTTAGGTTGATCATAACTTTCCTTCCAAGGAGTAAGCATCTTTTAATTTCATGGCTGCAATCACCATCTGCAGTGATTTTGGAGCCCCCAAAAATAAAGTCTGACACTGTTTCCACTGTTTCCCCATCTATTTCCCATGAAGTGATGGGACCAGATGCCATGATCTTCGTTTTCTGAATGTTGAGCTTTAGGCCAACTTTTTCATTCTCCTCTTTCACTTTCATCAAGAGGCTCTTTAGTTCCTCTTCACTTTCTGCCATAAGGGTGGTGTCATCTGCATATCTGAGGTTATTGATATTTCTCCTGGCAATCTTGATTCCATCTTGTGCTTCTTCCAGCACAGCGTTTCTCATGATGTACTCTGCATATAAGTTCAATAAGCAGGGTGACAATATACAGCCTTGACACACTCCTTTTCCTATTTGGAACCAGTCTGTTGTTCCATGTCCAGTTCTAACTGTTGCTTCCTGACTTGCATATAGGTTTCTCAAGAGGCAGGTCAGGTGGTCTGGTATTCCCATCTGTTTCGGAACTTTCCACAGTTTATTGTGATCCACACAGGCAAAGGCTTTGGCATAGTCAATAAAGCAGAAATAAATGTTTTTCTGGAACTCTCTTGCTTTTTTGATGATCCAGGGGATGTTGGCAATTTGATCTCTGGTTCCTCTGCCTTTTCTAAAACCAGCTTGAACATCTGGAAGTTCACAGTTCATGTATTGCTGAAGCCTGGCTTGGAGAATTTTGAGCATTACTTTAGTAGCACATGAGATGAGTGCCATTGTGCGGTAGTTTGAGCATTCTTTGGCATTGCCTTTCTTTGGGATTGGAATGAAAACTGACCTTTTCCAGTCCTGTGGCCACTGTTGAGTTTTCCAAATTTGCTGGCATATTGAGTGCAGCACTTTCACAGCATCATCTTTCAGGATTTGAAATAGATCAACTGGAATTCCATCACCTCCACTAGCTTTGTTCATAGTGATGCTTTCTAAGGCCCACTTAACTTCACATTCCAGGATGTCTGGCTCTAGTTGAGTGATCACACCATCGTGATTATCTTGGTTATGAAGATCTTTTTTGTACAGTTCTTTTGTGTATTCTTGCCATCTTTTCTTAATATCTTCTGCTTCTGTTAGGTATATACCATTTCTGTCCTTTATCAAGCCCATCTTTGTATGAGATGTTCCCTTGGTATCTCTAATTTTCTTGAAGAGATCTCTAGTCTTTCCCATTCTGTTGTTTTCCTCTATTTCTTTACATTGATCGTTAAGGAAGGCTTTCTTGTCTCTTCTTGCTATTCTTTGGAATTCTGCATTCAGATGCTTATATCTTTCCTTTTCTCTTTTGCTTTTTGCTTCTCTTCTTTTCACAGCTATTTGTAAGGCCTCCCCAGACAGCCATTTTGCTTTTTGCATTTCTTTTCCATGGGGATGGTCTTGATCCCTGTCTCCTGTACAATGTCACGTACCTCCATCCATAGTTCATCAGGCACTCTATCTATCAGATCTAGCCCCTTAAATCTATTTCCCATTTCCACTGTATAATCATAAGGGATTATGATCATAAGGGTATAATCATAAGGGACTATCACTACTCCCATCTATTCTCTTAAGTGCCCGTTTGTTTTTACTAAAAGTCATTTGTTCTCCCAGAAGTGCTCCTCTGCCCTCCTCCCATCCCATAAAGGTGATATGTAAAAATTCTAACCACCTCCTCAACTCACATTTGTTTGTGAACTCCTGAGCATAGGTATTTAATGAAATCTGTTTTTCCCCTCTTGCTAATCTGTCTTTTGTCAGTTTAATTCGCAGACCTCTAATTACTGAACCTAAGATGATAGAGGAAAAGTTTTTCCTTCTCATCAGTAGGCAATGTATTAGGTACTTTGGACATAGGTCTGAGAGACTCAATCTTTTTCACAAGAGGCTGAGCATTGACAATATTGTGGAGCCGTGAAAGTATCGAGAGACATCAAATGTCATCTCTGGGGAGGAGAGGAGTCAAAGAGAGAATGTTGAAAAAACTTAGAAGGAATTCTAAACAGTGAAAGAGTTAGCTAGAAAAAGGAGCAGGGAAAAGTTTATTAACTACTACTACTAATAAACTAAAAGTTTATTGCTACCTTTATTAAGGTAGCAAGTGCAAATATGCAGCATTGTGAGAAGGCTTAGCCCATAGAGTTTAGGGAGAAGGTAAAAGAAGGGAAAGAATGAAAGGAAAACTTCAGAAGTGGAGAGACCAGCCAAGTGAAGGGTTTTGTAGGCATGCTGCCACGTTTGCCCTTTAGCATAACAGCCAAGGGAGTCACTGAAGGGATTCCCCAAATGCCATTTCCTTCTCCAGGGGATCGTTAAGGTCTTAGTCTTTGGCTATCCCCCCTCTGCTGGATCCCTCTTGAAACCTAGCAGGACTGTGGGGCTCCTGGGTACAGGAGACTTTTGGTTCAGTCTCCATGACCTTCCCTGAATTCCAATGGGACAGGTTCAAACAGTTGCTTATTAGGGAAGAGAGGGGATGTGGAGACCAGGGAGGAGCAGTCAAGAAACAATAGATCAGCCTTGGGGCATGGTCTTGGTTATGCCTCAAGTGATACACATATCAACATCTTTAAGCATTTCTGCAGAACTGAAACACCCAACAAATGGAAGATGTTAACTACTTGATGAAGCATTCTTCATTCCATTCTACTGATTTCAGTTCAGTTCAGTCGCTCAGTCGTGTCCGACTCTTCGCGACCCCATGAATCGCAGCACGCCAGGCCTCCCTGTCCATCACCAACTCCCAGAGTTTACTCAAACTCATGTCCATCGAGTCGGTGATGCCATCCAGCCATCTCATCCTCTGTCATCCCCTTCGCCTCCTGCCCCCAATCCCTCCCAGAATCAGAGTCTTTTCAAATGAGTCAACTCTTTGCATGAGGTGGCCAAAGTACTGGAGTTTCAGCTTTAGCATCAGTCTTTCCAATGAACACCCAGGACTGATCTCCTTTAGAATGGACTGGTTGGATCTCCTTGCAGTCCAAGGGACTCTCAAGAGTCTTCTCCAACACCACAGTTCAAAAGCATCAATTCTTCAGTGTTCAGCTTTCTTCACAATCCAACTCTCACGTCCATACATGACCACTGGAAAAACCATAGCCTTGACTAGACAGACATTTGTTGGCAAAGTAATGTCTCTGCTTTTTAATATGCTATCTAGATTGGAGATTACCTTAAGACCTGATTAAAGGAGTGGGAGCCCTGAATACACCCTGCTCCTTATCAGCAATACTTCCCTTGAACCATTGCTATAAAATTCCTCACCAAATGCCCCAGGAAAGGACACACAGGTTTAGAGAAAGCCACGAGTGTAGCTTGCCAGATCTTAGTTCCCAGACCAGGGATCGAACCCAGGCCTCCTGCAGTGGAAGTGCAGAGTTCTAAACACTGGACCACCAGGGACGTCCCAGGGACACACAGTTTCGAAGGGCATGAGCCTACTGTGGCCCCTTTGCCAGGCAAAGCAATAGAGTTACTCTATTCTACTTTACTCAAAACTCTGTCTCTGATATTCAATTTGGTACCAGTGCACAAAGGCCAAGTTTTCAGCATCATTCTCTGCCCTGAAAGCCATAGTTCACTGTATTTCATTGCTACCCAGCTCCAGGATGCCAAGAGCCAGGCATGGTCTTGGCCTCCCTGGTTCCTGCCAGGCTTTGAGCTCCTTGGCTTGGACTTTTAATTTCAGATTAGAGCCCAACCCAGGGTCCAGAGAATGTAAAATCTACTCAGTAATTGGCTGAACTGATTGCCTTTGAAATGTGAGAGAAGCCTGAAGCCATAGAGAACACACACCACCCATATCCCTGGGAAGAAAGCCCAGCTATACAGTCAGAAGAGAGGAGGCAGTGAAAAGCCATCAAAGACTGTCTAAGAGATCTTCACATCAGCCTTGACCCAGGAACATGGGAGCCGCTTTCCACTGAGTCCAGCTACTCTTCAATTTCTGTGCCCTTGAGTCAGCTCTGTTGGGCGCTGGCCAGTGATATAGGCAGTTACCCACATAGACCCACCATACCAAGACCACCAACACATCACAAGACATGGCATTCATTGAAAGGCTGATATGTTTTGCCAATGCAGACCTGGGCTGGCCCTGAACCAATGGCTGGAGGGAGAAGGTAAAAGTTTCCATGTCTCCTTTTCTGCTGTTCTTCCCTCTACACATATGGGATTTATTTTTTTACACGTTTAAATCTTACATTGAAAATAAACTCAAGTGACCCAAATGTTTTACTGAACAATCCATAATAAAGATAAAAGCCACCTGCATTGGAAGAAGCACCAACAGCCAACTTTAATTGCTCTAGAGTTTGGAACTTCCTGAATGAAAATATTAAGTGCTTTCTGAACAATTTAAAGAACTCATCTGTCCAGGGTTCATTAGAACTGTCCCAAACCAGGCTTATTGTACCTCAATCAAACAAAAATGGAAGAAAATAAAACTCCCTGGAAAGATAGAAACAAAATGAAATAAAATACAACAAAGTCACAACTGTCCCCAGTGGATTTGAATAACACGGAGTTTTCTTGTTCTTATACAGAATCTAGCATATATATGCATATATATGTATATATGCATGTATGTATGTATATACATATATAGAGTATATATAAATGTGTGTATATATATGTATACACACACATATATACATACAGACACATGTATATACACATATACACAGACACTCATATAATTTCCCTTTTATTCCACTATGGAATCTCAGTCTAAGATCATGACCCCCTCCAAAAAATAGTAACGTAATGAAGAGACCTTTATGGTCATCTCTACTTTTATGGTCATCTTTATGATTGACCTCATAAAGTAATGTGAGTTATATACATACATGTACACATAGGCCAGATTCTCAACTGATGTAATTCTATGGGAATTCACAGAGTTATATTGGTTGAGAATTTGGCTTCAGCTTCACTGATTGTAGTAATTCCCATCAACTAGCCTGAGATGAGGCTCCACGCACATGGCCACAAAGCTTCATAGGCTGAGAATCTGGCTGACGGAGCACAGAATAATGTCCATCTAAACATCGGCTTGAATTTTATCTGGCCTTGATTTCCAGAGCAGCTTGCATGATGGAATGAGCAAATGCCTTTGGCCTCTGGAGCTTTACGAATCAGTGTGACCCAGTGTGGAAAGCCCTAGGTTGTCTGTCCATTCTGGAGGGACAGAGTCATTCCCACCTCAGTCTATCCCTACCTGGGAATTGAGTGCAACAATTACTTGCTTGTCCCCTCTTCCTTTGAGCATTTTCTGCTATTTATGAAAATATACTTTGTAAATAGGACTCCCAGAAAATAAGCATTAAGAGCTGGAGTCTGGCATTGGTTGCCAGGGAAAATGCATTTATTTGCTAAGTTAGCAAGTGCCAACACCACTAATTGAATTTGTGCCAAAACATGCATTTTTGAAAATGTTGTTCTGTTCCATTCATTATTTATAGAACATCACCTAAGGGCAGTGCATGCTACAAGCCAAAAATCTCATCCTGCATTTTATCAGAAACCCATTGCAGGGAAGGGGAGAAGGGAGACGATGGGAAACAATAAAATAAGATTTCTGGAAAAAGCTAAAGGAACTTGTCTGGCGTGTTTTGTCTGGACAAGCAATGCCCACAAGGCAACTTGATAATAATCTCCAAATGCAAGGGGACTGGAAAGAGTGGCTGCTCTCTCTTGTGACTCAGGGTTGAAGAAGAAATGAACCTCCACTGCAGCATGAAAGAGTTAGGTTAGATAGAAAGGAAATTTCTTTAACATGGAATGCTACCAAGAGAAACTGAGAGCAGAGAAGAACTTCAGATGTGGGAAGTACCCCATGTGTCCCAGATACTCTAAGGGTAAGAAGTCAATTCAATATTTCCTCAACCCTGAGACAATAGGTGTCCCTGGAGGAAACTGTCCTGGTCCTGATGATTTGTCATCTTATTAGAGGCAGAGGGTTTGATATGAGAAATCTGCTTTGAAACACCACACTGGAGCAAATTACTTGACCTCTCTCTGCCTGCTTGAGCATTTGTAAAATGGGGATAATTATTCATTCAACACTATTACTGCACCAGGCATTGTTCTAGGGTAGGGGGTCCCCATCCCAAGGGCCATGAACTGGTACCAGTCCATGGCCTGTCAGGAACCAGGCCACATAGCAGGAGGTGAGTGGCAGATGAGCAAGCAAGTCTTCATCTGTATTTATAGCTGCTCCTCATCACTCTCATTACCGCCTGAGCCCCACCTCCTGTCAGATCAGTGGGAGCTTTAGATTCTCATAGGAGTGAACCCTACTGTGAACTGCACATGTGACCGACCTAGGTTGTGCACTCCTTATGAGAATCATCCCCAAACCTTCTCTGCCTCTGACCGTGGGAAAATTGTCTTCCACAATTTTGGTGGAAGTCTTTAGTACAAAAAAAAAAAAAAAGGCTGGGGACCTCTGTTCTAGGGGATGAGGATACAGCAGTAAATACAATAGATTAAAAAAAAAAAAAAAAAAAAACCCTGCCTAGTCTAATGGGAGAATCAGCTTTATTATAATAATAAAGAATAAAAAAGTAAAATATACAGCACACCAGATGGTGATAAATGCTATGGAGTTAAATTAAGGAGGGAAGTGGATAGAGGTAGGAAAGTTTCCACTTTTAGTAGGATAGAGGAGGATTGCACCCTGAGATGGCATCTTCTAATGAAATATTTGAAGAAAGTGAAGGAGTGAGCTAAGAAGGTGTGGTGGGTTGAATGGTGGCCCCTAAAAGGTCATGTCCATGTTGTGATCCAAGAACCTATGAATGTGGCTTTGTTTGGAAAAATGGTTTTTGCAAATGTGATTAAGTTAAAGTTCTTGAGATGAGATCATCCTGGAGTATCTGGGTGGGCCCTAATGGCAAGCACCCCTATAAGAGAGAAGAGGAGAAGACAAACACAAAGAAGCCATGCGAAGATTGAGGCAGAGAGGGATGTGGTCACAAGTTAGGAAACACCTGGCACCACCAAAAGCTGGAAGAGGAAAGGGAGGATTCTCTCCTAGAGCCTTCGGAGGGACTATGGCCCCCAGAACTGTGAGAGAATCAACTCCTTTCATTTTAAGCCATCGAGCTTGTGTTTTTCATAGCACCCTTTGTCATTGTTCAGTCACTAAGTCATGTTCAACTCTTTGCAACCCCATGCACTGTAGCACACCAGGCTCCTCTGTCCTTCACTACCTCGCAGAGGTGGCTCAGATTCATGTCCAGTGAGTCAGTGATGCTATCTAATCATTGTATCCTCTGCTGCCCCTTTCTCCTTAGGAGAACCCTTAGGAGATTAATAAAGAGGATATCAAAGAAGCGGTTAAGCAAGAGAACAGCCGATGCAAAGGCTCTGAGGCAGATCTTTTGCCTATCTGCTTGGGAAAGAGCAAGAAGTCTTGTGTCTTGACTTTGCAGATGAAGTGGACTCAGAAGGAGTTAACAGCTGAAGGTTTTCTGCTAATACTCTCCCCACAGAGGGACAGCAAGTCTCTTCTGGAAAAGGCAACTCTGTGTTCAACACAAACAGCGAGTCTGGTGATAATGTCACTGCAAAACCATATGACTTGGACTAGGTTGATAGGACTGGAAGAAATAAAATTCTGAATATATTTTTGAGGCATAGAGACAAGTGGATTTATGGTTGATTGAATATGGGATATAAGATAAAGAGTGGGGTCAAGAATGGCTCCAAGCATTTTGGCCTGAGCAACAAGAAGAATGGAATTGCCATCAGCTAAGTCAGGAAAGGCTGTAGATGGAACAGGTTTTGGGGAAAAGATCAAGCGTTTGCTTTAGCGTACGTTAGATTTAAGATGTTTGTTAAACATCCAAGTGCAGATATCAGATATACATATGGAAGAATTTTTAACTTGCAGAAAAATTCCTTCTTCCTGTTTGTACAGTTTTATGAGCTTTGAAAACTGCACAGTCATATAACTACCACCACAGTTAAAATACAGAACTGTTCCATCATCCTAAAAAAATCCCCCCAGTAACTCCTTTGTTCTCAAACTCACACTTCATCCTCAGCCCTTGGTGACCACTGATCTATTCTCCATCCCTAAGTGTTACATTTTCCAGAATGTTATATAAATGAAATCAAAAGGTATGTAGCATTTTGAATCTGATTTCTTTTGTTAGCACAATTTATTTGAGATTTATCCATGTCAGGTTTATTAATAATCCTTTCCTTTTTATTGCTGAGTACTGGTTCAAAATAGCAAAAGGACTACGTCAAGGCTGTATATTGTCACCCTGCTTATTTCATTTATATGCAGAGTACATCATGAGAAACGCTGTGCTGGAAGAAACACAAGCTGGAATCAAGATTGCCAGGAGAAGCATCAATAACCTCAGATATCAATAACCTCAGATATGCAGATGACACCACCCTTATGGCAGAAAGTGAAGAGGAACTAAAAAGCCTCTTGTTGAAAGTGAAAGAGGAGAGTGAAAAAGTTGGCTTAAAGCTCAACATTCAGAAAACAAAGATCATGGCATCTGGTCCCATCACTTCTTGGGAAATAGATGGGGAAACAGTGGAAACAGTGTCAGACTTTATTTTTTGGGCTCCAAAATCACTGCAGATGGTGATTGCAGCCATGAAATTAAAAGATGCTTACTCCTTGGAAGGAAAGTTATGACCAATCTAGATAGCATATTAAAGAGCAGAGACATTTCTTTGCCAACAAAGGTCTGTCTAGTCAAGGCTATGGTTTTTCCAGTGGTCATGTATGGATGTGAGAATTGGACTGTGAAGAAAGCTGAGCACTGAAGAATTGATGCTTTTGAACTGTGGTGTTGGAGAAGACTCTTGAGAGTCCCTTGGACTGCAAGGAGATCCAACCAGTCCATTCTGAAGGAGATCAGTCCTGGGTGTTCATTGGAAAGACTGATGCTAAAGCTGAAACTCCAGTACTTTGGCCACCTCATGCAAAGAGTTGACTCATTTGAAAAGATCCTGATTCTGGAAGGGATTGGGGGCAGGAAGAGAAGGGGATGACAGAGGATGAGATGGCTGGATGGCATCACTGACTCGATAGACATGAGTCTGAGTAAACTCTGGGAGTTGGCAATGGACAGGGAGGCCTGGCGTGCTGTGATTCATGGGGTCACAAAGAGTCGGACACAACTGAGCGACCGAACTGAACTGACTGAGTATTTCACTCTATGGATGTACTACTGTTTGTTCACAGCAGGACCTGTTTGACAGCAGGACATCTGGGTTGTCTCCCCTTACTAGCAATTATGATAAAGCTGGTACAAATATTCATGGCATTTTTGTAAACAAAAGTTTTCAGATTTCTAAAATATACAATGAGGAGTAGGATTGTTGGGTCATCTAGTGAGTACATGTTTTCTAAACTGCCTACTGGTTTCCAAAGTGGTTGTACCATTTTGTGTTTCCTGCAGGAATTTAAATAATTTTAATAATTTAATAATAATAATTTTAAATTATTTTTTAATGTACTTCTTATCAACTCTAATAGATATATAATAGTATCCCTTTGTGGCTTTCATTTGCCTTTCCCTAATGAATAATGAAGTTGAATGTTTTTTCATGTGCTTATTTTCCATACAAATTTCTTCTTTGGTAAGGTGTCCATTAAAATCTGTGCCCATTGTTTTTTGTTTATACACTGTTTAGTATGGACAGTTCTTTATATAGTCTGCTTATATGTTTTTTGTCATATGTGTGATTTAGAAATATATTTTCCAAGTCTGTAGTTTGTCTTTTTATTCTTTTAAAAGTGTTTTTGGCAGAGCAAAAGTTTTAAATTTTGACGAAGCCCAGTTTATCATTTGTTTTTCTTTTGCAGAACATGATTTTGGTTTCATACTCAAAAACTCATTGCCTAAATCACAGTCACAAAGATATTCTCCTTTATCTTCTTTTAAAAGTCTTACATATTTATGTTTTTTATTTAGGTCTATGAAACATTTTTAGTTTTGTAAGTCTTGAGATATAGTCAAGGTACATTTTTTTTTGCATATTGAGTGTCCAATTGTTCTAGCACCGTTTGTTGAATCTCTACTTTCCTTTTTAATTTTAATCTTCTTTAACATCTCCAGATAGGATCATTTCTAATTACCTGTTTTTAAGTTCATTCACTTTTTTCTCTATCATCTCCATTCTGCTATTGAAGTTATCCAGCAATTTTTAAAAAAATTTAAGATGCCATATTTTTCAATCCTAACATTTCAGTTTGGTTTTTTTCTTAATAGTTTCTATTTTCATCTTGAGAGTTTGTATCTTTCCATTCATTTCAAGAATGTTCACCCTTACTTCATGGAACATGTTATGATAGCTGCTTGAAAGTCTTTGCTAATTCAAACATCTGGATCATCATGTTGGCCTCTGTTTATTGTTCTTTCTCTTGAGAATTGGTTAGATTTTTCTGGTTCTTTGTAGGTTAAATAATTTTATATCACTTCCTGGACATGTTTGGAGACTGGGTCCTGTTAAAATCCTCTTGAGAATGGAATGTCAATAGATTTTATTGCTGTTTTTGAAGGAAATAAACACAGGTTAAGACCATAAGTTTTGTCTTACTTTCTGTGGGCAGTGGTTCAAATATCATTTCAGGATTCAATGCCATTGTTTTTATTGCCCCAATATAGGTGACACTTGTGGCTTCCCAGGTGGTGCTAGTGGTAAGTAATCTGCCTCCCAATGCAGGAGACATACCAGACTCAGGGTTCAGTCCCTGGGTCGGGAAGATCCCCTGGAGGATGGCATGGCAACTCACTCCAGTATTCTTCCCTGGAAAAGCCCTTGGACAGAGGAGCCTGATGGGCTACAGTCCATGGGGTTGCACAGAGTCGGACATGACTGAAGCGACACATGCAGGTGACACTCAGGACTGTGTTTGGGACTTTGGAGTGGTTTGTATCATAGCTCAGTTCTCAGAGATTTTACTCTGCTTCTTTTGAGTCTGTTCTGCTCATGTACAGCTTGGGGGTAAGCTCAGGACTTGTGTTAGTTCACACACAGTATTAGAGGGAGTCCCTTTTCCAATTCTTTGCTCTCTGGGATTTTCTCCACATTCTCTGACTTCCGAGATCCCCTTTTCCAATTCTTTTGGTCAGAAAAATGGACTTTTCTCAGACTTTTAGCCCTTGCTCCTCCTACTACACTGTCCTACAGTTCTGGGTCATTGGAGCCACCTTGAGGGAGAAACAGCAAGAAAAATAATAATAATGGGGCTTCCTCCAACACTCTTCACATGGAGGGATTCCTTTTTCCAGTTCCACTAGTTAGAGAGACAAAGTTCAAGTGTCTTCACTACCATGAACATCGTCCTCATAGCATCTGCAACTGGGGCTGCCTCAAACAAAGCCGAGAGAAACAAAAAGAAAAAAATTAGGATCCTCTGCCCACCCACCTGTACTCTTGGCTCTCATCTTCTGGCCAGAAAAAGTGGGATTTTTATTGGAGCTTTGGGTGTTTCATCCCTGCTTTAAAATTCTGTGACTCTGATCTCCAGGCCACCCTCATACCAAGTCTAGAGAAACAAGAGGGGGGAAAAAAGGAATCTCAAGCTTACTCTATCTTGGTTGGCCCTAGAAGATCTGGGAATTTTATGCATGTGTGAATGCATGATATTTATGATATTTCAACCATTTAGATTGGATAGCTATGATATTAAAACAATTATTCAGATTAAATGAGATCACCAAAGCAGTGGGTTTAGATACAAAAGAGAGAAAGGGTACAAGAACTGAGGCCTGGGGCACTATAACAATTAGAAGTCAGGTAAATGAGGAAGAAGGAGAAGACCAGAGATAAAAGGTGAACTCAGAAACAAGTGTCCTGGATGATAATAACAGTGTTTCAAGGAGGAGGAGGTGATCCATTGGGTCAATTACTGCCAATAAGTAATAGAAAGACTGAGAATTTGCCTTTGGATAATTCCAGTAGTTGTGGGTGGAATTAAGTGAGATGCTAGGTAGAACAAAATCAGCACAATTCTTTCTAAAACACTAAGGCCATTTTCATAGAAGTAGAGCAAATAACTTTAAAATTTATACAGAAACACAAAACACCCCAAATAACTAAAACAATCTTGAGAAAGAAGAATGAAACTGAAAGAGTCATGCAAATCAGTTGTATGCTTTGTTTCTATCCTCCATCAGCTTCATCTCTAGATTGGAACCAAGTTTGGGTACATTGGCCATTACTATAATTTATCACTAGCTGATTACCTGATCAATTGTTCCCTTAGTGAAATAAAGTGAGAAAAATCAAATTAACCTTCCATTCAATGGAAGGTATTCCAAATGACAGATCCCTTCACATGCAAGAGACTTCAGGCAGCTCAGCTGATGACCTGGTATGATCAGCACAGCTGCCCAGCTGGTACAACAGCATTGTCCAAGGACACATCCACCTACAATCATTTAGTGCTTCTCTTTGGCCATGTACGCACACACATTACAAGGCAGCCACAATAAATCAAAATCCCTAACATCAGGCACATGTTTATCCCTCTGTGTTAAGTTATTGTGGGATACTATGATTGTTGTTATTCAAATAAAGGGAGGTTACATTTATTTTCCTG
This sequence comes from Budorcas taxicolor, assembly GCF_023091745.1. Lineage (NCBI taxonomy): Eukaryota > Metazoa > Chordata > Mammalia > Artiodactyla > Bovidae > Budorcas > Budorcas taxicolor. Next base: position 99,974,104 of record NC_068935.1, on the reverse strand, counting down.
GGTTCAGATAGGCAGGAATGGACATTTCAATCTCTTTAACAAAAGTACTAAAAAAGAGTGGAGCCACACTGGTGATGGAGATGGGAGTGGGGATGGAGGCTTTGGAAGTCAGCATCTCATCCAAATATGGCTTACCCAGAGGCTGACTCAGTCTGCAGGAAAACAGTACTAATGTTCAGTCTTCAGACATGGGACAGGCTTACACTTCTGAGTCCATAAAGCCATTTTAAGTCTAAGATTTGGCCTTGGTGTTTCAATTTCAAAGCGACTACATTTCTGACTTGAAATCTGTAGGGACATAAGGTGTGTCTTTTATCTCAATTGCTAAGAAATCTGCATGCAGGTCAGGAAGCAAAAGTTAGAACTGGACATGGAATAACAGACTGGTTTCAAATAGGAAAAGGAGTACTTCAACACTGTATATTGTCACCCTGCTTATTTAATTTATATGCAGAGTACATCATGAGAAAAGCTGGGCTGGATGAAGTACAAGCTGGAATCAAGATTGCAGGGAGAAGTATCAATAACCTCAGAAATGCAGATGACACCACCCTTATGGCAGAAAGCGAAGAAGAATTAAAGAGCCTCTTGATGAAAGTGAAAGAGGAGAGTGAAAAAGTTGGCTTAAAACTCAACATTCAGAAAACGAAGATCATGGCATCCGGTCACATAACTTCATGGCAAATAGATGGAGAAACTGGAAACAGTGGCAGACTTTATTTTGGGGGGCTCCAAAATCACTGCAGATGGTAACTGCAGCAATGAAATTAAAAGATGCTTACTCCTTGGAAGAAAAGCTATGACTAACCTAGACAGTATATTAAAAAGCAGAGACATTACTTTGCCAAAAAATGTCCATCTAGTCAAAGCTATGGTTTCTCCAGTAGTGATGTATGTATGTGAGAGTTGGACTGTGAAGAAAGCCGAGCAATGAAGAACTGATGCTTTTGAACTGTGGTGTTGGAAAAGACTCTTGAGAGTCCCTTGGACTGCAAGGAGATTCAACCAGTCCATCCTAAAGGAAATCAGTCCTGAATGTTCATAGGAAGGACTGATGTTGAAGCTGAAACTCCAATACTTTGGCCACCTCATGCGAAGAGCTGACTCATTTGAAAAGACCTTGATGCTGGGAAAGATTGAAGGCAGGAGGAGAAGGGGACAACAGAGGATGAGATGGTTGGATGGCATCACCGACTCAATGTACACGAGTGTGAGTGAACTCTGGGAGTTGGTGATGGACAGGGAGGCCTGGCGTGCTGCAATCCATTGGGTTGCAAAGAGTCGGACATAACTGAGCAATTGAACTGAACTGAACTGAAGCTCCCTCAAGCCTCTCTCAGCAATCTTGTATGACTGTGGGAAGAGGAAAAGAACTGATAATATTGTTTCAACTAATCCTTATTTCCCAGAAAGCTCCCTGGACTTTACTTTGTTGCACTGAGAATTAGAAGGATTCTGATGCCTTCTTTTATTTCTGAAAGGGAAACTTGGCGGTATGTTCATCATGGGTAACCAGCCTGCAAACATGTTAGCTATCCTTCTCATCAGCACATAATCTCAGCTGGGAATTCAGACTTTCCAAGAGGGAGGAGCCAAATGTCAGGACAGAGCATTCACCCAGGTTGGCTAAAGATGGGCCTATATAGTTCCTTGATACCTATATCAAAACTCCTCTGCATAAAGCAACATGGGAATGTGCTTATAGAGGAAGGCAAAATTTTTAGGTGGCTGGGTTTATTTATTAGAAATTAATATGCCTCTATGGGGACTAGCTTTGTGATGAGCTGTGTCATTTGTAGGACTGGTTGGGGGTCCATACCCCACAGCTATTCATTTTCTCAAGTGCTGTATATTCCCCATAATATAGTCTTTATCCACCATTAGTCTCATCCCTAATGGCCTATATTAATCTATAACTGAGGAGTATTGCAAAAATGCACCATGTTTCAAAGAAGCAAGGTGAGCCCTCGCAACTCTCTTTAAGTCATAATAAATTAAGCTGCGAAGAATGCCAATATTTATCTTCCATCATTTTTATAGTTACTGCTGCAGTTTTTCTTATGCTACCTGAACTAATATATGTCTTTGGGGGATTAACTTCGGTAGGAAAAAAAAAGCAGATTAAGAAAAATAGCTTTGTTTTATTTCTGTGAATAAATAATAGGTACTTTGGGTTGACCAGATGGTAGAAAGAGGTGGGGAACTCTAGCTTGGGAATTTCATTCTGTTTCTACCTTATACTAGCCGGGTGATTTGGGTGTTACTTCCCCACCTCTGGGCCTTGGTTCTGGAAAAAAAAAACAAGTTGGATTGGTGGTTCTTTGACCACCCCGTCCTGTTGATAACTAAGCAATCAAGTCAATGGCAGCCATGTCCATGATGAAACTCACTCAAATAGTTAAAATATGAGTTAGTTTTTAATGACTGAATTGAGTAAGCCACTCAGTATCCAGATAGATTGGTCCACAGCTGGTTGTTATGACAACCAGAAACAATGCTGCAAAAGCCAAGGACTCAGTGGAGATAAAGGGTCATGACCAGTGGCCCCTCTGCTATGGGAGCTTTAAAAGGGCCAAGTTGGCCCTGTGGATTTGCTCTTTCCAGCCCAAGGCCAACACTGGGCCCATTAGTCTTTCTATCTGATATGGAATTTTGTATTTACTCATTCTACAACAGCTTTGTATTTAATTTACAAAGCAACCCTGAAAAATCCCTTGGTGGAGCGAACCATAGCCTGCTCTTTGAGCTAATTAGTTTTCATTGTTTACGAAAAAGTATGCATATGCCTAGTAAATTCTTGTCCATGTACATCTTTATTTTTATTAATTTTATGCAACATAGCTCAAGCAATAACTCAATCTGTCTGGTTACAAAGGACATACAATGCCCTTTTAAGGTTTTATGATCACAAAAGATTCCCCCTGTTTAGTTCCTCTTGAAAAGGCATACTTTTTTTTCCAGGTCAAGGAGAAATAACAGAGCAATCCTTCCAGCCAGGCTCTCCTTCAACAGGCCACACTCCACCAAGCAGGACGTTGGCTGTCACCACTTACAGTAAATCACTAGACAGTGGAGCCATCTTTGCCAGTCAGAAATATTTCCCCCCACATTGATTCTGTTTGATTGGTGCTGGGTTTATGCAGTTCCTGGCACAGGGAGTGCCTTTTCCTCCTCTGCCAGGTTTCTTTCAGCCTTGCTACAGCCTTGTTTCAACTCTGGCTTAGAATCCAACCCACAAAACTACCTTTCCAATTGCTCCTTTTGGCCCAAAGAATGTCATCCAGTTTCCAGTGAAGGCTTCAGTCAAAGGCCTTGTTGTTCTGGGATCTGGTACCCCAGCAGGATGGGCTGTTGCCAACCACGTCTCCTTCACCCACCCCAGCCCTGGGGACTATTGGGGGACTTTGAGTTCCCACAGCTTCATAAGCAGGCAATGAAGGTCTAGGATGCCATCAGACAAGGTTGCAGGGCATAATTATGGGGTTTTGAAACTCATGACTTATAAAGACCTTGGTCAAGCTGACTTGGAAAATAAAAAAGAAAATGTTTTCAAGCAACAACAGATAATAATAATAATAATATGGATTATGACTCAAACTAACACAAACTAATTTGGAATTTCAGGGCCACTTATTCAGGAAACCTCCCATTCATCTTCCCAGACTCTATCCCTCCCCGTTGTCCACACACAATGTTCCCTTTTTCAGGGAGTAATTTCTGTTAAAAAGCTTTTATTGCTCAGTTTATGGGAATCTCTTACTTGGATTTACAATACTTCTCAGATTCCATACACAGAAGTCATGGGATCTTGATTTCTGAGGAGGGAGTAGCTGCTGGAACTGAGAAAGACATAATGCTGGAAATGCCATGTGGTCAGTGGTGGCTAAACCTCATATGAATTACATCACCTCTCTCCATCCCTGCCCCTCTCATTGCCACTCCCACTTATTTGATAATGGGATTGGAGACATCAGGCCAAATTATTTATTAAGCACATTCTGAATGCCAAACAAAGTCCAAGGCAAAAAGAATAGGGAGAAGGGAATCAAAACTTATAGTTCAGGCCTAGAGCCTAATAAAAGATCTTCATGCTGCTAGCTTCTCCTGCATTCTCTAATCCAGTGGTTCTCAAATTTTAGGGGCATCAGATTTACCTGGGGGGAGATGATAATTAAAGCACAGGTTTTGGGGCCTCACCCTCAGATTGTTTGATTCAGCAGATCTGAGGTGGAGACAAGAATTTGCATTATTAAGTTTCCAGATGATGCTTATATTCATGGTCCAAGGACCATACTTTGAGGAGCAGTGCTCTAATCCATTCTTCTCCCTGTTTCCAGAATGATCCTCTAGCATAGGAGTCTAATCAAGTACTCACCATTCAGTCACCATGGAGTAAAGTCTCACCTCAACATGACATTGAGGACCTCCCCAGTGTGGTCCTGGGCTTCCCTGGTGGCTCAGACAGTAAAGAATCTGTCTGTAGTATGGGAGATTCAGGTTTGATTCCTGGGTCGGGAAGATCCCCTGGAGAAATGAATGGCAACCCACTCCAGTATTCTTGCCTGGAGAATTTCATGGGCAGAGGAACTTGGCAGGCCCCAGTCTATGGGGCTGCAAAGAGTTGGACACCAATGAGCAACTAACACTCTCACTTGCAACATGGTTCCAGCTGATGTGTGCAGTCACAGCCTCACACATACCATGTTTTAGCTTTTAGCCTGGGTTCAGAAGCAAACCTAGAGATAAGGATTTGAAGGGTAATGCCAGGAAGCAATAGTATAGGAGGCATTAATTAAGATGAGAAAAAAGGAAACTAATACAGAGTTCGTTAAAAAGAAGATTACTGCTGTAGATAACTGGGGCCCAGTCTCCCTGGGAGCCTGTGGAGGACAGCACAGAGAGCACCGCAGAGATACCCTGCCCAGGAGCTGGAGGACCTGGGGAACTATCCACCAATTCCTGCCAGTCTTTCGGTAAGAGCTACCTCTAGACCCATTAATTGCCTGTCACTTCCATTGTGTCCACATGAACTAACCATCACTTCTGGTGTGGCCCTGTACAAGTCTAGCTCGCTGTGGAGGCCAGAGAAAGAACTCAGGCAGAGCCCGAGGTGCTTGAGGTAGGAAGCCATCAGGTCAAAGTACATATGAATGTTGAGTGCTGAGGGTTCTTTGATGAGCCACTATCAGCGTCTACTCTACAGGTCCTCTTCACATCCAGCTCTTTCACACTTCTCCTGTGCAGAGACATCCATGCCTGCCTTCTCCTGCTCTGGCTCTCTGACAGAGGCTTGGATGGGGCTGAACTGATTTTTTTAGGGCTTGGATGGACAGCCGGCTGTGTGTTCCTCGGCTCAGTGCACTCAAGTCTGTGTGAACAGGTGAAGTTAAAGAGCCCAGGGCAAGTGATGAACAGAAACAGGAGAACCAAGAGGGCCACAAACGCTAGGGAAAGACTGTGCAGGGTGGGGTGGTGGCATGAGGTGCTGACAAAGCAGCTGAGGATGTGTTTGCAGGCAGTCTTTTTTTTTTCGGAGGAATATTGTTTTACAGTGCTGTGTTGGTTTCTGTCCTGCTGCTGCTGCTGCTAAGTCACTTCAGTCGTGTTCAACTCTGTGCGACCCCATAGACGGCAGCCCACCAGGCTTCCCCGTCCCTGGGATTCTCCAGGCAAGAACACTGGAGTGGGTTGCCATTTCCTTCTCCAATGCATGAAAGTGAAAAGTGAAAGGGAAGTCGCTCAGTCGTGTCCGACTCTTAGCGACCCCATGGACTTTAGCCCACCAGGCTCCTCCGTCCATGGGATTTTCCAGGCAATACTGCAGTGAGGTGCCATTGGTTTCTGTCCTACAACAACACAAATCAACCATAATTATACCTCTACCACCTACTTCTTGAGCCTCCCTTCCCTCCCCTCAAACCCACCGCTCTAGGTCATCACGGAGCACCAGGTTGGGCTCCCTACACAGGCAGTCTTTTGAAGTCATCCTTTGGGACAAATTTTGAGCCCTTTGACTTTAGGTCAGTGGTGGCCACCTGCTGTGCAGTGATTGTGAAATACTATGAAATGCAAGAGGAAGCAGTATAATTACATTATCCTATTGCCCAAATGGTAAGTCTTAGAGAAGAGCTTGCACAGCACTCATGGATGTGATTACTCTGACCTCCTACCCTGGCACTTAGGTGACGTGCTGCCCCCTCCCAAGTGCTATTAGAATCCCCTCCTTCTCAGTCAGTCTTTGCCTCAGGTACTGAGCCTCAGAAATTGTTAATTTTGTCAGAGCTCAACAAGTCGAGAATATTCTCTCCCTTGATTTTCAGACAGACTTCTTGATCTGCTGTCAGGGTTCTAGGAGTGCAGAGTAATGATGGCTTAAAGTGATTTGGGGCAACAAAGGTGTGTAACGTTAATATGTAGGGGTGGGCAAGAAAGACAAGGATAATAAACAACCAAAAATTCCCATTTAATATTACTTTGATACTTAATATTTACTATATTAAAAAAGTCTCCTCTAAAAAGAAAAATAAAAAACATAGAAATTTTTTTCCTAAGGAAATCTTCTGACCAAAACAGTCTCGAGCTCATGAAATGTTAGTGAGTGACTGGTTCATATCTTATTTTTTAATCCCTTTATCCTTTTTAATCACAGTCAGGCATAAGAAAACATAATTTACTTGACATGATTTGGGGAGAGAAAAGCTGAAATATATTAAACATCATTTAATCACATTATTTAGAAAGAAGAAAATCAGAGACACTAATTGCCCATGATGGCTATTTATACAGTGCACCACTGGAGTGAAGGGATCCTGGCTGCTCTAGAAATAGGCAGTTTAAATATGATCCAGAAGACAAACAGTGGAGCCAATAAAGACACATTATCTGGGAGGTGACATGTTTTCTCTGTTAAAGTTCAGCTATTGAAAGGGTAAAGAAATAAGAACAGGCCACAGTCAAGTCTCAAGTGAGACCACAGAGTGGAAAAACTTTGCCCTCTTTCCTATCTCATCCTTTTGCCTGATGTCTTTCCTTCAGATGTCCTGAAGATAACCCTGAAGTGTTCCAAACTCAACTGGATGATGACTTCTGCTTTAGAACAATCCTCTCTTTCCTCCATATCCACCAAAATGCACCTGTTCTATGTCTTAATCTTCAAAAGTTTGCTTTGTGCTTAATTATCTATCATCTATAATCTAATACACAAAGTCCCCATAAAGAGTCAAGGTCTAATGGTGGCATGAGGAGACTCCATCAATTTCTCATGTAAATTTGGGGATCCCATAGGGAGGTCTTCTTTTTCTTAATGCATCCTGTTACTATGAAAACTAAAACTGAAGTGAATAAATACACCCAAATAAAAATGCCTCAGTGTTTTAAGGATTCTCATACTTCCCAAAGAAGTTGTGGGGATGAATAGGTTCCGTTGTCAAATTATTTTGTTCGTGGTGTTGACATTTGAAGATCCCTATTAGAGAAAGGAGAAAGATCTATTTTCACATTCTTCCAACTATATAGGCTTGCTTGAATTTCTTTAAATATAAGTCTAAGGAAGTTATCTTAGAATTTTTCAGTTCTAATAAATTGGAAATAAATTTTTATCTTTTTCTGGTGAAATTTAATTTCCAGTTTCCAATTTCTGAAATCATTCCTTTAGGCAGTATACCTGGAATGGCACCAATCTCTCTAAGACTTGAGGTATCTTTCTTTTGACCCACTGACAGGCAATATGAATGTCATTAGGAAAGTAAACGGCCGAAACAGCCACACAAAGGACACTAACTGATTTGTGCCAATGGTATGAAGGCTTACTCCTTAGGTTCTCCAAAAAGGGCCTATACCCACTCTCAGGTGCCCTTCACACCCAAAATACTATTCCTTCGTTCCCAAAGGTGTTGCAATTCACACTGTCAATTAAGATTACTTTGGAGAAGGGAACAGAAACTACATCACACTAGTAGTATTAATACCTACAGTATACCAGGCAGTGTACTAACGTGCATTCATAGACCTTTATTTCATCTACTAGTCCAAAACACTTGTAAAATTGTCATTATAATTCTCTAGTCCTTGAAGAGAAACCTCAAAAAGAAAAGGTGACTTGGCAAATTAAGCAGCAGAACCAAAACTGGCTCCAAGACCCATGCTATTTTCTCCAAATTCAGTTCAGTTCAGTTCAGTCACTCAATCTTGTCCGACTCTTTGCAACCTCACGGACTGCAGAAAGCCAAGCTTCCCTGTCCATCACCAACTCCCGGAGTTCACTCAAACTCATGTCCATCAAGTCGGTGATGCCATCCAACCATCTTATCCTCTGTCATCCTGTTCTTCTCCTGCCTTCAATCTTTCCCAGCATCAAGGTCTTTTCCAGTGAGTCAGTTCTTCTCATCAGGTGGCCAGAGTATTGGAGTTTCAGCTTCAGCACTAGTCCTTCTAATGAGTATTCAGGACTGATTTCTTTTAGGCTTGACTGGTTTGATCTCCTTGCAGTCCAAGGGACTCTCAAGAGTCTTCTCCAACACCACAGTTCAATTAGTCATTCTCAAATGTGTGATTCCCTGGACTAGCAGCACATTCTTAGGCCTTGCTCCAGCTCCACTGGATGAGAACTCAATGTCAAAAGCTCAGCAATTTGTGTCTTAACAAGCCCTCCAAATGAGGCTGATACTCCTCAAAATTGGAGAAACCCTGTCCTAGAGCACAAATCCACATGCCTATATTCAGAGATGAGCATGGCATGGCCCCTACTAGGGGCATTTCATTGTGACAAGCTGACTTTTCTGTAACCTCCCTGTTCTCAGATGATCTCTTCCTTAGTCTCAATAGCCATCATTGTCCATATAATCTTATCATCCATTTATCACTTATGTCTCATGACAACTCTTCCACTGGGGCCTGAAACTCTGAGACCTCTGCAGTGATTTCATTTTTCACATCTGTCTTCCACTTAACAGTGCTTGACAACAGTGGCTTGCATATAGCTACAAGTTCCATAAATACTTTCCACGATGAATGGATATATCAGAAGAATGGATACATGTATATGTATGGCTGAGTCCCTTCGCTGTTCACCTGAAACTACCACAACATCGTTCATTGACTATACTCCAATACAAAATGTTTTTGGTGTTAAAAAATAATAATAATAAAAGAACAGAATATGAAATTAGATGTCTCATTTCCCTCAACCATGATGAATACTATGCATATAAAATCCTGTAAATAAATGCATTAAACTTTTAATAGTTACTATTCTTGGGGAAAAAAAGAAGCACTAATAACCACCTTATATACCTCAATAACATTGGAATATTCTTCAATCTGGAGAGCACCTACCAAATGAAATGCTGAGAAATGAGAATGTGTCTTCCCTGAGGCCAGTGCTTCTTAAAGTCTAATGTGCCCACAAACCATTTAAGGATCTTGTTAAGATGCAGATTTCATTCAAGAGTCTAACTTCCTACAAGCTCCCAAGTGATGTCCATACTGTTGGCCCACAGACCCTGCTTTGAGTAGTGTGGTTACAGTGCCCATGATCATGAAGGGTCTGAAAACTGAGACACAGGAGAAATAGTTGTGGTGGAGACCTCTGTGGTTGGATTTGGATATTTGGAGGTGAAGACAAGTCCAATTACCCTTAGCTGGCCCAAGGGCAGTGAGGGGACACTATACATTTAGAAGATTCCAATTTTAGCTCAATAAAGAGGAACTTCCAAACAATCAGAATTGTCTATTCAGTAAGTGGATTGCCTGAAAATATCACTGCCTGCCCCACCATCCCCAGCCCTAGAAGTGTTTCATGGCAGATGAAGGAGCACTGGGCAGGGGCATCACAGAAGGAAATCCTGAGTGGGACAGTTGGACAAGATGGCCCCAGGGCCGCCGGTCCAGCAGGGTTTAAGTATAGTCTTACCTTCCACAATTGAGAGAAAAGACCACATCTCATTCTTATTAATAAGGTTGTCAATGTTTCTAATATCAGATATGCAGGTATGTATGCAAACATACATTCTGAAGAAATTATCAATTTATAAAAATGCAAAGTGAAAAATAAATTACTTCCTATTACCCAACTGCTGTCAACATTATAGACTATTTCCTTCAAACTCTTCTAAGCATATATTTTTAAATGGTTGAAAATTTTTTATACAAATTTTGAACTCTTTTTTCCCCTCTTAGTATTTATATCTTAAGTAATTCCTCATGTTATTAAAAATGTTTCCTAATGCTTCTTAATGGCTGCACCATATTGTTGTCTTGTATGTACTGAAATGGATTTAATCAACCCCTAATCACAGGCTATTTCTGCTATTTCCATATCCTCACTATTTTACATATTACAAAGATTAACTTAGTGCAAAAATGTTGGTCTGCATATCTGATTATTTCCTTAGGATGCCTTACTAGAGCATGAATATTTTAAGGCTCTAAATATTAATAGATATTCTCCAACTGCTTTTTAGAAAAATTGTACCACCAGAAATAAGAGCAAGTATGGATTCCCCCATTGTCCTCAGCAATAGGAAAATTGCCACTTTAAAACTTTTATAACATTTGGTTTCATAGAAATATTAATAGAATCTTATTATTATAGTAGTTCATTTATATTTCTTTGATTCCACTCAAGGTGAAATACAATTTTAGTTTTATTAACCATTTTTATTTCTTTTTTGTGACTGAGTTCTCTGCTTATTTTTCATTAGTCCTAGAATATTCCTTACCAAATGTGTATAATATTCTTTTTACGGGTGGTGAATCTGATAAACCATAATTTCTTGTATCTGTTAAAAAGATTTATTATCTAATGTTACATTTTCGATGTTCCAAAGTTTTAACTGCATTATCAAGTCTATTAATCATTTTCTTCTGCCTTCAATTTCTTTTATACTTAGAAAGTCTTCCCCATTCAGAGTATACTTAGTAAATGTTCAACCTTTAAGGTTTGAATTTTGACAGTGAACTTTAATCCACTTATAATTAACGTTCAGGTAGGCTTCCCTGGTGGCTCAGTGATACAGAATCAGCCTGCCAATATAAGAGATGCAGGTTCGATCCCTGGGTCAGGAAGATCCCCTGGAGAAGTGAATGGCAACCCACTCCAGTATTCTTGCCTGGGGAATCCCAAGGACAAAGGAGCGTGGCGGGCTACAGTCCATGGGGTCTCAAAGAGTCGAACATGACTGAGCACAGCACGGCACAGCAGGGCTACATAGGTTTGTTTTCCCAAGAGCTGTTTTCTAATTGATGTATTAAATAATGCATGTGTTCTCCCACTGAATTTTTTTACATTGAAAACTTTTGTTTGTTAAAGGTACAAAAACACTGTTTTGTCAGTTTATTAATATTTTTAGTGAGAGCATATGACTATGCATCATTTTTTTTTAAATCTTGATTTAAAATTTGCAATCTTAAAGTCTTAAAACACGTTTACTTCTCAACTTTTCATTTTGAAAAATTTCAAAATTAAAGAAAAATTAAAATAATAATACAATGAACACCCATATACTCTTCACGTATATTCACTACTTATTTTTTTTTACCAATTGTTAATATTTCCTTTAACTCTATCTGTTCTCTCTCCCCTCCTATCCCCTCCCCCTCTCTTTTGTTTTGTTTTCCTGAACCACTTGATAGATGCTATCATTTTGACACTTGAACCTCACCCCCAAATCTTCACTATGTATCTCTAAAAACAAGAGCATCTTATTACATACACACACTACTATTATCGAATAAATTGTCCATATTTAAACTTCCTCAACTACATTCTTTATAGTTTTATTTTTCCTAATATAGAATTCAATCAAGGATTATGCATTATATTTAGTTATTGTGGTTCTTTCACCTCCTTTTCTTGTCTCATGATACTGACAGTTTTTCAAGATTTCAGGCCAGTTATCTTACAGAAAGTCTCACAGTCTGGCTGGTCTGAGAGTTTATTCACAAGTAGAAACTAGTTAAATATTTTTGTTAGAAAAACTTCATAGGTGGTATTGTGTCCTTCTCAGAGCATCACATCAGGAGACTCCTATTGATTTTTTAAAATCAGCTTAATCAACATATAATGTACATGCACTAAAATTAGCCAATTGTAAGGGTACAATTGAATGGATATTGACAAACATATAGTCATGTAACCACCACTTCAATCATGATTTACAGCACCTGCAACATCCCAAAAGATTCCCCTGTAGCTCTTTGTGATCAGTCTTCTGCCCACACTCTTGGCATCCACTGATCTGCTCTCTGTTACTATAGTTTTGACTTTTCTACAATGGCATATGAATATATCATACAGACTTTCTTGTCTGTCTTCTTTCCCTTAACATAATGTTTTGGGATTCATCCATGCTGTTGCATGTATCAATAGTTTGTACCTTTACATTGGTGAGTAGTACTCAGTTGTATGAGTGGAACATAGTTTGTTTATTCATTTACTGGTTGACTGACATTTAAAGTCTTTTTTTTTTTTCCTGCTTTTCTTTCATTCTTTTTTTGGATGCACTGCATGGCTTGTGGGATCTTAGCTTCCTGATCAGGGATCAAACCTGTGCCTCCTACAATGGAAGCACAGAATCCTAACCACTGGGATTCCCTGGAGTCTTTTCAATTTGGGGAACAACAGACTGGTTCCAAATAGGAAAAGGAGTGCGTCAAGGCTGTATATTGTCACCCTGCTTATTTAACTTATATGCAGAGTACATCATGAGAAACGCTGGACTGGAAGAAACACAAGCTGGAATCAAGATTGCCTGGAGAAATATCAATAACCTCAGATATGCAGATGACACCACCCTTATGGCAGAAAGTGAAGAGGAACTAAAAAGCCTCTTGATGAAAGTGAAAGTGGAGAGTGAAAAAGTTGGCCTAAAGCTCAACATTCAGAAAACTAAGATCATGGCATCTGGTCCCATCACTTCATGGGAAATAGATGGGGAAACAGTGTCAGACTTATTTTTTGGGCTCCAAAATCACTGCAGATGGTGACTGCAGCCATGACATTAAAAGACGCTTGCTCCTTGGAAGAAAAGTTATGACCAACCTAGATAGCATATTCAAAAGCAGAGACGTTACTTTGCCGACTAAGGTCCGTCTAGTCAAGGCTATGGTTTTTCCTGTGGTCATGTATGGATGTGAGAGTTGGACTGTGAAGAAGGCTGAGCGCCAAAGAATTGATGCTTTTAAACTGTGGTGTTGGAGAAGACTCTTGAGAGTCCCTTGGACTGCAAGGAGATCCAACCAGTCCATTCTGAAGGAGATCAGCCCTGGGATTTCTTTGGAAGGAATGATGCTAAAGCTGAAACTCCAGTACTTTGGCCACCTCATGCGAAGAGCTGACTCATTGGAAAAGACTCTGATGCTGGGAGGGATTGGGGGCAGGAGGAGAAGGGGATGACAGAGGATGAGATGGCTGGATGGCATCACTGACTCGATGGACATGAGTCTGAGTGAACTCTGGGAGTTGGTGATGGACAGGGAGGCCTGGCGTGCTGCGATTCATGGGGTCGCAAAGAGTCGGACACGACTGAGCGACTGAACTGAACTGATTCATAGCATACAAAACTGCTATGAATATTTGAATACAAGCCTTTGTGTGGACATATATTTTCATTTCTCTGGGGTATATACTTAGGCATGGGATCAATGGTTCATGCGGTAAATACGTTTAACTTTATAAGAGACTCCCAAACTATTTTGCAAAGTGATTGGACCATTTTGCGTTTTCACCAACTCTTTTACACCTAGCCAGCATTATTAATATTCTTTTTTAAAATATTAGCTATTCTAATGGGTGTGTAATGGTGACACACTGTGGCTTTAATTTGCATTCCCTTAACAGCAAATAATGTTGAACATCTTTTTGTGTGTTTATTTGCCATTTGAATGCTTTCTTTGGTGAAGTACCTCTTCCAGTCTTTGGGCCATTTTTTTAAAATTGGGTTGTTTGTTTTCCTAATCTTGAGTTTTGAAAGTTTTTTATATACCCGGATAACAGTCTTTTGCTGGATATGCAATTTACAAATATTTCTCCTTGTCTGTGGCTTTCCTTTTAATTTTCTTAACTATAGCTTTTGAAGAACAGAAGTTTTACAGTTTGATCAAATTAAATTAATCACTTTTCCTGTGTGTTTCAAATTCACTAATCTTTTTCTTCTGCAGTGTCTAACTTGCTTTTAATCCCATCCAGTTTGTTTTTCACCTCTAGAAATCCCATGCTAGCCTTTGTAATATCTTTCTATCTCCCTAGCATGTTCATGTTTTCCTGTTTTCTTGAGTATAATAGATATATTTATACTAGCTATCTTAGTAATCTTCTTTCCTAGTTCCACCATCACTATTATATCTGGCTTCATTTTTATTGGTTAAATTTCCCCTGGTTATGGACCATATTTTCTTGTGTCTTGCATGCCTAAGTTTTAATTGGATGCTAGACATTTTGAATTTTACTTTGTTGAGTGCTATGCTTTTTAAAATTCCTTTAAGTAGTATTGAACTTTGCTCTGGTGTACCATTAAGTTACTTGGAGTCAGCTGTATCATTTGGTGTCTTGCTTTTAGACTTCATTAGGACAGATCTAGAACAGTCTTTGGTTCAGAATCAGTCTAGAGTTAATTTAGCCTTACTAATACAGCAATATATCTGAGGACTCTAACCAAGTCCTCCACCTGTGACAAGGTCTTTCTACTCTGGATAGAGGAAACACAAATTATTTCTAGCCTTTGAGGATCTCTGGGAATTCTTTGGCCTACTGTTGTCCAGTGATTCTTTCCCCAGACTTGGGTAACTTTTTCTCATCCATTAGAAGATCAGTACTCAGCCAAAGCCAAAGACTAGAGTTGATCCCTCTACAGATGAACAGCTCTCTCTTGCAGCTCCCTCATCTCTAGTACTCTCCCCACACACTCTAGACTCCTTGGTTTTCCTGAGCTTCAACCCTTGTCTCCTAACTTGATGGAACCACCAGGCTCTCTTTGGATTCCTCCTCCCTCTACTGTGGTATGAAAACTGCCTCAAGATAGTAATGAGGGACAATCATAGTTCTCACCTCTCTCAGTTCCTTAGCCTTAGGAATCACGGTCCTGCCCTCTTTATTGATGGATATCTGAAAATCATTGCTTCATCATTAGGTTTTCTAGATTTTTAGTTGTCTAAGGTAAAAGGGTAAATTTGGACATTTAGTCCATCGTCACCAGGGAAACTGAAGTCTCTTTCCTAATGGTTAATGTTTCCTTTATAGACACACACACACATGCATACCCACGTCTGTTATTAATTTCATAGATCGGCAATTTATTATGTTACTATCATACTACTTCAATTATTCTAACTTTAAAATTTAGGAAGAGCTTCTGCTCATTAACTTTTCCAATGTCTTGAAACTATTTTTATATTCCAAATACATCATAATCATTTTATTAACTTCTCTCTTTAAACCCCATTGGGACTTTTATTTATGTTAAGCCTACATCTGACATCTTAACCATATTCAAATTTCCTTTTTCTCCACATGTCCTCATTTTTTTAATTGCTAATTTTCAGCGTGTTTCAAATGGTTACTACATGTTTCAAATTAAGGTTATTCTTCCTGGGTCTTTTAGAGGATATTATCTTTATTATAAAAGTGTTTTTTTTTTTAAATTGTGTTTTCTAAGTGGGTATTGCTTGTTAACCAGAAAACTGTTGATTTCTATATATTTATCCTATATCCAATATTTTTATGAATTGTCTCATTAATTCTAAGATGATCTTTAAAAATTATTCTCTTGGATTTTCTAGGTAGACTATCTTACCATCTGAAAACAAGATTTATTTTATCATAGGCATTGAAGAAATCTCCTTCTACTCTTACTTTGGTGGGAGTTTTATATCAGGACTAGATATTGGATCTTCTCCAATTCTTTTCCTAAATCTATTTAAATGATCATCTGATTTTTTCCTTTTTAATCTTTTACATTAATGGCAGTGATAAACCAACTTTATAATCCTGAAATAAACTCTATTTGGTCATGATGTACTGTCATTTTTATAATTACTGGATTCATTTTTCTAAAATTTTGTTAAGAAGCTTTGCATCGATATTCATGAAGGATATTGATTTGTAGTTTCTTTTCCTTTGAGTCTCCTTTCTTTCTTTCTTTCTTTTTTTAAAATCTGGAGTAGTGCTCAACTCTTAGAATGAGTTGGGAAGTATTTCTTTCTTTTCAACTTTCTGGAATAGTTTATGTAGAACCAGTATTATTTCTTCATTAAATGTTTGGTACACCTCCCCAGTGAAGCCATTTTCCTTTTGCCAGAAGGACTACCTTTGCATTTCATATGAATTGTAGAATCAGTTTGTCAGTTTCTACAAAAATGTTTGCTCTCATTGTGATTAGGATTGCACGGAAACTATACATCAATTTGGAGAGAACTGCTTGTGATGAACACTGTCATCTTTCTTTATATCTGACGAAGTATTTTGTCTCCCTTTACAAAAGTTTCCAACTAAACCTTTTATTTTTACCTAGTAGTAGATCCAAATGTAATTGTAAGAAACAACACAGAGCAATCCCACATGTCTTATACCCACTTCCACTAGTAACATCTTGAAAAACAATAGTGCTGTATCACAACCAGGATACTGACATTAACAAAATCAAGATACAAAACGTTTTCATCATCACAAGGATTTTCATGTTGCCTTTTCATAGCCACAATCCATTTCTCCTCCTCTCACCTTCCACACTACCCCCTCTAACCCCTGACAGCCATTGACATGTTCTTAATTTCTATTGACACAATTTTTTTCATTTCAAAAGCATTATGTAAATGGAATAATACACTATGTAACCTTTTGGGATTGACTTTTTTTCAGGCAACATAATTCTCTGTAGGCTTACCCAACTTGTTGCATTGAATTGATAGTTCATTTCAATTTTTATTGCTGAGTGGTATTCTACAGCACTGAGACTGTAGTTATAAACAAATCATTGCTAACAACTAACCCATTGAAGTTTAGCTGGGTTGTTTCCACTTTGGGACTATTATGAATAAAGATGCATAAATATCCATATGGACTTCCCTGGTAGCACAGCTGTTAAAGAATCTGCCTACAATGTGGGAGACCCCAGTTCAATTCCCGGGTCAGGAAAATCCCATGGAGAAGGGACAGGCTACCCACTCCAGTATTCTTTGGCTTCCCTGGTGGCTCAGACAGTAAAAAATCTGCCTGCAATGTGGGAGACCTAGGTTCGATCCCTGGGTCAGGAAGATCCCCTGGAGGGCGGAATGGCAACCCACTCCACTATTCCTTCCTGGAGAATCCCCATGGATAGAGGAGCCTTGTGGGCTATAGTCCTTGGGGGTCACAAAGAGACAGCTATGACTGAGCAACTAAGCACAGCACAGCACAAATATCCATATACAGGTTTTTGTAGGAACACATATTTCCATTTCTCTGGATTAAAGAAACTGCCAAGTTGTTTTACAGAGTGGTTGTACCATTTCATATCCCCATCAGCAAAGTGCAAGAGATTCAGCTTCGCCACATACAATAATTGTTATTATCACTATTTTTTTAGGGACTCTGAGAGATGTGTATTAATATTGCACTGTGACTGGTTTGCCTTTCCTTAATGAATAAATCATATTGAGCGTCTTTCTGTGTGCTTAGTTTTGTGTGCTTGTATGTTCTTTTTGTTGAAATCTCTGTTCATGTCTTTTGTTTCTTTTGTAATTGAGTGTTTGAGATTTCTTTACATATATCTTTTGTTGGACATACGTTTTGCAAAGATTTTCTTCTTGGTCTGTACCTTGTCTTCTCATCCTAACAGGGTCTTTTTCAAATCAAATATTTAAATTTGATGAATTTCAATTTATCTTACCTTTTCTTTTATGTAGCATGCTTTTGATATCAAGTCTAAGAACTCATCACATGTCCCTTATCCTGAATATTTTCTCCTGGATATTTTTTTCTGGAAGTTTTATGGCTTAACATGTTAGATTTAAGTCCATGATCTATCTTGAGGTGATATTTGTATAAACTGTGAAGTTTAATTCAAAGTTTTGATTCTTTTTTTTTGGCTTAAAGCTGTTCAGTTACTTCAGGATCATTTGTTGAAAGGCTGCCCTTCCTCCACTGACTT
The DNA here is from genome assembly GCF_023091745.1 of Budorcas taxicolor. Classification (NCBI taxonomy): domain Eukaryota; kingdom Metazoa; phylum Chordata; class Mammalia; order Artiodactyla; family Bovidae; genus Budorcas; species Budorcas taxicolor. The sequence continues at coordinate 99,955,982 of NC_068935.1, read as the reverse complement.
AGTTTTGTTCATTTGTCAGAGATCAGTTGGGTACCATTTGTTTGGGTCTATTATTGGGTCCTGTCCTCCTTTTCACTGATTAATGTGTCTATCATTCCACCAATGACAGTCCAGATGATTATAGGTATATAATAAATCTTTAAATCAGATAGACTGATTCTTCCTACTTTGTCCTTTTTCAAAATTGCTATAGCTATTCTAGTTCTTTTCTTTTTCCATATAAATTTCAGAATAATGTTGTCTATAGCTCCAAAAATTCATGCTGAAATTTTGATAGGAATTGCACTAAATCAATATACCAATTTGGGAGAATTCACACCTTTAGTATTTTGAGTTTTCCAGTCCATGCTCAACTGATATATTTTTATTGAGGTGAAATTCATAGAACACTATTTAAAAGTGTAATTTCAGTGGCATTCAGTACATTCACAATTTTATACAATCATCACCTCTCTCTAGTTTCAAAACATTTCCATTGACCCAAAATGAAACTCTATCCATTAAGCAATTGCTCCCCAATCCTCTCTCCTTCAAGTGCACTCTGCATTCTGTCTCTATAGATCTACCTATTCTGGATATTTCATACAAATGAAATCATATGTGACTTTTTCTATCTGCCTTCTTTCATGTGGCATAATGGTTTTGAGGTTCATAGATGGTGTAGCATACATCAATACCTCATTTCTTTTAATGGCTAACTATTAATAATATTCCACTGCATGTTAACACCACAATTTGTTTATCCATTCATCTGTTTATAAACATTTGAGTTGTTTTCATTTTTTAGCTATTGTGAATAATGCTACTATGAATAGTGTATATAAATATTTGTTTGAGTAACTGTTCTGCCTTCATTTTTGAAAGATATGTTCACTGGGCATAGAATTCTACATTATCAGTTTACTATTTGAGTACTTTAAAGATGCTGGTCCACTATCTTCTTCCTTACATTTTTCCTGGTGAAAAAATCTGCTGAAATCCTTATTTTTGTCCCTCTGTGCATAACAGATCATTTTTCTGTAGGTGGTTTTAAGATTTTCACTTTGTATCTAGCTGCTGTTTATGATGTTGTTTGGTGTAGTTTTCTTCATATTTCTTGCACTTGGGTTATCTGAGATCCTTACATCTATATGTTACTTATTTTCAAAAAATTCGGAAAATTTTAAGCCATTATTTTCCTTTCTTCTCGCTCCACTATTATAATTGCATATTAGAGTGCTTTAAGTTGTCCTGCAACTCACCAATGAACTGTTGATCTTTTCCCCAATCTTTTCACTCTTTGTGTTTCATTTTGGATACTTTCTATTAGTATGTCTTCAAGTTCATACTTGAACTTTTTTTCTGCAAAGTCTAATCTGTCTTTGACCCATTCATTATATTTTTTATCTCACCTCATCCATTGTACCTTTTATCAATAGAAGTTTGAGTTGGGTCTTTTTTAATCTTCCATGTCTCCCCTTAACTTTTTAATTACATGGAAACAGCTTAATAGTTGTTTGAGTCTCCATTTCTGCTAACTATAACATCTGTGTCAATCTGGATCAGTATCTATTGATTTCTTTTTTCCTCATTGTGAATTGAACTTTCCTTTTCTGGTATGCCTGGTAATCTTTTATTGGAGGCAAGACCTTGTGAATTTTACCTTCCTTGGGTGCTGACTATTTATATATTTCTATCAACACTCTTACCTTGTAGTAGGAAATGGCACCTCATTCCAATATTCTTGCCTGGAAAATTCCATGGACAGAGAAGCCTAGTAGGCTATATAGTCCGTGGGGGTTCAAAGAGTTAGCTAAGTGACTAAGCACACACATCAATAGTCCAGCTTTTTTTCTGAGACACAGTGAAATTACTTGGAAATTGTTTGACCCTTTTAGGTGTTTCTTTTATTTATTTATTTTATTTTTTTAACTTTAAATTTGTTTTAATTAGAGGTTAATTACTTTACATTATGGTAATGATAACCCTGTATGCGAGACAGCAAAAGAGACACAGATGTACAGAACAGTCTTTTGGACTCTGTGGGAGAGGGAGGGGGGGATGATTTGGGAGAATGGCATTGAAACATGTATAATATCATATAAGAACCAAATCACCAGTCCAGGTTCGATGCAGGATACAGGATGCTTGGGGCTGGTGCGCTGGGATGACCCAGAGGGATGGTATGAGGAGGGAGGTGGGAGGGGGGTTCAGGATTGGGAACACGTGTACACACATGGTGGATTCATGTTGATGTAGGTGTTGCTTTTAAAATGTGTTAATTTTAATCTAAAGTTCATTCTTCATTATTGGGGAAAGAAACTTTTGAGTACAATTCTCCATGAATGTTGAGACTTTACAGCCAGGTTTTTTGAGAAGAGGCACTATTATCAGCTTTGTGTGAACACTAAGTACCATTCTCTGCTCCCATCTTGGGTAGTTTCCTCAGACACATGTGTTGCTCAGTACTCAGCTGAATACTCAAGGAACCGTCTGAAGATCTCTGAAGTTCCGTTTCTGTGCAGTCTCTTCTCAAGTAATATTCCTTCTGAACTCTAGCAAACTTGGTATTTCTAGACTCTTGGTTCCATCTCTTCTAGTCAGAAAGGACATCATATTCTATTTGGTTTCCCTCTTCTTGTGCCATAGGCCAGAAACTTTTTCAAGGCAATAATCTGAGGCTATAAACCCTGCCACTTTGCAACAATATGGATGAACCTTGAAGGTATTATGCTAAATGAAATAAGTCAGACAGAGAAAGCAAATACTGTATAATCTCATTTATATATGGAATCTAAAAAGGTCAAACTCAGAAAAACAGATAGTGGAGAAATGGTTACCAGGGGCTTGGGATGGGGAAATGGTGAGATGTTGGTCAAAGAGTACAAACTTCTAGCTAACAGATGAATAAGTTCTAAGGAATCTAATGTACAGCATGGTAATTACAGTTAAAAACATTGTATTATATATGCTTAAAAGTTTCTAAGAGTAGATCTTAAATGTTTTTTCTGCAACAAAGGAATGGTAATTATGTGATATGATGGAGGTGATACCTGACATTACAATGGTAATCATCCTGCAATATATAAATGTATCAAGTTAATATGCTGTACACATTAAATTGAACAAAGAGAAGAACAAAACTGGAGAACTAAAACTATTAATTTCAAGACTTATTATAAAGCTACAGTAATCAACACAGTGTGATATTAATATAGACACATAAATTAATGAAACAGAATAGAAGTCCAGACATAGATCTTCACATATATCAAAAACCAACTTTCAGCAAAGGTACAAAAGCAATTCAATGGAGAAATGATAATCTTTTCAACAAATGGTACTGTAGCAATTGGATATCCATATGCCAAAAAAAAAAAAAAAAAAAACCCTTGGAGACATATCTCTTATCATAACAAAAATTAACTAGAAATGGATTACAAAACTAAGTGAAAAACCTAAAACTATAAAATTTCTAGAAGAAACATAAAAGAAAACCCTTGGGACCTTGGTCTAGCAAAGATTCATTAGGTATACCACCAATAGCACAGCCCATAAAAAATAAATTGATAAAATAGATTTAATTAGAATTTAAAACATTGGCCCTCCTAAACACCCTGTCAAGAGAATAAAGAGACCACCACAGGTTGGGAGAAAATATTTAGAAATCACATATCCAATGAAGGACTTGTATCTAGAACATATAAAGTACTCTCAAAATTCAATAATAAGAAAATAAGCACTCATAACAAGCTACTACTACATATCTATTAGAGTGGTTAAAATTAAAAGGATTGGCCTTACCAAGTATTTGCAGAAATATGGAGGAACTAGAACTTCCTACAATGCTGGAAAGTAAAATTGTATGATCACTTTGGAAAATAGTTTGTCAGTTACTGAAAAAGTTAAACATTGCTGAAAAGGAGAACATCATGAGAAATGCTGGGCTGGAAGAAGCACAAGCTGGAATCAAGATTGCCTGGAGAAATATCAATAACCTCAGATATGCAGATGACACCACCCTTATGGCAGAAAGTGAAGAGGAACTAAAGACCCTCTTGATGAAAGTGAAAGAGGAGAGTGAAAAAGTTGGCTTAAAACTCAACATTCAGAAAACGAAGATCATGGCATCTGGTCCCATCACTTCATGGCAAATAGATGGGGAAACAGAGGAAACATGGTCAGACTTTATTTTGGGGGGCTCTAAAATCACTGCAGATAGTGATTGCAGTCATGAAATTAAGACACTTACTTCTTGGAAGGAAAGTTATGACCAACCTAGACAGCATATTCAAAAGCAGAGCTATTACTTTGCCAACAAAGGTCGTTCTAGTCAAGGCTATGGTTTTTTCAGTAGTCATGTATGGATGTGACAATTGGACTATGAAGAAAGCTGAGCGCTGAAGAATTGATGCTTTTGAACTGTGGTGTTGGAGAAGACTCTTGAGAGTCCCTTGGACTACAAGGAGATCCAACCAGTCCATCCTAAAAGAGATCAGTCCTGAGTGTTCACTGGAAGGACTGATGCTAAAGCTGAAACTCCAGTACTTTGGCCACCTCACGTGAAGAGTTGACTCATTGAAAAAGACCCTGAGGCTGGGAGGGATTGGGGGCAGGAGGAGAAGGGGACAACAGAGGATGAGATAGCTGGATGGTATCACTGACTCAATGGACATGAGTTTGAGTGAATTCCAGGAGTTGGTGATGGACAGGGAGGCTGGGCGTGCTGCGATTCATGGGGTTGCAGAGTCGGATACGACTGAGCAACTGAACTGAACTGAACTGAAAAAGGAGAAAGCAGGAACAAAATAATGTGCTAAACCCTATGTCAGAAAAACCAAGACTTAATACCTAACCTAATTGCAGTCTTGACCCCCCCAGGAATGTTAACATTTAGCCAGTCAACCTAGAATTATCTAGTCAGCCCTGGTGAGGTAATCTCTCCTCACCCCCGGAATAGGCCCTTTCTGTTCCCCTTAGGGGGTTGACCTTCCCTGAAACAATGCACTCCTTGCTAATAATTTATTTTCTCTGCCCCCTTTCCACCTTTAAAAACTTAACCTTTTCTATAGCTCAGCAGAGCTCCTATGTGCTAGATGAGATGCTGCCCCATTCACGAGTCATTTAATAAAGTCAATTGGGTCTTTAAATATACTCATTTCTGTCAAATTTTTATTTTTTGTCAAAAATTTTATTTTGTCAAAATTTTGTTATTTAACAATATGTATCAACCATCAGATCCAGCCATTCTACTCTGCATTCTACTCTGGTTCCATTCCATTCCATTCCAGCCATTCTACTCTGGTTTCCTTAGTGACTCAGTTGGTAAAGAATCCGCCTGCAAGGTGGGAGACCTGGGTTTGATCCTCGTGTTGGGAAGATCTCCTGGAGGAGGGCATGGCAACCCACTGCCTGGAGAAGCCCCATGGACAGAGGAGCCTGATGGGCTACAGTCCATCGGATCACAAAGAGTCAGACATGACTCAGCAACTAAGCACACATTCTACTCTTAGGTATTTATCTAAGAGAAATGAAAACATATATTCACACATAAACCTGTACACCAAGGTTCACAGCAGTTTTATTTGTAATAGGTAGTTAATTGAAATAACCTAAATTTCCATCGACATGTGAATGAATTAAACTTTGGCATATCTATACAATGGACTCAGCAATAAAATGAAATGAAATACTGGTATATGCAAAAATGTGGATGAATCTCAAAACAATTATGCAGAGTAAAAGAAACCAGACCCCAAAAAAGTACATAAAATTCTAGAGAATGCTAACTTTTCTATAGTGACAGAAAGCAGAGGGTGAAGACTAGCAGAATCACCCCTAAATATTCCTCTTTGGCATAAGAATTATTTTGAGCTGACTATTTTGAAAAATAATCACAGCAGACACAGGAGAAGTTCTGTAAACGAGCTATCCTTCTGTAGAGACATTTATATCTATAATGGAAATCTCCATTTGTAAGGATGTCTTCCTCTCTGTACCAGGAAGCGAGGATGGCTCAAAATCACAAGAAACTCCTAATAATGAAGGCGGCATTGATTTCTATCTGCAATGGCAGGTGCATTCTTTACCACTAGCACCACCGGGGACGCACCTAGGACCACTCTGTAGAGTTACTAATATTTTCTGGATATCTCCCACATCTACTTTCTGGGGTTTTTCCTCTGGTAATCTGTCTTTTATTATATTGGGTTTCACCCGAGAGCTCAGAATGGTGGAGGGAGAATTATTTTTCCTGCCCCACAAGAGGAGGGATTTCAAAGGAGTGTGAGGAAATTTGGAGGGAAGAAGTTCATTATCTTGATTGGGTTGACGTTTCACTGGTATACAGATGTGTGAGTTTATCAACTTGTACACTTTAATATGTACAGTTCATTGTATGACAATAAAACCTCTTTTAAAAACATCAGTAAGTAATACACTAGACACTGTGATTCTCAGACAATAAGTACCCCTCTAGCCAATCTTACCTGTGCTCACAATGACCCTCAAACGTGCCAACTCCAGCCCTGGCCATTCTGCAGCCCTGTTCATCCAGTTGCCTTATCAACATCTCCACTTCTCTGTTCCACAGGCACTCTAATTTCCTATGCCCAAGGCAGAATTCTTGACTCCCCCTCAAATCTGATTTTTTCCCAGTATATCCCAGCACAATGATTGGCAACTCCACCTACCCAGCTGCCAAAATGACTCAACCCTAATTTTGATTTCAGCTTCTCCCTCATCTTCAACATCCTGAATGTGTCTGGAATCTATTCACTTTTTAGCAACCTCAAACCAGCCATCACTGCTCTGGCAACAGCCTCCTAGTCGGCCTTCTCACTGCCAAACTCACTCTCGTAGTTCACACACAGAGAGCAGCCAGAGATTTTTAAATGCAGACGTGATCTTTTCATTCTCCAGATTTAAAATCTTTTCAGTAACTTCTCGTGCCCTTAGGATGAAGTTCCAACTCTTTAATGTGAGTTACACACACAAGGTGGTCCCTATTCTCCTTTGGCTCCTCTCTGCAATGGTCTTATGTCTTGCCATTTCCCTTCTTTCTCTCCACTCTGGTCATGGTTGAAACTGGGGCTATCTGCAGCAGTCTGAAATGGCTTGTCAGCTCCGGTTCTGTATTCAGTGAGTGGCTTCACAGCAAGGGAGAAAAAAGGCAGGCAAAAGTAATTTAATCAAGTTCCTATTTCAGTCAGCTGTTCTTGGACAGGCAAAGTAGGAAAAAAGGAAACACAAAGATGACTTTGGTAGAACTCTTTATAAAGGAGAATGTATTTTCTGTTTTTCACCAAGCCATCAGCCCCTCTGGATTTTAATATTATAGTGGGGTCATAACAAGCATTTCCTCTATTGTTGGGTTTACACAGAAGCAAAGCGGTGCTCAGGAAGCTGGGAGATTGATGAATAGCTGGTTTGATGTGTTTGAACCATTCACCACTTTGAGTTAAATGTGCATATTCTGTTCAAAATAGACAATGGGGAATGGCGGTCCCTTTTTCCCTCTATAACTTGCATAACATCAGGCCTCACTGCTTAAACTAATGAGTATTTAGAAGTAAAGGCTCCTACTGATTCTAGCCAGTCATTAATTCTCCGCTTGCAGAGCCACTGTGGAGTTTTTCATCAGCCACATTTTTCAGCCGTTTCCAGTTGCTTCTGAGCAGCAGTGCTGACCCTTGGCTTCCTGTGCCATGCACCAGACACACAATGGGCTGGAAAGTTCCCTTGGAAGGAATTTTACTGGGGACCAGGAACAAACGCAAAGAAGATGTACATCCTCGCATTAGAACTCTTAGTTTGGGGCAACTTAATTGAATTTTAAATGAAGATGTTTATTTAAACCAATATATAACCTGGTAGAAGAATGTGAGTGGGTGTGAATTACAATTTCGTTTAAACTAGTTGCACAGTCAGTGCTACCCTTTGTAATAATGTTTGCTCCATTATCACTCCAGGTTTATTTGTTAAATAGTTTCATCGATCTTGCCTCAGTAGGTTTTCCATTTTTCTACATCACATTCTCTTGGGAATTAAAAAGTACCATGTTTCCAGATGCTGTCAACTTGAAGAGACTTATTTTTGAAAAAGTCTTAACCTGCTTTCAACTGGAAGCAACACAAATGTGGCCCACACAAATATCAGGGCAGAGACTCATCACTTGAGTTTATGCTTAACACCATCATTTGGAAGCTGTTTGTCTGAAAGATCATTTACAGACCAATTCTGCAGGGTATTCAAATTCGGAAATCTACATTCTTAACCCAAAGCAATATATGGATAATTGGGAACATGACTATTCATTATTCCATGGATTCTGCACTATTCAGCATCATAAATATTTTGTGAAAAACCCTACTATTTCATTAAGCTACTAGTGAAGATGCCAACTGCCAAGCTCAAGAGCAAAATCATAATATATGGAAGAATGAGTGGACAAAATGAGGAACAAGTGGAAAAGGCTATGATGAAGCAATCCTCACTCAAATTAAGATAAATAAACTGAAGTTGGAAAGGCAAGGTTGTTTTTTTAAAAAATCTGGATATCATCTTGTTCAATAATTCCCTACTATTTTAAAGAAGGAAGGGCAATGTAAATATCCTAAAATTACGACTGAGGTATCCTTAAAGCCTGGAAGCAATATAACCTCCCCCCAAACTGACTTCAAAATAAGACCGAGAATGGTGTGTGTGACATTAATTGGATCAGAGGCAATGCACACACTAAAGTAGGCAAACTGTTTAAACTACTGTAATACTTAAAAGTTACAATGCTCTTCATCTCTCTATTGTTTAAAATTTTATTTATTTTAGTAAGCATCAGTCAACCAATAGATGAAGCCACTGTGGAAAATAACATGGAGATTCCTCAAAAAACTAAAAATAGAGTTGCCATATGATCTAGCAATCCCACTCCTAGCCATATATCAGGACAAAACTGTAATTCAAAAAGGCCCCATGTTCATAGCAGCAGTGTTTACAATAGCCAAGACATGGAAACAATCTAAATGTCTACCAACAGATGAGTAGATAAAGAATATGTGATATATTCAATATATATACAATGGAATACTACTCAGCCATAAAAAAGAATAACATAATGTCATTTGCAGCAACATGGATGGACCTAGAGCTTATTATACTGAAGTATATTGTAGTGAAGTAAGTCAGAAAGAGAAAGACAAATACCATATAAGATCACTTATATGTGAAATCTAAAATATGACACAAATGAACTTATCTACAAAGCAGAAATAGAATCACAGACACAGAGAACAGATTTGTGGTTGCCAAGGGGGAGGCACGGTAGGGGAGGGGTGGATTGGGAGTTTGGAAGTTAGCAGATGCAAACCATTATATGCAGAATGGATAAACAGTAAGGCTGTACTATATAGCACAGGGAACTATATTCAATATCCTGTGGTAAACCATAATGGAAAATAATATAAGAAGAATATATATGTGTATAACTGAATCACTGTATTATACACCAGAAACACAACGTTGTAAATCAACTATACTTCAATACATAAATAAATCAACCAATAAACATAGCCACAAGGCTCTTCAGTTGGGTCCAAATGGTTTAGTTAGGTTAAAAAGCTGGGGAGGAAGGCAAATAAACACTGAAAATTAGTCATTTGCTGACAACATCCATACTTTACAACAATGACTCAGCAAACCATTTAAAGTGAACTGCAACAGCTTTTAATCAGTTTCTTATGAAAAGACACGATTCAATTTGGGCTTTCAAATGACTTTATCAATCATTCCCACAGTTCCAGGAATACTAAAACAAAAGTTAGTTCTTAGTACAAAAGGTTTGCCTATATTAACCTTCAACTCACCCAGACATCAAGAGGCAGCACCAGCTTTTCCATCAAAATGAGAAATATTAGCAGCTAAAAATATAAGTATATGCAAAGGTAGTGAAACTTCTTTAAAATATTATTACCCATGAACAATGACAATAGTTGTGATTTCTCTTCTTCAGAGGAAAGAAAAGAAGCAGCTAATAATCTAAGTGTGTGCAAAGGTGGTGAAACTTTTAAAAGGTATTACTATGGAATACTGATGCTTTCAAATTGTGGTGCTGGAGAAGACTCTTGCGAGTCCCTTCGAGAGCAAGGAGATCAAACCAGTCAATCCTAAAGGAAATCAACCCAGAATATTCATTGGAAGGACTGATGCTGAAGCTCAAATACTTTGGCCACCTGATGCAAAGAATTAACTCACTGGAAAAGACCATAGGATGCTGGGAAAGATTGAAGGCAAATGAAGAAGAGGGTGGCAAAGGATGAGATGGTTAGATAGCATCACTGACTCAGTGTACATGAAATGAGCAAACTCTGGGAGATAGTGAAGGACAGGGAAGCCTGGTGTGCTGCAGTCCATGGGGTCGCAGAGTCAGACATGACTTAGTGATGAACACACACACTCTGGAATAATGGCAATAGTTGGGATTTCCCTTTTTCAGAGGGTAAAGACCAAAATTACAGCCATCTTTCCCACACCTCCCAAAGATTTGAGTCACAGGGTTTATTTGTGTTGAAAACCAGAGTTATCAACAGCTTGAAACCTAAGCAGACTGCGTCAGCATTTCAGGACCACCTGGGACCAAGGAGGTGGGGGCTGGGAGATTTCCAGATGGATTGTAAGACAATTCACTGATATTTACATAACGAGAATAAATGTTTTTCCTAAGATAGCATTTCCCTTCAGTGTCTTGAGACCACCAGCAAAAGAGGGAGGTATAAAAATTCTATTAATAATCTTTGTTTTTATGGCTTTGGCATTTATTAACTAATGGGGGCTGTTTATTGGGTCATAAACTTTACTAATGGGCATATTATCTCTAAATTATAAATCTCCTTCAGTATATGGCTGTTATAAAAAGAATAATTATTTAAAGTGTCTGTATGACTACAATGTATCATGGTTATCCACATGATTCCTATAATGGCCATTTAATTGCTAATTGTGGACTTGTTCTGTGAATAACCAAGGCAGTGACACACACATGTATGTATCAGAACAAGCAGCTGTCATCCTACAAACTCAGGAGCATATCACTGGCTTGCTTCCTTCCCTTTTCTCCTCCCACTTCTCAAATGAACTTTATTACAAGCCTGTACCAGGGCTAAATTATCTACATTTAAAATCTTGAGGGAAAGACTGAAGAGTTGAATAGGTAAGTGACGAATGTGTCAGCCAGAAAAGTTCCAAGAAAGTGTCATCCTTCTAAAAGCTTGCTCTCTGGGGAATGGAAAATCTCAAAGTGACAAAATAGCTTGGCACTGTCAGCTGTCTTAAAGAAAAAAAAAAAACCTGGGACAAAAATCAAGAAGTCAAAATTAGACTTTATGGGTAAATGGTTCTAGTATACAAATTGAGTATTCTAGTTTATTGGAAAATCCTATGAGATCTATTTTAACAATGGCACATGTAGAACTATCCTAGGTTTATATATAGAAATGGTTTACTGATGAACTTCAAATTTTAAAAATGAAGCAGTCATTGTTGTCGAGCAAAGTGGTACATCTGAGTGTCAAGAAGCCAGCTCATTTCTAGGCAAAACACTGCAAACGCAGAGTGAAAGAATAAGAAGATAGAAGAGGCCCTTGAGATGCCGTCAGTTCCTCTTCCTCCTCTCAGAGCAGTCCCTGGGTCAGTGTTAAAGACCTTTCTCCACAGGCTTCCATCGTCTCTAAAAACACCAGGCAACTGGGTTTATGATACCCAGTACCCAACACTGAAGAACGAGGTAGATTGAGACAAATTTGTCACAGTGAATTCCCAGAGGTCCGTGATTATGAGGTGTAATCAAATGTACACTACATGACCAAAGTTCTGCTGAGACTCATAATGCATAGTCCTAGAAGAAAAAGAGAACTAGAGAAAAGCAAAAGGGAAACATGTCACAGTCTTAGAATATTAAAACCTCTGGGTGGTGATGTATGTGTACATAATGAACCAAAAACAACCTCTCAGGATCCTCAACATTCGCATCCTTAAATATTTCAGACATAATACAGTTTTGGTCATACTATAATTATATACACATGCATCAACCCACTCCAGTATTCTTGCCTGGGAAATCCCATGGACAGAAGAGCCTGGTGGGCTATAGTCTGTGGGGTTGCTAAAGAGTCAGATACAACTTAGTGACTAAACAACAACAACAATATATTCCTAAATTGTGTAAGTTAAAAAAAAATAACTGCATATATTCTACTTTCTCAAATTGTGTGTGTGTGTGTTTGTATGTTGTAGGGGAGGGGTCTTTTTTCTTCTTGTAGCTTTGTTAATTTCAGAAAAAATAAATATCTTCACTCTACAGAGGTTTAAGGATTATTTTGAAAAGGTGAGTTGTTACAAAGTTTAATTATGTAAGTAATAAGAGTCTGTCAAAAAGATTTCAGAAAATGTTTAATAGAATCACAACTTATTGTTCTGATATAATTTGATTTTATATTGTCTTATATAGCTGTCAAAAGTCATTTTCTTTTTGTGCTGTAATGAATCAAATTACATTGGATAGAAAATTACTGTAAGATTCTTGGTATTAATAAATCATATATATAATAAAAAATGCTCAATGTTTCTTTAAATGGCATTTTTAATAGTGCAGGTACATCAGCAATATGAGGTTCTGAAAACCTGAAATGACAAAAGGAGATTAATTTTGGAATATGGATTTTAATTCAATATGAACCTTGTCTCTTTTGTTTAATGGAATTATATCTGCTGAAATAAACTTGGCAAAAATTAAAGCAGGAAATTAGAAAATCAAAGGAAGTTAACCAAAACTGCATGGTTACTACTCTTCTAAGCCAAACACATCCTTTAAAAGGTTTAAATAGTAAATGCGTTTCACAGGAATAGGTGATGGCATCCCAAGCCACTCATCTTCACATCTCTGGGGAAAAAAACACAAAGAAGGATATAATTAGAACTACATTTGAAAGTGCAGTTTTATAAATGCAACATCAAATTGTTTGTTCCTTGTCATTTATATAAGCTCTTGGCTAAGTAGTTTATTTTCCAAGCAGACATTTCATTGACTTTCAGATCATCAGGACTCCGCAGTAGATTGGATTCTTATACTCGGTCCCTTGTCCTTCCCTGTATTAGAATTATATATACTGTGCTCTTTGCCATGTGAATTTGCCGAACCTCCTATGGAATCCTGTTTCCTAAGGAGTCCTTTTTCCCTTTGGCATGAATTTGGCCACATGGCTGGCTCTGGCCTATGTCATCCTAGCAGATATACCACAGACAGAGGCCTTAATGTGCTAGAATGGTTTGGCTTGGCCTTTGTACCTCTGCCATCACCATGAGAAGAACATGGCCCAAGATGCTGCTGGTCCCAGAACCGTACAGGTGGAGAAAGCCCCCACACATGCATGCATGATATATCATGGGCTTCCCAGGTGGCTCGGTGGTAAATAATCTATTTGCCAATGCAGAAGACCTGGCTTCCATCTGTGGGTGGGGAAGATCCCCCGGAGAAGAAAATGGCAACCAACTCCAGTATTCTTGCCTGGAAAATTCCAAGGACAGAGGAGCTACTGGGCTACAGTACATGGACTCGCAAAGACTTGGACATGACTGAGTGAGTGCATGTGTACACACACACACACACACACACACACACACACACACACACACATTATGTGATACATATATGTATATATATTTGCTAAACACCTTCACTCTAAAGAGGTTTAAGAATTATTTGGCTAAGGTGGCTTGTAACAAAATGCAATTATGTAATAATAAACGTGTTAAGGAGATTTCAAAAATCTTATATATATAAATCTCTATACACATAGGCATATACATACTTTTATTTATGCTGCAATGGCTAATTAATATTATTATCAATGGTGGAGGAGGTAAGTCCATAACTATAGCTACCTATATTTCTATTGTCAAGGTTAACTGTTGTATATAAGAGCTGTTAAATCTCTCCTAGTGCCAAATTAGTATCTGGAGCCACAAGGTACCACACAAATACAGGTAAGGGCTCTCTATTTCTATGTGATGTGAAAGCAACCTGAGAAAGTGATATTTCACTTGGGCTTTATGGGATGAGGAACAGTTTGTTGATGTGTTGTTTAGCTACTAAGTTGTGTCCGGCTCTTTGTGACCCCATGGACTGTAGCCCTTCAGGCTTCTCTGTCCATGGGATTTCCCAGGCAAGAATACTGGAGTGGGTTGCCATTTACATCTCCAGGGGATCTTCCCAATCCAAGGACTGGCATCTCCTGCATTGCAGGTGGATTCTTTACCACTGAGCCACCAGGGAAGTCTTGAGCAGCAAGCAGTGAAGCAGGGGATTAAAGTGATGAAGGCTGTTCCAGGCATAGAGAATAGTATAAGCAAAGGCCTGGAGACCCAAAAAATCCTTTTTCAAGAAACGGTGAGTATCCTGTACTGTGTATCTGGGGTACGCAGTACAAAGCGAGAAGAGAGGCAGTTGGATAGAAAAGGCAGGGCCAAACTTGAGGCCTTCTGTGCTAGTTTATGCTTTATGCTATGGCTAGGGAAAGTTTATTAGGTAACTCATTGGATGTATGAAGAATGAAAGGAAGGAGGACAATCACTTTGGAGGTTACTGCAATAATCCTAGGGAGAGATGACTATGCCATAACCAGTGCAGCTGAGCCTGGGGTGAATAAGAACTAAATCTGAAAGACTCTGCCGCAGTAGAACACACAATACCTGGAAGGTGACTGATGCGAAGCGGTGATAAAAGAAAGAGGTCAAGTTATAGGTTGAATTGTGTCCCCTCAAAGAAGACATGTTGGAGTCCTAACCGTTTGATACCTCAGAATGTGAGGTCACTGCAGATGTAATTAGCTCGATGCGGTCATCCTGGAGTAGGTTAGGCCCCCTAATTCAATATGCTCAGTGACCTTATAAACTAATACAGATAAGGATGGTTCTAAGACTTCTAAATTTGGTAACAGCTGACGATGTCTGTATTAGTTTCCTAGGGCTTCCATAACAAATTACCACAAACTGAGAGGCTTAAAGTCACAAAATGCATTCTGTCACCACGAAGAGACCAGATGTCCAAAATCCAGGTGCTGGCAGGGCTGGCTCTTCCTGGACGCTCTAAGGGAGACTGTCCCATGCCCCTCTCCCAGCTTCCGGGAGTTGATGGCTCTCCCTTGAGTTCCTTCGCTTGTAGATACATCACTCCCTTCTCTGCCTCTATCTTGTTCTCTGTGTGTCTGTGTGTGTCTCTGTCATCACATAGCCTTCTTATGACAACAATTACTGGATTTAGGGGCCACTCTAATCCAGTATGAGCTCATTTTAACTTTTAGTAGGTGTTTTAATTGTATCTGCAAAGATTCCATTTCCAAATAAGTTCACATTCTGAGGTTTTGGGTAGACAAGAATTGAGCGACGTGTGTTGGGGGGGGGGGCAACATTGTAAAGAAAATTAAAAAGCACAAAGAGGAGAAGTTTTAAACACTTTTAACTGGGAAATGATGATCACAGGGAGAAACTAGGCTCAGTTTGGGGCATTTTAATTTGAGGTACCCCTAAGACAGCGAGGTAAAGATTCTGGTAAATATCTGGAAACAGGGTTCTGTATAGCACAGACCTAAACTCCAGAAATGGGCAAAGAGGTGGAAGTCACTGAAACATGGGTTATATGTAAAACGGTGATAATTAATAATGATGTTGCAGAATCAGAATCCAAAGAGCACCAAGAACTGGCATCTCTAACTGAAGCATAAAGTCTTAGTTTAAGAGATGATTGATGATGACAATGATTATAAATTTACTGGTTATTCACAATATGACAGGTATTCTTTTAAGTGATATACTGAGCTATTTAATCGCTGCAGCTTAAAAAATTAATAAACAGAAACTTCAGTTAAATAGAGTCAGGGGACCAGAAGAGGAAGCCTTCATGCTCTCCATTACAAGCAGAACACAAGAGAAGAAGAGCAACTCCTCTTCTTCGCTGGTAAGGACACAGCCAATGAAAAGAAATGGACCCTTTGCTTGCTACCACTTTTCCAATTTCCTTTTCCTCTCAAGCGTTCTCCTTCCCTTGCCATGAAGGAACTTGCACATGGCTTATCATGGCTGCAGAACCCCAAAATGCACTTCTCTTCCTGTTGTTGTTTAATCGCTAAGTCATGTCTGACTCTTTGGGTCCCCATGGCAATTCTCTGATGATTGCAAATAAATTCATCTTCGCTGGAGAAGTATCCAGGAATCTATTTGATTTTAAGTCAACACCTGGATTTAGAAAAGGCACCAGAAATCAAATTGCCAACATCCGTTGGATCATCGAAAAAGCAAAAGAGTTCCAGAAAAACATCTACTTCTACTTTATTGACTATGCCAAACCTTTTGACTGTGTGGATCACAACAAACTGGGAAATTCTTAAAGAGGTAAGAACACCAGACCACATCACCTGCCTCCTGAGAAATCTGTATGCATGTCAAGAAGCAACAGTTAGAACTGGACATGGAACAACAGACTGGTTCCAAATCAGGAAAGGAGTACATCAAGGCTGTATATCGTCACCCTGCTTATTTAACTTATATGCGGAGTACAGCATGAGAAATGCTGGCCTGGATGAAGCACAAGCTGGAATCAAGATTGTTGGGAGAAATATCAATAAACTCAGATATGTAGATGATACCATGCTTATGGCAGAAAGCTAAAAAGAACTAAAAAGCCTCTTGATGAAAGTGAAAGAGGAGAGTGGAAAAAGTTGGCTTAAAACTCAACATTCAGAAAACTAAGATCGTGACATTTGGTCGCACCACTTCATGGCAAATAGATGGGGTAACAGTGGAAACAGTGACAGACTTTATTTTCTTGGGCTCCAAAATCCCTGCAGATGGTGACTGCAGCCATGAAATTAAAAGCCTGTTGCTCCTTGGAAGAAAAGTTATGGCCAACCTAGACAGAATATTAAAAAGCAGAGACATTACTTTGCCAACAAAAGTCTGTCTAGTCAAAGCTATGGGTTTTCCAGTAGTCATGTATGGATGTGAGAGTTGGACTATAAAGAAAGCTGAGTGCTGAAGAATTGATGCTTTTGAACTGTGGTGTTGGAGAAGACTCTTGAGAGTCCCTTGAACTGCAAGGAGATCCAACCAGTCCATCCTAAAGGAAATAATTCCTGAATATTCATTGGAAGGACCGATGCTGAAGCTGAAATGCCAATACTTTGGCCACCTGATGTGAAGAACTGACTCATTTAAAAAGACCATGATGCTGGGAAAGATTGAAGGTGGGAGGAGAAGGGGACAACAGAGGATGAGATGGTTGGATGGCATCACTGACTCGATGGACATGAGTCTGAGTAAACTCTGGTAGTTTGTGACAGACAGGGAAGCTTGGCATGCTGCAGTCCATGGTGTTGCAAAGAGTTGGACACGACTGAGTGACTGAAGTGAACTGAACAGCAGCATAAAACCCTAAGAGGTAGGTATTATTATGATACTCATCTACAGAAAAGGAAACTGAGGCAAGAGAAGGGTTAAGTAGCTTGTCTAAAGTCAAACTGCCAGTAAGTGGAGGAGTCTGGACCGTAACCCCAGTCTGAGGGCTCCAGAGCTCTGCTTATCTGCTGGGCTATCCTCCAAATCCCAGGGAAGGAGCAGGCCTATTCAGAAGCAGCTGGCTCTCATCCTACATGACTACATTTAGTCCCATCATTTTCAACAAGAATAGTTAAGTAGAAAAAACTGTGATTCTTGAAGGGACACTATGCTTCTCTTTCAAGAATGCCTCCTGTTGGATGCTGGAGGCTGAGTCCAGACTACCCAACCAGCTGTGTAAAGAAGGAAATGACTATTCAGATGGATCATGGCTAAACCAACACCTAGGGTGTATTCTGTGTAATTCATACTACATGGAACTTCAAGAAATGTCTTTCCTATGCCCTAAAGTAGTAAATCACTGTGTGTCTGAATGTGCATATAAAAAATGTATGTGTATTTTATATGTGTGTGTGTGTATGTGTTATGTGTATGTATATATATATATATATATATATATATATATATATCTCTTTTTAATCAATGAAGGCTAAGATCAAGTCATCCAATTCAACTATTCAACATGTCCTCAAAAATTTCATTATAAGATCTTAAGCAATTTTCACTCTTAAGTAATAGAGTAGTTCCTCAGTATCTTGGTTCTAGGATTTCCTGCAGATACTAAAATCTAAGGATGCTCATGTCCCTTACATAAAATGGTGGAGTATTCACATATAATCTATGTATATCCTCCTGTATATTTTAAATCATCTCTAGATTACTTAAAATACCTAATACTATGTAAATGTCATGGAAATAGCTGTAAATACAATGTAAACACTATGTAAATAGTTGGTGTGTGGCAGATTCAAGCTTTGCTATTTGGAATTCTCCAGATCTTTTTTTTCCAAATACTGTTGATCCATGGTTGGGTGAATCTGTGGATATGGAAGGCTGACTGTATTTAATTTTACCATGTTATAGAAGAACATTGTACAAATATGTACATTCACAATCACTATTTCCTGATAGGCTTTTTTTAAACAGAAGTTTTCAATACAAAAAAGAAACGTATTATGTAACATATAACATTACAATGAAATTATCTTCTCTCATGAAACAGGTCAGTATTAGAAGATCTTCATTCTTTATTCGGCAGCAACATTTTTGAACTGTTTGGTTTAATTTTTGTTTGATTTTTGAGCAAGAAATCATGATTTAAATCCTAACAACAAGAGAAAACTAAAGAGAAGAACTTATATTGGAATAATGATAACTCAAGAGTTTGGAGATGAGAAATTTATTAGCAAAAAGCCAAACCTGGGTAAATGAAACTCAAGGAAAATGCTCTGAGATTTGAAGTTAAGGACAATTTAGGATGAAAAATTAATGTATGGGAGCAAAATCTGCCACCCCAAAATGTGCCTCTCTGGCATGAGGATTATTTTAAGTTGATTATTTTTAAGAAACAAAAGACTCAGGAAGAGCTTTTACCTCCCCCTTAAGTGCCTAAAAGAATTTAGATAAAGGGCTTGTTCCAAGAGAGCAAATAACTACCTGTGAAGTAGACAGGGAGGAACTGAGCAAAGTCTGCTTGTTCAAATTTCTTTCTGTGTTTCATTGTTTCTGCATGGCCCAGCAAAGATTTCTTTACCAAACATTTGCTCTTTTCATCTTCCTGGGAATTGCTTTCCTTCCCTTTTCTTTTGCAGTCCCAGACCCCTAACCCCTTCTCCTTGGTCCTTTAGTCAAGAATGACATCTATAACTCATTCTACCTGTCTTTGGAATCTCTCATGTTTATGTGGATTCCTCATATATAAGCAATTGTTGTTTTTTTTCTTTTCCTGTTAATCCATCTTAACCTCATTTTAACTATTAAACCAGCCAAAAGAACCTAGAATGGTGGGAGGAAATGATTTCCTACCCCCAACAACAATAGCCCATTTCTTTTAACTCTGACCACTTTAAATCCTGTGGCTCACACAATGCTTTCCTGACAGCTCCAGCTCCGCTACGCCCTTTCTCTAAAATCAATACCACTTCCCTCAAGTTTATTTACCTTTGTCACTTTTCTCCAGGTTCTAGATGGACATGATGTTTTCTGCCTAAATGTCTGAGTTTGTAGTGCCTGAGGAACCTAATATTTATACATTGGCAATATGATCTGGTGATTTATAGTAAGAAATGTATATTTGGTTTCGCCCCCATTTCTGGCACAGAGCTCTTAAAACTCTTCAGTTCAGTCGCTCAGTCATGTCCAACTCTTTGTGACCTCATGGATTGCAGCACGCCAGGCCTCCCTGTCTATCACCAACTCACGGAGCTTATTCAAACTCGTGTCCACCAAGTTAGTGATGCCATCCAACCATCTCATTCTGTTATCCCCTTCTCCACCCGCCTTCAATCATTCCCAGCATCACAGTCTTTATAAATGAGTCCGTTCTTCACATCAAGTGGCCAAAGTATTGGCATTTCAGCTTCAGCATCGGTCCTTCCAATGAATATTCAGGTCTGATTTACTTTAGGATGGACTGGTTGGATCTCCTTGCAGTTCAAGGGACTCTCAAGAGTCTTCTCCAACACCACAGTTCAAAAGCATCAATTCTTCAGCACTCAGCTTTCTTTATAGTCCAACTCTCACATCCACTACTGGAAAGACCATAGATTTGACTAGATGGACTTTTGTGGGCAAAGTAATGTCTCTGCTTTTTAATATACTGTCTAGGTTGGTCATAACTTTTCTTCCAAGGAGCAACAGGCTTTTAATTTCATGGCTGCAGTCACCATCTGCAGTGATTTTGGAGCCCCCCCCAAATAAAGTCTGTCACTGTTTCCACTGTTTCCCCATCTATTTGCCATGAGGTGTTGGGGCTGGATGCCATGATCTTAGTTTTCTGAATGTTGAGTTTTAAGCCAACTTTTTCACTCTCCTCTTTCACCTTCATCAAGAGGCTCTTTAGTTCTTCTTAGCTTTCTGCCATAAGCGTGGTGTCACTTGTATATCTGAGGTTATTGATATTTCTCCCAACAATCTTGATTCCAGCTTGTGCTTCATCCAGGCCAGCATTTCTCATGCTGTACTCTGCATGTAAGTTAAATAAGCAGGGTGATGATATACAGCCTTGACGTATTCCTTTCCTGATTTGGAACCAGTCTATTGTTCCATGTCCAGTTCTAACTGTTGCTTCCTGACCTGCATACAGATTTCTCAAGAGGCAGGTGATGTGGTCCGGTATTCCCATCTCTTTAAGAATTTCCCACAGTTTGTTGTGATCCACACAGTCAAAGGCTTTGGCATAGTCAATAAAGTAGAAGTAGATGTTTTTCTGGAACTCTTTTGCTTTTTTGATGATCTGACGGATGTTGGCAATTTGATCTCTGGTTCCTCTGCCTTTTCTAAAACCAGCTTGACCATCTGGAAGTTCACAGTTCGTGTACTATTGAAGCCTGGCTCGGAGGATTTTGAGCATTACTTTGCAAGTGTGTGAGATGAGTGCAATTGTGCGGTAGTTTGAACATTCTTTGGCATTGCCTTTCTTTGGGACTGGAATGAAAACTGACCTTTTCCAGTCCTGTGGCCACTGCTGAGCTTTCCAAATTTGCTGGTATACTGAGTGCAGCACTTTCACAGCATCATCTTTTAGGATTTGAAATAGCTCAACTGGAATTCTATCACATCCACTAGCTTAAAACTCTTGGAATGTCCTAAGTGACGACAGTGATAGGTTCTCATTTCTTATGTTAATGTGACATTTTTGAAAAGCACCTTAATGATGGAGGCTGGTTGCCAAAGGAGCCAACCACATGATTGGAGGGTTGGAACTTTCAGTGCCCCACCTCCACTCCCCACCCCATACCTCCAGGGTGGGGGCAAGGGGCTGAAGAGTGACTTCATTCACCAACAGCCAATGATTTACTCAATCATGCCTTTTTAATGAAACCTCCATAAAACCCCAAAGGTACAGGTTTCGGAGAGTTTCCAGGTTGGTGAACACGTGGAGGTGTGGGGAGAGTAGTTCAGCCCAGAGTGGAAATGGAAACTCTGCGCTGTTGCCCCACACTGTGCTTCATGCCTCTCTCCTCCATCTACCTGTTCCTGACTTATGATGTTCAGTTGCTTCAGTTGTGTCCAACTGTTTGAGACCCTATGGACTGTAGCCCACCAGGCTCTTCTGTCCACAGGATTTCCCAGGCAAGAACACTGGAGTGGGTTGCCATTTACTTCTCCAGGGGATCTTCCCAACCCAAGGATTGAACCTGAGTCTCCTGCATTTCAGGCATATTCTTTACCACTGAGCTACCCGAGAAGCCATTCCTGATTTATATCCTTTCATAATAAACAGGTTCAGTTCAGTTCGGTTCAGTTCAGTCGCTCAGTTGTGTCCAACTCTTTGCAACCTCATGGATTGCAGCATGCCAGGCCTCCCTGTCCATCACCAACTCCCAGAGTCTACTCAAACTCATGTCCATTTAGTCAGTGATGCCATCCAGCCATCTCATCCTCTGTCATCCCCTTCTCCTCCTACAACCAATCCCTCCCAGTATCAGGGTCTTTTCCAATGAGTCAACTCTTCACATGAGGTGGTCAAAGTATTGGAGTTTCAGTGTTAGCATCATTCCTTCCAAAGAAATCCCAGGGCTGATCTCCTTCAGAATGGACTGGTTGGATCTCCTTGCAGTCCAAGGGACTCTCAAGAGTCTTCTCCAACACCACAGTTCAAAGCATCAGTTCTTCGGCACTCAGCTTTCTTCACAGTCCAACTCTCACATCCATACATGAGGTTATCTAATAAGTAAGTTGTTTTTTCTGAGTTATGTGAGCAGCTCAAGCAAGTTACTCAAACCCAAGGAGGAGGACAATGACTCAAGTATGGCTCAGATGGTAAAGCATCTGTCTACAATGCGGGAGACCTGGGTTCGATCCCTGGGTTGGGAAAATTCCCTGGAGAAAGAAATGGCAACCCACTCCAGTATTCTTGCCTGGAAAATCCCATGGATGGAGAAGCCTGGTAGGCTACATCCATGGAATCGCAAAGAGTCGGACACAACTGAGTGACTTCACTTAAGGAGGAGGACATGGGAACCTCCAATCCACAGCCCTTTGGTCAGAAGCACAGGTGACAACTTGGACTTGTGAATGACATCTGAAGGAGGAGAGGTAGTCTTGTAGGACTGAGCCCTTAGCCTGTGGGATCTGATACTATCTCCAGGTAGACAATATTAGAATCCAGCTGACCTGTAGGAGACTCAGCTGGTGCTGAGAACTGATTGCTATGGGGGAAAACACACATTGGAATTGGTACCAGAATTGCAACTAACCCTCAATTTCTGGTAGATGTTCACAGTACTAGTTTAAATGGACTAACAGTAATCAAGTTGGGATCTAAAAGATGAAGGAAGCAGGACGTAAGATTTAAGAAACTCAGGGGAATGGGGCATTAATGAATTAGAGGGCAAAGGTATCTTCCTCATAATTTTGTCTGTAATTGGGTCCACCTAAAGGAATCACTCTGCATATAAGTTAAATAAGCAGGGTGACAATATACAGCCTTGACGTACTCCTTTCCTGATTTGGAACCAGTCTGTTATTCCATGTCCAGTTCTAACTACTGCTTCTTGACCTGCATATGCAGAGTACATCATTCGAAGTGCCAGGCTGAATGAAGCACAAGCTGGAGTCAAGATTGCCGGGAAAAATATCAATAACCTCAAATATGCAGATGACACCATCCTTATGGCAGAAAGCTAAGAAGAACTAAAGAGCCTCTTGATGAAAGTGAAAGAGGGGAGTGAAAAAGTTGGCTTAAAACTCAACATTCAGAAAACTAAGATCATGGCATTCGGTCCCATCACTTCATGGCAAATAGATGGGGAAACAGTGGAAACAGTGGCAGACTTTATTTTTTGGGCTCCAAAATCACTGCAGATGGTGAGTACAGCCATGAAATTAAAAGACATTTGCTCCTTGGAAGAAAAGCTATGACCAACCTAGACAGTATATTAAAAAGCAAAGACATTACTTTGCCAACAAAAGTCTGTCTAGTCAAAGCTATGGTTTTTCCAGTAGTCAGTATGGATGTGAGAGCTTGACTATAAACAAAGCTGAGCGCTAAAGAATTGATGCTTTTGAACTGTGGTGTTGGAGAAGACTCTTGAGAATCCCTTGGACAGCAAGGAGATCCAACCAGTCAGTTGTAAAGGAAATCAGTCCTGAATATTCACCAAAAGGACTAATGCTCAAGCTAAAGCTCCGATACTTTGGCCACTTGACACGAAGAACTGACTCACTGGAAAAGATCCTGATGCTGGGAAAGATTGAAGGCAGGAGGATATGGGGATGACAGAAGATGAGATGGTTGGATGACATCACCGACTCTAGGGACATGAGTTTGAGTAAGTTCTGGGAGTTTGTGATGGACAGGGAAGCCTGGTGTGCTGCAGTCCATGGTGTCATAAAGAGTTGGACATGACTGAGCAGCTGAACTGAACTGAAAGGAATCACGTGGCCAATCTCTTTTAGAGGTCTTTGGTAACATGGTAACCCACTTCAATACTCTTGCTTGGAAAATCCCATGGATGGAGGAGCCTGGTAGGCTATACAGTCCATGGGGTCGCAAAGAGTCAGACATGACTGAGCGACTTCATTTTCTTTCACTTGGTATCGTGAGAAATCCCCTCACTACCATTGCCTAATTGTTCTAATAAATCTGCAAATGTTCCAATCATTACATAATATTTATGACTGGGCAGTGAGTTAAAAATATTCTTTGTCCTCACTGACCTTCTATTCATCCCACGCTACAAAATTCGAAGAAAACTTCAGATTATATTGTTTCCCAGCACCACACAAGTTTTAAGTGGAAATAACTGCAATGGTGATTTTACAACAAGACAGTTCACCCTCAGCAGTCAATCCCTCCTATTCTGGATGAGGATAAGCCTGCTTGTGTTTCTGTAAAACAGCCTGCCTAAAGGTGCAAGATCAGAATCTTAAATATCTGTATGTATCAGATGTTCTGCCATTACCTGTCCTATTCCTCTCACCCTTTCCACTTTGGTGCACACCAACCTAACCTCCAACCGTCAGCACCTGCCTTCCTCTGCCCGAGAGCGCCCCTTTGGCCTCTGGGGCCTGCTTTGGCTGTCCCTGTGACATGCCACGGGGGCTTCCCAGGTGGCGCTAGTGGTAAAGAACCCTCTTGTCAACGCAGGAGACACAAGAGATGCAGGCTTGATCCCTGGGTTGGGAAGATCTCCTGGAGGGAGGGTACAGCAACCCACCCCAGTATTCTTGCCTAAAGAATCCCATGGACAGAGGAGCCTGGCGGGCTACAGTCCATGGGGTCACAAAGAGTTGGACAAGATTGCAGTGACTTACCACGCACACGTGATGTGCCACAAGTGCCTGGGAATTCATTATTTCCCCCCACTTCAGCAGCAGCTGTCAAACGATGACTGACAGGAGTTGATGGAGGGGATAACTCTGATGTACATATCAGGTTACTGGATCCCTGTGTTTCCCATAGACATTAAGTCCCAGTCATTCCCATTTTTACTGGTTTGATAATACGCCTTATATTTTTGCTCTTCCATTTCTCACTTCCCTGCTCCCTTGCTAGCATTCCCTTCACTTTGTCCAAAAAACTATTTACATGCAAATCTGTTGTCTCTGAGTCAGCTTCCAGAGGAAGTCAAACAAAGACAGTATGCAATTTTGCATTTATCAAAATTAATAGAATGTCTATGAAAGTCCTGGTACAGCTTGGAACAAAGCAACTTCTTGCCAAACTGTGGATGGATCCAGAGTCTCCAATGTGACTGCCAGATAACTCTAGAGACAGTACCTAAATCTCAAAGCAAAATTCAGTGTAATCTGGAGTGTAAACAATATGTGCCACATAGCATTTTCTGGAAGAAGGAAGAACTACGAGATGCAGAGTGAAATTCAACAGTAATACAAAATCATGATTCTAAAATGGCTGGAAATCATTGTCTGCAAGAGGGCCCCATGACATCTTTCAATCTGGCTGTCACTGGAGCTACTTAAGATGTCAGAGAAGTTGGCAATAAATTACTTGTTCATCAATGGTGAAAAAAAAAAAAATGTAGCTGCCAATCTGTAAAACCACATATTCTTGAAATGGGAAGAAAAGATGGCACTGGATAGAAACCCAGTAAACAGCAGCTGCCCAGTGAGAACAGCAAAGCTGTGTGTGAGCTCATAGGCCCTGGATTTATTTGCTTTGACATTTTTAAAAGGAAATTTAATTGGATTATGTCTCCTTCTAGCTTAAAATTTTCTACTGTAGTACTGGCCACCAGATGCATGCGGGAAAAAGATCAGGAGCCAATTAAATTCCACGCTTCACTGAAACAAGGTTATTTTTATTCCTCCCAAATGTAAGGCTGCTAGAGTCATGTTAGTGATTTCACTCTATTACTCCCTCTTCGCTCAATAAAAAAATAAAAAAGGATGCTATTTATCTATGAATTTGTAGAAAAATCCAGTGCTGTATGGAACTGAAATTGCTCCTTTCTTGGATTTTCTTTCTTCTACTAGGTTGACATGACCTCAGAAATAATCAAATTAAGTTGATAGAAATCATAAAAACAATTAAATTTCAGTAAATTAAATTGAAATTAATTTGAGGAAGAAATTTTGCAAATACTTGCTAAGATAATCAAGAGCATTCTGATGACATAAGGGAAATCTCATATATAAAACCAGGAGACTTGTTTATGTTTCTATCCATTTCTGTCTTTACTATACTGCCAATATTTCACAACTGCATTTCTTTGCCCTACACCAAGCTCCAGTAGTTTTCAATTGTGTGAGTGAGGCTAAAAGTTGTTACTTTTAAACAAGAAAACCTTTCCTTGAAATTGCATTACAGGGCAAGTAAAGTTTTCAAGGAGACATGATTTTTTTTTAGTTTTAGTGATAAGCTTATTTATACAATTGAAGTAGACATCACCAAACCTTTTAAATGACAGTGGATTCTGGCAGTATTGTTCCCTACTAGGTCATTGCTTTGTGTTATGTAATCAGTATGTGTTTACCAGTTATTTTTTAAATCTAATGAGAATGACTGAAAGTGTTAGCTGCTCAATCATGTCTGACTCTTTGTGACCCCATGGACTGTACCCACCAAGCTCTTCTCTTCTGTCCATGGGGATTCTCTGAGCAAGAATACTGGAGTGGGTATCCGTTCCCTTCTCCAGGGGATCTTCCCGTCCCAAGGATTGAACCTGGGTCTCCTGCGTTGCAGGCAGATTCTTTACCATTTGCACCACCAGGGAAGATCAATGAGAAAGGTTAATAATCTTTTATTTCAACTGTTAAATTCAACCTGAAATATTAGACATAACTTTGCTTAAAGAGGTGGCACTAGCCCTTGACTATATAATCTAGACCTTTAGGAATGCCTTTGAGTCTTAGCTTCCTATCTATAAATTGGTAATGATACTTATTGCCACAATACGGTTGGGAAAATAAAATGCCACAGGGTATTCCACCCTCTAAATATCAAAAGATCTTCAAAAGGTGGGGTGTCCAAAGATAGATACCAAGGTGTACCCTACTGTTCCCTATTCTACAATACCAAGGCTATATATCATCCTGTCGTGGCAAGAGAAAACTTCAGAGCCAATTGCTAATGTTTCTGCAGTGCCAGTGCTCATAAAAAGAAGCCACATCCAATTTTTCTCAGAAGTGTCCAAAGATAAGATGCCAGTCACACAGTGTGAGTTATAAAGTTTATATGAGATCCGATTTAGCATTATTTTTTAAAATGTGACTTCTGAGATTAACCAGGCAGGCTCTAAACAGTGGGACCTCTTTTGCCAGTTTTACAGTTACCATCTGTGAGCAAGCACAATAGAATGGAATTGGGGTCTCTAGGCCGTGACAGCTCCAGGCAACATGCTGAGACCATAGATAGTCACACAATGGAGTGAGAATTAAATTACTCCAATGGCTGAGGTGGGAGCCAGGCAGAGGCCTGGCTAAGGCAGCTCCTGAGAATCCAGGCTACAGGCCACACTCAGCAGCCCTGGTGGGTGACAATAAGTTTCCACCCATCCACACAGGGAAAGTTCTCACCAAATCAAAGCTGGGCTAGCTACTACCACAGTGCTCTCTGAAAATTCTGCTTTTTTGTTGTTGGTCCCCAGTTCTTTCAGCTGATGCTATGTGAGGATCACACATAGGTGAGTCTTACTGGAGTCAGAGGGATCAGTCCTGACATCCAGCAGACCAAGCTTCAGGAGCTGTTCGTCTGGACTTGGCCTTAAACATTGGCTGTGACGGTTGCTCACTAGAGCACAAGTCTTTACTCTGGTAACAGACTGTGCTGGCTCTTTCTCCATTTGTCCCCCAAGACCCATTTTCTGCCCTTCACACCAAGCTCTCTGCCCTGGGAGGCTGACCTCTGCAGATTGCACCACTTCTTGAGCTTTCTCATTCTCTACCTTCCGGGTGGGTCCAGCCAATGGGAAGCAGCGAGAGACAGGGGTATGGATTCTATTTCTTCTCTCCCTACCTGCTGCCACTGCTCTAGCACTTCTACTGGGCTCCAATAAGACCAGTCCCTCCCTGCTTCTCCAGACCTAGGGAGGGTAAAGGCTTCCCACTCCAGCTAGGCCCTGAGCACTTCACTGCCCAAATTGGTTCCCTTGACCCTACACACTCCTCTGTCAATAACCCCTGTATTAAATCCATACCCTGACTCCTCTATGAGAGCTGTGAGTCTCGAGCTAGAACCTCAGTGGTATAGGGACTCAGCCTGCTCTTTCCCCTGGCCAGGGCTGAAGGTTTTAGTTCAAACCTGCTGATGGGCCCCCTCTGGTTGCTCAACAGTCCTAACCCCAGGATTCCCCAGCACTGTGCTCCCTGTTCTGGGGAGCCTCTCTGCTAGAGCTCCCTGATATGCTGCCCTTCCAATCCCTAGCCTTGTGTAGCAGACCACTCCCCTACTCAGCTTCTGGTTGGCTAAAGCTCATGGTCCTGTTCCTCTTGTTTTGGTCTCTCACTGTTCCCATTCACTGCAGTTAATCAAGCTTGGGAAGGTGTCCCAAATCCCCACCCCTACCATCCACCCTATCCGTTCATGCTGATGCAAACAGAACTGGTGCTGACTCTAGTACTGGGACCTGCCTAGCTTTCATCAGCTTCGCAGTCTCTTTTCATTTCTCAGTAAGATCCCCATTTCAGGGAAGACACCCTGTTAAGTGGACAATGATCAGCCCAAGAGTATAGTTACCCACCCAGGTTCCGAGTGGTAGCTGGTGCCAGTAACTTCTATAGAGGTGTTCATGATACCTCTAGAACTTCAGCCGGAGCTGACTTGTCCAGCTCATACATTGGGGAAAGCATGCAGCTGCCCCACTGCTGGCCTCCACCAGGGCCACACTTCCACACAGGAGCTCAGCCTGCCATTCCTTGTTCTCAACAGAACTTTAATCTGTCATGTCACAATCAAGGCTGCGTCACTTTCACAACCTGGTGGATCCTGTCCTAACGTCCTACATTCAGTGTTTTGGCTACAGCAGACTCTCTAAGTATTGGCAATCCCCAAAGCTCTAAGTGAGAGGCTTTCTTTGCCTGAGTGGGCCCCACAGACATATGCATCTGGTCCAACTACTTGAGCATAACCACTTCCTCTTCCATAACCATGGCATCTTCTAGCATGTCAGTTCCCTGCCACGGGTGAAAGCTCAGAGAGTAACAGAAGAGCAGGTGCATGGAGAAGGCTGTGCCACAGGACAGGCCCCCAGTTCATACCAAGAACAATCAAGAGTGGTTGGCTGCCAAGACATGATCCATCTAGAATGCTCTTGAGTAAGGACTTGGTGGTCCAGCCTCTAGAAGACCCTTCAGGGGTTACTTCAGCTACAGAGCTGTCTTGACTGCAAAGAGCCATGCTACCCTTTCTAACTAATTTCTAACTCATTTCTGACTCACTGGAAAAGACCCTGATGCTAGGAAAGATTGAAGGCAGGAGGAGAAGGGGATGACAGAGGATGAGGTGGTTGGATGGCATCACCGACTTGATGGACATGAGTTTGAGCAAGCTCTGGGAGTTGGTGATGGACAGGGAAGCCTGGTGTGCTGCAGTCCATGGAGTTGCAAAGAGTCGGACACGACTGAGTGACTGAACTTCACTTACCCTTTCTAAACCAATGCACAGGGATAAAGTCCAGGTCATTTTGGCCTAACTAACTCAGGATGGCTCTGAGAAGCCATTCTAGCTCCAGAGTTCCCTGTGGACCAGCAAAGGCTGCCTTTGGATTTGCATCAAAGCTCAATTCTCCCTCTGTGCACGCCAATGTCCCCCTCTCCCTCCCATAGGTATTGATACCAAGGACATTTCCAAATAAACATCCTGCACATAAAACTCCATCTGCTTCCTGGAGAAGCCAACCTGTGACACAGCTCTGACCCATTGTGTCTCAGGGCATTATTAGATATTAACATTTATGTACACTTGTATGGGTCAGGAGATACTATGCTTTTCTTTTTTCTTTTTATTTTTTTGATACTACACTTTTCATGGCTCATTCTGTTGTCTGAACTATGCAATATTATGGTCAACCCATTCACAGTACATCTTTTCATATAGATTACAGACTCACTGGTAACATTCCCAGGCTATCTAATATCCTCTTTAATGAAATGATAACAAGCTTAGGAGTACCAGAGTGCTTCAGACTTTGCAGTTTAGTTAAATTCTCACTAAAGGTTAAATTGGTCAGGTGCCATTTTATATCTATGTTCTTCCTTTTATTTCTAAACTGGCTGAAAAAGAATGGCCCCTTCCAAATGTTTCCTGAAGACTAAACTGTTTCCAGGCTTGGTCCTCTGGGATGGTAAGAGATCCTAAGAGTAAAGTTCTTCTCACCATAAATGAGTTAACAACTGGAAGAGTCTACTTACTGCTGAAGCACAGGCCCTTTCTGATGCTACATGCCTGTTCTGTAGCTGTTCTAACTCGTACCTTTAAGGATAGAATCACTGATCCTAGCTTTCAAACTTGACAGCTCAGGGCCCAGCCTCCTGACTTCAGGACTTAAGACATTGCCACTTTACAAACAATAGTAACAGCCACCATGTAAGCTGTTACTGTGGGGTAGGTATTGTGATAACTGTCTCATGTCTACTGACATAAGCACTACTCTTACCTCCATTTTTGAGATGAGGAAACTTGAAAGGTTGACTCACTTACATGAAGTGACCCAGTTAGTCAATCATAGAGCTAAGGATTTGAGTTCAGCTTCCTGTGATTCCAGACCTTCCGTTTTACATGCTCTCTCTAAAGAACCTGAGGCCCATTGCTCAATAACTATCCCTGCAGACAGAGTAGGTAAAAGATGAAATGGGGGGAGGGGTGGCTAAAGGGAAAGTAGATTTTTGGCTTTTGCACAGACTCTCCTTCCAATGTAGGTGGTGATCCTTTTGCAGGTCCTTAGATCAATTTAATGGGTAATGGACTATATTCAAAAGAAAGAAAGAAGGTGGGGAGAAAGAAAGGAAATAGGGAGGAAGGAAAAGGATCATACATCATTGCATGTACTTAGAATAATACTGTTTCATGAAACGTTTGTTCTATTGTATATGTGCATGCTGGGTTACTATGGAAAAATGTCTTTCTTACTGTAGGTTGTAGTACCAAAAGGTAATTAAATTTCATTCAAACTCAATAGTCATCGGGAAAATGAAAATTAAAGCAATAAGATACTACATATTTTCAGAGGCAAAAATGTAAAAATAACGTGAATGCCTAGTGATAGAGAAATGGATGAATAAATTATTCCATACTCATACTACAGTACTAAAGAACAGCTTAGTGAAGTGAGTGAAGTTGCTCGGTCGTGTTCGACTCTTTGTGACCCTGTGGACAGTAGCCTACCAAGCTCCTCCATCCATTGGATTTTCCAAGCAAGAGTACTGGAGTGGGTGGCCATTTCCTTCTCCAGGGGATCTTCCCAACCCAGGGACTGAACCCGGCTCTCCCACATTGTAGGCAGATGCTTTACCATCTGAGCCACCAGGGAAGTCTACACATATTAAACTAGAGAAATGTCCCATGGTGTACAATTAAGAAAAATACACAACAGATAAAATGCATGTGGTACAATTATATTTCTGTGCATTAAAATGATGAAACCCCAAAGCATAGGTAAACATTTGGGTGATGGATTGGGTAGAATAGAAAAGGAGAGAAGGAGAAAGTGAGGAGAAAAACAACAAAGGTAGTTGCTAACTAGCAAAAATAAGTATGTGTATCACTCAGGATCACAAAAGAAATAGAGGATATATGTGGACTGTGCAAATTGAGAAAAGCTTAATAAAATGACTATTTACAAAGTTGTGGGAAATGTTCAGGAAAACCAACAAGGGATCCTCCAGACCCTCAAGGAGCCATGACCACCACTTGAGGCTCAAGGGGCATGTGAGGGTGGTTGCAGCTACATGGAGAGAAACTCCAGACAGGTGCTGTGGACCTTGGAGGAGGAGGCAGTCAGGGAAGGAGATGACTTTTTTCTCTTCCCACCCTCCACTCTCCTGCTGGTGCATCCCAATGGCTCCCCCAACTGGAGGCCAGAGGGCTAGGGGACCCCCTGATGAAGCTCACAAAGATCAGCTGCCTAGGACTCAGAGCAGGGTAGACGGGGCTGGAGCAAAGTCCCAATGGGACAAATGGATGCTATCCAACACAGAATACTGTAACATTAAATGAAACGGTAGAACATAAACTCTATCCATCATTGTTCCTTTTACATGTAAAAATTACATATTTGTGTGGCTAAGAAATTAAAAGAGACTTCTCTGGTGACTCAGATGATAAAGAATCTGCCTGTAATGCAGGAGATGCGGGTTCAATCCCTGGGTCAGGAAGATCCCCTGAAGGAGGAAATGGCAACCCCACTCCAGTTTGCTTGTCTGGAAAATTCCATGGAAAGAGGAGCCTGGCAGACTATAGTCCATGATGTTGCAAAGAATCGGACACAAATGAGCAGTTAACACTTAAAAGGTTACCAAATGACAGTATTAACTTGTTTTTGTGACAGTATCTTGAACTTTAGTGAATTAAACCCAGTATCTTCAATAATAATTATATTTAAATGATTTTTTCCTTTTTCACTCTTTGTGGTAAAACAGATTTGAGTTAAAATTCTCACTCTCCCATACATTGGCTGTTCTTCTAACTTTCTCATCTCTAAAATGGGAATGATAAAAGTATCTACCCTCAGAAAGTTGCTCTGAGGATTAAATGAGCAAATAGATTTTGAGGTCTTAGAAGAGAGCTTGACACACAGTAAATGGTTTAAGTGTGTGCTGTTGCTATGGTGACGATGGATCATCAAAGAGCCTCTTAAGGGGTCTACTTGTCTCCTTGTCTTCTCTCTAATCTACTCACCACCCAGCCAGAGCAAGGGCCCTTTAAAGGGCATATCTAATCATGTCACTCTCCTCCTGGACATTTGCTCATGGTCTCCAGACTTTGCAGGATGATATGCAAACCTCACCCATGAGGTTATCTCCAGCCTCATCCCTCTCCTCTCTTCCTCCTTTGTGCCTTCATCCCAGCCGCACCGATTCTTCCTGGTTCTGACCAAGAGTCATGCTGCCCCTTGCCCTGGAGCCTCTGTTGGGAAGGCCACTGGGCATACCATGCCACTCTTCCTATCTAACTCCTACTATTCATCATCAAAATTTCCAGTGTCACCTCCTCTAAGACTTCTTGTCCCCCTGACCCTCCTCAAGGTAGCAAAAATGACTGTCTCTAGACCCCAGGACACAGCACCAAAACTGCTGACAGTGGATACTTAAATGTGACTTGTCTGAGAATTAAATTCATAAATTAATGAGTTAAGTAATTATCCCCAAAGTCACTGAGCTAAGCAAGCAGCAGGGCCAGAATTCAAGCCCAGCTCTGTTTAACTCCAAAGGCCACCAGTGTTTCCCCATCATCTGGAGGTTCTAAGGCTGCCTGACACTCCAGAGGAGCTGCATGCCTGAGGGAACTCCCCAAGGGCACTAGACCAGTTCAGGCCAGAATGAGCTGGTCAGCAGAGACCGGGAGGAATAAATGCCTCCTTTCTGAGAGTATTGACCACATGACATTTGCTTTATCAAGGGACTTTCCCAAGAAAATCAATTTCTGGAGCATGTTAAAACATAAACAAACCGCCACCCACCCATCCACTCCTTAAAGACAATTGGTCCAGAGAGCTTAGAGAATTCAGACAATTCCACAATGTTGAGAGCATCATCTGATCACAAGAACTTTGTTTTCCCTAACCAAGCATTTTTCTACTGAATTTCTATTTCGAATTTGGCCCCACTAGAAAATATGCATCTCCATACAATACTGCTTCACCCAAGGCAAACCTGTGTGCACCGCCTCAGACACACTGGGGATTCTTGACATATGCACCACTGAGGTTTGCTCTTGTGGCTTATGATGATATTACCAGAATCCCCTGATAACAGTGTTTATATCTATTTATAACTGTAACCTATAATCCTATTTTCCATATAATTGGGTACAACTTAGGTTAAAAAACATTCAGCTGCATAAGAAAAATCACGCTCTTATACAGCAGATGTTCACTCAGCATGGAAAGTGAATTAGCCTTTAACACAAATACTCAGAAATACACAGTGCTCTTTCCAAAAGCACTGATGTTAATATTCTACATTGAAAAATAATTTCAAGATAAAAGATGTTAAAAATGCAAGGGAGGTAGCTATGGCTTGTTTTTAAAACAGGTATTATTGTTAATTTTACCTCTTTAATGTACGATACCACTTCCAATTCAGGCACTGGATTCACTCTCCAGTTCAGGGCACAGAAAAATGACTCATAATTTATTTGTTTTTCACTGTCTTCAAACCTAAAAATATAATTGTATGATTTGAGTCAATCTGTACAATTCAGGACCAAAATGTCAGCTTAAATCTACCATGAAAACATAATATTAGAAGTGCTTCAATACTGATATTTTTCTTATTTCTTATTACTTTATATTTCGTTTTTAACGCTCCAGGCTGTAAACTCTTTGAGAGCAGAGACCTCACACATCTAATTCACCAAAGTATCCCCAGGACCTATGACCAACCTAGATAGCATATTAAAAAGCAGAGACATTCTTTGCTGACAAAGGTCCATCAAGTCAAAGCTATAGTTTTTCCAGTAGTCATGTATGGATGTGAGAGTTGGACCATAAGGAAGGCTGAGCGCTGAAGAACTAATGCTTTCAAATCGTGGTGTTGGAGAAGACTCTTGAGAGTCCCTTGGACTGAAAGGAGCTCAAACCAGTCAATCCTAAAGGAAGTCAACCCTGAATATTCACTGGAAGGACTGATGCAGACTCCAATATTTGGCCACCTGATGGGAAGGGCTGACTCACTGGAAACAACTCTGAAGTTGGGAAAGATTGAAGGCAGGAGAAGAAGGGGGCAACAGAGGATGAGATGGTTGGATGGCATCACTGATTCCATGGACATAAGTTTGAGCAAACTCTGGGAGATGGTGAAGGACAGGAAAGCTTGCCGTGCTGCAGTCCATTGGGTTGCAAAGAGTCGGACACGAGTTAACAATAACAACAGTTCCATATATGTTATCATGGAAATATGTTAATAATATATTGTTGAGTGGAAAGGAGGTTATAAAATAGAATGCAGAGTTATGATCTCACTTTAGGTTTATATTTGTACAAAACAGCATTTAAAAAGTCCAGTAACAATACACAGAAATATTAAGAATAGCTATCTTTGGCAGAGAGATTATAATTGTTGCTTTTTCTTTAAACTTTCTGTATTATTTGAATTCTTTTAAATTTATAATCAGGAAAACTTATGTCCATTTTCATTTTGAAAATAAAAAAAACACAAATGATTAACCTGCATCATAAAGTTATAGTTCAAAAATAACTAATCTAGTTGTCTACTATTTCCTAATTATAGACATTGTCATAAGTTTATTCTTAACCATAATAGAGTTTTGGCCATTAAGACCTCAAATTTTCAAGGCAATTGCTACAATGTCCCCAACACAAAGTTCTTCTTATTGTAATACCTCAATGTTATCTATTCTGAATTTGACCATGTTCTGCCAATTTCTAAGGCTAAATATATACTGGTTATGTAACATGATTTTTGGAAGAAAAAAAAACAAAGGTAGTCACTAAGGCATTGTTCCAAGCACCCTGCTCCAGGTTCCTGCCCTTCTCTCAGCACCTCTAACTCAACATGCTTCCCCTCCCCCCTGCTCCCAACCAGCAAGTGAGGTGTGCAAGTTACTATTGCAGGGATGAACAGAGGATAATTAACTATAAGAAAACTCAGTGATAACAGAAGCAGGAAAAAAATAACTCATAATCAGTCAAAAGGCTTTTTTCCTAAGCATTAAGAAAAGAATAGGTCACATTTATAAACTAACAAAAATTAGCAGCAATAAATGAAATGTTACATGATGAAGTTACATAGACTCATCAACCTAAACAAAGTAAAATAAACAGAGAGATCAGAAGAGGGGAAAGGGAATTCAGTCATTTTTTTGTGTACATTTTCTTTGGCAAAGGATTCTGGGAGACAGCTCCAACATGCTGCCCCCTACCACTGTTTATTCTGTGAATTCTGGCTCACTCGTCATTTGAACGCCTTGAAAGGACATGACCTGTTTATGGAATAGTTTGTAGCCAAAATGCAGGACCATTATGTCTTTTATTTGCTTGTTTTGGGGGAGATGAACTAAAACTCAATCAATGAAAGATGTTTTGTAAGAAGCTTTCCTTTAGCATGGTACCTCGAAGAAAAGTATTCCCTAATACTCTGAGTAGGAGCTGAGATCAGAGAATGAGATCATGGAGTGCCTTTGACTTTCATACTAAGGACAGCTAAGAGCCACTGGAGTACATTGTGCAGAACAGTTATGAGATCTCTGTTATATTTTCTGAAGATCACACTCGTTGATATATTGCAGGTACAATGTAGGGGCAAGGCCACAGTGGCAAGGGTGCTTAGCAGTCTTCTGCAGTTATCTGGGCAAGAGGTAATGGCAGCCTTGATGACAGTGGAGAGCAGGGAGGAACGCTAAAGCCTGAATATATTTTGAGTGTAGGATTCCTGACAGATTTTATAGTGTATAGGGGAGGTGAGGGGGAGAATGAATAGGAATGGATTCAGGACAACTTCCAGGGTTTTGCTTGAGCAACTGGAGTTTGGTTTTGGATGTGTTACATTTTGATGGGAAGTGAGCAGTTGGGTATATGAGTCTGAAGTTCAGGGAATAGGTTTGAGTTAGAGATCAAAATGTGGCAGTCGTTAGGATACAGATTGTATTTAAAGCCACCAGCCTGGAACACTGAATGAGATCACCAATGAAAGAAGTTTCTCTGTCTGTTCCTACAATACAGAATCTAATTGTTGCTAAATTCCCATCACATCATGACAGGAGGCATGTATTGAGTCCTAGAGGTTTCAGAAGTATAATGTCCCAGTGATTTGGAAACCAGTCAAAAGACTATGAAACAGATTTAGAATCAGGTCTGACTTCACCTCTCATATACAGTCCACTAACCAGTTCTGTAGGCTCTAACACCTAAGCATGTCACAAGTCTATTTTTCTACATTTTTTCTATTCTAATAAGCCACCATCATCTCTGACCTGGTTACAGGTATAGCATTTGTATCATGGTCTTACTGCTTCTACTCTTACATCCTCCACCAGAATGGTCTTTCTAAAACACAGATTGGATTAGTTACTTCCTCGCTGACAACTCCACAGTGACTTTCCAATCCACTTAGAACACAAGCTGAACTCCTTACCAGGGTTTATAAAACCACATATAATCTGGTCCCCCGCTGACTTCTCTGATCTCATCTGAAATCTCTCTCCCTCTTCACCATCTTCCAGGTACACTTGCTTTCTTCATGCTCTCTGATCATACCAAGACTGTTCCCAGCAATGCAAGGCATTCGCATGTTCTGGACCCTTTGTCTGGAAAGTCTCCATTCAAATGTTACTTCCTTAGAAAGGCCTTCCTGCTTCCACTTATTTAACTGAGTCCCCATGCCTAAGTCAGTCTATATTTGCTCCATATGATGGCACTGGATGGTACAGGAAAACTTCTGGAAGTCACCACTGAAGTCCTATTATCAGACTTCCTTACCAATCTGTCTGATATTTGCCTGTGATCACTTGTCAACCCTGGGCCCCTAGCACTTTTCCCTGCCCAACTCATGATAACGTCTGACTCAACACAATCTAACCATTCACCCATCTCAAAAGATATTTGGGAAGCTATTCTTGACTCAAATAATATTCAGGAAGGATCAAATGGTATTAATCAAAGAATACATACACAGCTTAATAATGATGTCTAAAACCTTTTTGAGGAAAAATATTTGAAAGATTTAATCTTTCCAAAGTCCAAAGCCAGGCCTCAGGAAAGAGCTGAGCTAACGTGATAAAATGGGCTTCCCTGATGGCTCAGTTGGTAAAGAATCTCCCTGCAGTGCAGGAAGTCCCAGTTTGATTCCTCAGTCAGAGAGATCCACTGGAGAGGGGATAGGCTACCTACTCCAGTATTCTTGGGCTTCCCTGGTGGCTCAGCTGGTAAAGAATCCACCTGCAATGTGAGAGACCTGGGTTCCATCCCTGGGTTGGGAAGGATCCCCTGGAGAAGGGAACGGTGACCCAATCCAGTATTCTGGCCTGGAGAATTCCGTGGACTATATAGTCCGTGGGGTCACAAAGAGTCTGACATGACTGAGTGAGTTTCCCTTCACTTCACTTCAACGTGATAAAACAGCTCAGTTGATAAAGAGTCTGCCTGCAATGCGAGAGACCTGGGTTCCATCCCTGGGTTGGGAAGGATCCCCTGGAGAAGGGAACGGTGACCCAATCCAGTATTCTGGCCTGGAGAATTCTGCAGACTATATAGTCTGTGGGGTTGCAAAGTCGGACACGACTGAGTGACTTTCCCTTCACTTCACTTCAATGTGATAAAATAGCTCAGCTGGTAAAGAATCTGCCTGCAATGCAGGAGACCCCAGTTCGATTCCTGGGTCAGGAAGATCCCCTGGAGAAGGGATAGGCTACCCACTCTAGTATTCTTGGGCTTCCCTGGCAGCCCAGATGGGAAAGAATCCACCTGCAATGTGGGAGACCTGGATTCGATCTCTGGGTTGGGAAGGTCCCCTGGAGGAGGGCATGGCAACCTACTTCGGTATTCTTGCCTGGAGAATCCTCATGGACAGAGAAGCCTGGTGGGCTATAGTCAGACACAACTGAGCGACTAAGCACAATGTGGTAAAATACTCCAAGTTTCTCTTTTCAGTTTTGTCTGTGAGGATTTCACTGGAGGTGGGAATCCCCCCAAAAGAAGCAAGACAGAAAAAGAACAAAGAATCTTTCAATGAAAAAGGATAAAACTATGCAATGCTTCCTAGGAGAACCCTTTCCTCTTGGGAAGTGGGTAGGATGGCAGTAAATCACAATGGGTCACTCACAAGTACTTATCTCCTTTTTCCACCAAAATCTCACCCAATGACAATAGAGAAATAAAAGCAGGTAGTTTCCTGCAATGACAAAGATAGCTGGTGGGAAAAAGGCAACAGTGAATAAGAAATTTCAAACTCTTTCGCAAGATGGAAATCAGACTGGGATAACTGACTTGGCACAGCAGAGGAAAGGAAGCTGAACTACAAATGTCTGTGGCAGAGACAGGGAGGGCACTTAAGAGATTAGGCAATGTGGCCTACAAAACTGCTGAGAGGCTCAGCAATTGTAGACTCCAGGTGCCAATAAAGGCAGGGATAAGGTGCTGTGCTTAGTTGCTCAGTCGTGTCCAATTCCTTGCAACCCCGTGGACTGCAGCCTGCCAGGCTCCTCTATCCATGGGGATTCTCCAGGCAAGAATACTGGAGTGGGTTGCCATGCCCTCCTCCAGGGGATCTTCCCGACCCAGGGATCAAACCCAGGTCTCTTGCATTGCAGGTAGATTCTTCACTGACTGAGCCACCAGGGAAGCCCAGGGATAAGGTGGTGGTGGTTTAGTCACTAAGTTGTGCCTGACTCTTGTGACCCCATGGAATGTAGCGTGCCAGGCTCCTCCGTCCATGGGATTCTTCAGGCAAGTATATTGGAGTGGGTTGCCATTTCCTTCTCCAGGGGATCTTCCTGACCCAGGAATCAAACCTAGGTCTCCTGCATTGCAGGCAGACTCTTTACTGATTGAGCTATGACGGAAGCCCCAGGGATAAGGTGGGGTACTAAAAACAAGGACTGTTTGAAAGCCTGAAAACAGCAAGAGCAGCTGGACCCTCAAGAATCTGTCCTTGTACACTGGACTCTTCACTGTAGGGGATTGGGGCTTGTTTTCCAGAGAAATTCAACTAAAGAAGCTCTAGTCTTGGGTAGATGAAGCACAATGGAGGGTTAAGAAGAACATTACCCACTGAACTTGGGTCTCTCAGACCCCTTCCTTCCCCTTTCCTGTTTTCAGAACATCAGTGGCTGTGCTTAATTTCTCCTCCTTTTCCTTAACCCACTTCCCTCCTAACCCTGCGGGAGAAGATAGGATTCTTCTCTTGATGCTCTGAGTCGCCCTGAGAGATCTCCAGATTGTGGTTTCTGAGGATTCCTTAATGAAAATGCAGGCTAGGAGATGACTCATACAGTAAAACCCACTAATCAAGAAGACCCACCCCCAAAAGCTTCCAACATTAAGGACAGAAGTCAAAGCTGCAACAGGGAAAAAAAGCTATCAGGGGACAAAGAAAATTCAGGTAGCAGAGGGAAAGATGTGACATAAGAAGATATGTTACACCCATGAAGAAAGAATAGAAGACTACAAAAAAGGAACCAAAAGTGTGCTCTTGGAATAAAAAATATGATAGTAGTAAAAAGATGCATTAGAAAGGGTGGAATGTAAAGTTGAGGAAACCCCTTGGTAAGGACATCCTAATGACAAAGAAAAACTTAATCTAGATTCAAGAGAGCCAAAATCTTAATGATAGGAGTTCTCACAAGACAAAAACAAAAAAGGATGGGAGGAAATAATTTAAAAATTAATGGAAAATTTCTCTGAGCCAAAGGACAGTCTCCAGACTGGAAGGGCCCATAAACTGTTAAGCACAATCTATATATAGGCATGTGCCCCCCCAACACACACACCCAACAAGGCCCCATCGTGAATTTCCAGAACATCAGGAATAAAGACATGATTCTAAGAGCATCTAGAAAGAACACCAGTAATGGGAATCAATATTCTACTAAATTCTCAAGCATCATAACAGGAAATTAGTACTAGTATCTAAAAATGAGAAATCCAGAAATAGCAGAATGTACATGCTATTTTAAGTTCTGTAGAAACAACTAGAAAGACTGAAAGGCTGTTTCTTGAGAATGGGTCTGGGAGGTGGGGAGAGATGTGGCTGGAAACTGCTCTTGTCAGAGTAAGTTTTTTTAGAATGATTTATTTTCTTTACTATAAGCATGTATCCATTAGGCATAAATGAAAATATAAGAAGTGTGAAAAGCAGATGAGAGACAGTATAGAGTGCTTTCCCAGGTGGTCAATTCATGCATCAGACTTGGAAAGGCAGGAGCACCTTCATTTGGGGCACACTGATAAGGGAATCATCTCCTAGTCTTTCTCCCAGCTCCAAAACTCAGCACAGAGCTTCCTCGCCTGCACCACTGACAGCGTGAGATTTTTCACACCTCCATTTGCTACTATACCCTATATCTACTATATGCTACTGTCAGATGAGGTTGTCAGAGAGACAAGAATAGGATACAAAGGAGCACTCCAGGTTGGAGGAGAAGGAGACAAGGAGGAGCAGTTTAGAGTTGGACACAGGCTCAACTCTTAGGGAGTAAGGACAAGTAGGTCAATTTCCCCTGAATATTATCTCCCCAGCAGTCCTCCCTGTCTCCTGACCACTGCAGGTCATCATTCACCAAATCCTATCCATCCTTTCAAAATATTTTGGGAAAGCCTATGAGTCATATAGAAGACAGATCTCTCGTACTTCAGGGTCACGCTGTGCTTCTGTTAAAAAATGTGAGCATCCTCTTTCTCCACCTGAATCCACTACTTCTCTCCTTGCCAAACAACATTTGACTCTTGCTAAGACTCTGATTCACAGTCAAAGGATGAAGATTTGCCACTCTGGAGGAAACTCCTTTGAAAAGACTGTGAAGGCAATTCCAAAGAAGAACTTTGTATGGCGACATTGTTGGAATGAGTGCACAGCCTTCCAGGGTGACTGCCCTAAAGGGCAACGCTAATTCTGGCTTTGAAGTGTGCCTAAGCTTGTTAAAAAGTCAGCCTGCTTACTTTAAAGTCCTCGCTCACAGTGCTGAAGTGTTTTCCTAAAGCCTCCATAAATTCTTCTTTCCCTTTGATACTTAGGCAAGCCACCATTTCCTTCCCTACACAAACTAAAGGACATGTTTGTGGAAGAAGAGGGAGGGGAAAGCCGTTTCTCTGGTTCCCCTCTCTATCATAATGACCTCCAAGTAGGCTTCCTGATGCCTTGCTAGGTGGGAGTTCTCAGAAGTGAGTCTAATGTGTCTTTTGACGGGTGCTCTTGTTCCCACCTCCCAAAAATGATGAATGGCTTACAAACCACAGCAGCCATCCATCTCCTTGCCGTGGGGAATAATACTGATATGCTTTATTTCCCCCATCTGTGGAGGTAATAGGTGCAGCAGCAGCTGTACTCTGTGCCAGAGTAATGTGGGTTCCCCTCTGCCACAAAGACCATCTCATAACTTAGGGGAAGAGGGCTGGCGGCATGGCCAGGGCCGAAAGGGAGCGAGGGTAGTGAAGACACATGTTTGACTCACTTGCTTGGGTTTGGTTTCAGTTCATTACCTGACAAACCCCAGGGTGCACACTGAAACATCTGGTGGGAGTCTTAAAGACGAGACACTTGAGGGGAAAAAATGTGGAACTCTGGGCCGCTGTTGCCAGTTGGTCACAACTTAGGAGCTGGCAAGATGGCACTGCCAGGGTGCCAGTGAGTTAAGTTCCGTGATCTCAAATCACCAGGCTTCTAAATTCCAATTGTGATCCCAGCACAGATCTCCTTAGGGACCAAATCGCCTTATATTTGAAAAAGGAGAAACCATCTGTGTGTATGGTCAGGGTAGAGGGTGAGAGAGAAGAGAGGGAGAAGAGATGAACAGGGAAAGAAGGGGGTTTCTCTCTCAAAACTTCCCAGGGCACCGAACACTTCGCAATATGAGCAACCACAGGGTTCCACCCCTGCCCCTCAGCTT
This sequence comes from Budorcas taxicolor, assembly GCF_023091745.1. Lineage (NCBI taxonomy): Eukaryota > Metazoa > Chordata > Mammalia > Artiodactyla > Bovidae > Budorcas > Budorcas taxicolor. Next base: position 99,913,162 of record NC_068935.1, on the reverse strand, counting down.
CATGGCCAGGTAGTGCTGGTGAAATTACTTAAGCCCCAACCACACCTCTGCAAGGGGAACAGGGGGAGAGGCTGGGTAGAACATAATGAGATGATTTGAAAGCCCTGTTAACTTTTTCCATTTTAACTAATACTTCTGGATGAGGCACCAGCTCCCCTGGGAGGCCAGTCCTAAGGCATTCTGTGGAACCCAAAGCCAACTGTAAAAGACTAGCTTGGGGCAGAGCTGCTGGGGAAAGAGTCACACCTGACTTCTAAGTCCCGCTTTGGAAGGCCACAGTCAGGGGAGGAGGGTGCCTCTTCACTCCCCAGGCCCACCAGGAACAGAGAACAGAATGACCTCAAAATTCTCCCCACCTCTTATGGTTTGAGAACCAGAATTTCTTGCTTATTAGTTCTGAGGAAACCTTAACACCCAAATGAAGGCTCAGTGGGGTTTATTCCATTTACAGGGATCACTTGGGCAGAAGGTAGTAGGGTTGGACTTCAGAGGCAGCTCTGATAGGTATAAAGCCCACGTGTTTCTCCCCCCTGCCCAGTGTAATAGCATGGGACACATCTCTGGGACTGCAGGGTTGAATGAGATATCGTCTCTACCCCTAGGGCCTGAGATAGAAACAAAGGTTGAGGGTATCTTAGGGGGCTGTTATTCTAATTCCATCTGGGGCTGAAGTACATTTATTCAGTGAGACAGCCTCCTCAAGAAAAGAGGTATCATGCCTACCATCAGCGAAAATGTAACTTTAAATGTGCTCAAGGATTTACAAAATATTCCAGGGCCCTAGGCACTGTTTCAGTACAGAGTGTCCCTCCTATTATGGGTAATAGCTATCACTACATCAAACACTTACATCTGATGTTCTGTGCATTAGTGAAATGACTGTTTGGTAAGGAAGGTGACCTCATACCGGCTGTGTATGTGTGTTAGCTGCTCAAGTGCATCAGACTCTTTGTGACCCCATGGACTGTAGCCCTCCAGGCTCCTCGGTCCATGGGATTCTCCCCGCAAGAATACTGGAGTGGGGAGCCATTCCCTTCTCCAGGGGATCTTCCTGACTCAGGGATAGAACCCAGGTCTCCTGCACTGCAGGCGGACTCTTGACCATCATACCGGTTTCCACAGCACAAACTGATGGGGGCTGGGGTAACCAGATGTGAAAAGATTTTGAAGTCCTGATTCCAGCATGAGTTGTGCTAATAAGGAAAAGACCTAACTGAATCAGAAGAAAAATAGAAATGGAGTAGAAGGGAAATCTTAGTACCCAAATGCAGGGTCAGGAGAAATATATAAGTAACAATCCCCGGGTGATAGAAATCATCGGAATCTTTAGCCATATAGTTTTTCATCTCCTGATCTGAATTCATAGGGGCTCTACACCTGCTCACCAGCTGCCCAGCTCCATCCCAAGGCAGGTAAAAATGCCCCTGGGCAGAGTGTGTGCTGAACCAAGTCAACAAACTCTGGGCCTGTCTCCCATGGGAGACTGTAGACGTCAGAGGGGCTCTGGTTTAGCATGCCACAGGAGGGCTGTGCAGAAAGAGAGTCTGGTCAAGGCTCTGGAAAGCCCTGTGGAGTCTGTGGGGAACAATAAGAATGCAGAATATAAATGTAAGCTGCAGGCTGATGGGTCCGTTAGGAATTAGGGCCGTCTTTGAAAGGAATCTGCGGAGATGATGCAAAACATCAAGCATGTGACCCAAATCGTGGCAGGGCATATTGGAGGGAGAGGGGAATGGGAATGAGACATTTTCTAATCTGATTAGCCTGAAGTTTCCCCTGAGTGTGGAGAAGGGTCAGTGCACAATTAGAGGCAAAGTTAGACTGAACATGGTCTGCTTAGTGGCTCAGAGGGATGACCTCCTTGGAGCTAAGCTGGGGCTCAGAGGCGGATGTGATCTGAGACTGAGCCGGCTTCACGGCAAGTTGGGGAATCATCTTTCTGCCTTTCATGTCAAATCGTCAAGGCAAAGACAAAACAGTCTGCTGAGAGGATGAGAGGATGATGACTTGGTGGCCTCAGTGCTGGATAAGAACCATCTAGGTTCCCCAGAGGCCAGGCTCCCACATTACTGGACTTTCCAGGACAACTCATCCCGAGGCCATCAAGAGATAATTTAATAAACATCCGCAGCTTCCTGACTAGAAGACAGCTTAATGTGTGAAAGGCATTCAGATCCAACTGTTTAAAAACAAGGCTTCCTCTATGTAGGAGGACACAGGTCTCTTCCAGTTCATTTCTAAGTCAGAGCGTGTGGTCTATGGTGTCTGATGAACACATAGTCTCCAATCAGGACTTAGTACCAGATGCTATGGCACTGGGGAATTTATGTATGTTATCTCAATTTGCCCCAAGAACCACGAGGAAGCAGGTATTGTTATCTCATTCTAGAGGTATGGAATCTGAGGTTCAGGCAGGTCAAAAAACTTGCACAAGATTACACAGCTAGCAAGTAGATTCAAAGAATACAGGAGACAAGGTAAGGGGTAAAATTGTCAAGCTGTGATAACCTGCTGCTTATTTTTAGGCAGTAAATCAAACAGGTTAGAAGTAGGTCTCGGTATCTGAGTGGATCAGATGTCTACTCACAAATCTTCATTACAAGGTAAGAGACAAAAAAGAAAAAAAAAAAAGAAAGAAAGAAACATAAATAGTGTGTGAGAATCCTTAGCAGGAGATAATCACACCAGCCAACCAAATCCAAGAGGGCTTCATGGATACAGTGCTATGCAAAACAGGTCTCAAATGAAGAACAAGCTTTCAGCAGGTGAAGAAAACTCAAAGCTAGTTCCTACTGAAGAAACAGCAAGAGAAAAGGCAAAAAAAGTGGGAAGGTAGGAGGTATACAAGTGAAAAGCTAAATGGGCCATTTGGCTGGACTACTGGGAATGGGAAGAGGAGCTTTGAGAATGTGGTAACTGTGGAGAAACCAGACTCCTAAGCCTGCACTTCATCTCAAGCCCTTTACACCAGGATGGCCTATTTATCCCTCATACTGCTGCTAGAAAATAAAAGCAAATAGAGCTGAAAGTCTAGAAGACAACCCCAGGTTATCCAATGCACACACACACAGCCACCTAGATTGGCCTCTTCTTGATCTGCTCCTGATACTAGGAGCAGAAGGACCCTAGCTCTCCCATGTGGGATTTAGTTTTTGTCTGCTTCCTTTTTTTTTTTTTTTCTGTCTCAGATGACGACTGCCCACTCCAGCCCCTGCTTGAGAATAATGCTCTAATGACAACCCTAAGCCCCACAATGGAGAAGGCGGAAGAGGAGCTCAGAGCTGAGGGAGCTGGTCATTCCTTAGAGAACAAAGAAATGGTACAGAAGGCTTGTGAGTAGAAGAGTGACACTAGGATATTCTTGCTCTTAGAAGGTACTTAGCTGCTAGATGTAAAGATGGATTTAAAAATTTAGAGGCTGGTGGAAGAAAGGCCAATGTGGGGGCCCTGCAACAGTCAAGAAGAAAAGTAGGTCAGAACAAGAGTGGAGGTGGTGGGAATAGAGGGGAGAGGGAAGATGCAGGCAGTAGAAGTAGGAGGCAGAACAGGCAGGACATTCTAATCTACTGGCTATTTGTAGATAATAAATCAAAATGGTAAGAAGCAGAAGATGTGCATTTTAAAGGTTCAGAGGTTAAGTCACAGTTCTTCTTCTAGACTATGTGACTTTGGGCAAAATCTTATCTCTCTAGACCTCAGCATCCTCATGTAAGATAGGAGGATAAGAGCTCTGACCTCACCAAGCTATTCTCACAAAGTCAATGAGGTAATGTACTCAAAGCAATGATAACAATGCCTCGAACACAGCCCCAAATGTCAGCATTATCAAGATAAGTCAGACAGAGGAGGGGCTGGTGTCATGCCATGGGAAGCATAAAAGATGACCAGAGTCTGGATGGCTAGGAGGGTGGTGCCAGGCAGTCAAAAAGTCAGGTTTGGTACAAGAAGAGAGGTGATTTAGAAAGCAGTTCACTGTGCTTTCCTTTGGCAACATCCTAACCTCTGCACTTGACATCTAGCACTCTTGCTCTGTGCTAATAACATGAGGTCCTCTAATTGCATGTCTTTAGCCATTAGAAACTACTGTTCTGAAAAACCCACAACCAAAGAAGCAGTTCATTTTCATTTTGTCCCATGAATCTGTGTGCACTTAAGTGCATCTTCATGTTAAAAAGTTCTAACGATAATTCATTAGAGGCTCTGTGACATTCACAATCATGACTAAGTTTTCCTTCTGTAACAATTAAATGGAGATGTGTCATCAGTGAAACAATACTGAGGTAAAGGGTAAATCAAGGGCAGTTAAAGGCAGATGTAAAACCAGGAACTGTCTCCAAAACAAAAACATGCAGGACATGGTCCATGAGCATGGAGATCTCACCTACCTGGAGAGTAAGGATTCTAGAAGATCTTCATTCAAAGGTAATCTGGAGGACTTGCACAGCCTTTTGATGTCTTTGCTGGGTAACACTTTTTTCCTGCATTAAAACACAGTCAATGAGCTTTTCTATACTTCATGTCTCTTGAGTAATAATTACATGCTAAAGGAAAGAAAACATAGATGTGTCCTAAAAGCGTGCACATGGAAATAAATATGAAAGCTGGTACTGGAATCATGGTAAGGAAAAACAGTCATATTGCATTTCACCAGCTTGTTTCCATTTCAGAAGTCACTAGATTCTGTCCTTACAAAGGCCGTTCCATCAAGATTCAGATTCTTGGTTGGTGATAGTACAGCCTGTTAAGGCTGCAGCCACGAGTGTTGCTCTAAGTAATCGATCTACATTCTTGACCACTAGTCAAAAATGGTTCTGATATTTGAAAACATCTCTTAATTTGACAGGCATCTAGAGCCTCCATCACAAGTATTATATGACCAGAGGGTGTTTTTCTAGTCTTTTCCTTGGACCCAAATCATATAACCTAGAAGCCCCAACTGGGACCTTAACATTCACCTATTTTTTTTTTTTTCTCCAGAGCAGCCCAACAGTCATTTTCCCTAGCCTGCTGGGGCACAGAAATGCTTGTCTAATGTTCTCACCCTGCCAGTGTTCTTCCAGGCATCAGGCAAAATTAGAACTAACAGGAAAGAAAGTGCGCTTCTTTCTTAGCAATAGGTTATAAAATGGTAAGAGAATCTTTATGTCTAGAATTGGAACTTGTTGGATCTGGAAGAACCTCAGAGTTGTCTCATCAACTAGCCCCCTTTTTCCCAACAGGCATTCCTTTAATGAAAGAGGGTTACACTTCTCACCCTAGAGAGGGGTACCACCAGGCTGGAAGGCAAGGCCAGAGTCATAGAAAGCTCAGGTAACATGTCTTCCAGGAGGCTCAGAGAAGCTTAAAGATTCAAGGAAGAATACCATTTTTATAGCAACTCAACAAAGGTGTATTATGGATTAGGAGATAAAAAAGATCCCTAGTAAGATAAACTGGGGGCATTCCCAGTAGCACTAGTGGCAAAGAACTCGCCTGTGAATTCAGGAGACACAGGTAGGATCCCTGAGGAAATGGCAATCCAGCTCCAGTATTCTTGCCTGGAGACTCCCACAGACAGAGGAGCCTGGCGGGCTACAGTCCATGGGGGTGTGGCAGAGAGCTTGACATGACTTAATGACTACAACAACAACAAATTAAGAAAAACCATGGGTCCTTCTAAGATATTTAGGGTACAGACTTTAGGTTTGGGGGTGAAGGAAGTAGTAATGGGGTAAAGAGATGACAGTGGTCTGAAGTAACAAAACCAGTGGCTAGAGTTAGACCTAAGATTTTCTAACTCCAGATGAATATGCTCCCCCACCACTATATCAGATCTGTGGGTAAGATGAACACCAAAATCTACTAAGATGGGGCTCTAGTCATTTGTAACAATGACTGAATAAAGTTCAAAGGCAAACATGATAAATGTATTAGAAATACATTATTCAGAGTGTCATTATTTTTGAGAAGAAATAATTTCAAAGAGATTTTATAGAAAGTTTACTTGCAAATCCCCTGTCTGGTATATTATAAAACTCATATTTATAAATCCCACTTATTAATAAAATAGTGTAAAGAGATGCCATCTCAGAATTAAATCTTCTAACACTGATTTACTGTTTCAATTGAAAGCTTCTAGAAACCAATTAGAAAACGCAAAGGGGCCATCCTATTCTTTTGAAGACACAGAACTTCCCCTATTCCATCCACAAGCAAAGTTCACCATCCATCACTATGAAATATGTGTACCCAGATAATCTCCAAAAATGACTTAAGGTGGCTTTGCTACCTAGTGGAGTATGAGGAGACATGCCAATTTTCTTTTTGCCCTTTTTGATACCATACAAATTCCTTCATTACTCAGCTTCACAGAAACATAAATGATTTCTTAGAATCAATAAAATAAAAGCTTACTTTTCCCGATCTTGGTATATACACATAGCAACGAGTCTCTCAAAATTCTCAAAACCATTTTTCTTGAGTTGTTCATGGGCCTGTGCAACTAGGACATTCCTATGTGGACACAGGTCCTCAGGCACCCGGTAACGACGTGCAATGGTTATAACTTCTTGGTCCGTGAGTTTCCCGACAGTTAGAGTCATCATTATTTCTCTGTTTAAAAAAAATGGGAAAACACTCAAGAAATTATATCTAAGATTATTTTACCTTTCTATTAAAAACACACACAAATCCCATTTTACAAAACTTTACCAACGGCCTACAGACAGGTTTTTTTTTTTTTTTAACTTAATTTATCTACTATGAGCAACCAGGAAGGTACTTATGCTAGAATGGAAAACTATAAGCACAGCAGCTTATAAATAAAATGGCACCCTGCCCAGAGTCAAACTTCTATCAGATAATAGCCTACAACCAGGAAGTAAATTCTTAAAGTCCTTGAATGGTCAAAAATTCTGGGACTAAATACATGAGTTCATTCAATGCCTATTAATCTTACTTTACACAAAACAGTAACAGACTTGGGGTTCTGATTTCCCAGGGTATGAAGCTTATAAATCAGTAAGTTAGAAAGATGTTTTGGAGATGGGGAAAGTGATTAAGCATATTTCTGTGGTAAAAAGTAAAAACTGACACATCCTACCCATGAGTGGAGAAAGAAATGGCAACTCACTCCAATACTCTTGCCTGGGAAATCCCATGGACAGAGGAGCCTAGCGGGCTACAGTCCAAGGGGTCGCAAGAGTCGGACATGACTGAGTGACTAAACCACCACCATCACCTCCTACCCATGAGAGAAAAAAGTAAAAACAGCTATGTAAAGGTACAGTTATCTGAATCTTTAGAAGGCAAATGGCATTGATATCATTTGGCAGAGTAGTTCAGTTCAGTTTAGTTCAGTTGCTCAGTATTGTTTGACTCTTTGCAACCCCATGGATTGTAGCACATCAGGCCTCCCTGTCCATCACCAACTCCCTAGTTCACTCAAACTCCTGTCCATTAAGTCGGTGATGCCATCCAACCATCTTATCCTCTGTTGTCCCCTTCTCCTCCCGCCTTCAATCTTTCCCAGCATCAGACTCTTTTCAAATGAGTCAGTTCTTCGCATCAGGTGGCCAAAGTATTGGAGTTTCAGCTTCAACATTAGTCCTTCCAATGAACACCCAGGACTGATCTCCTTTAGGATGGACTGGTGGGATCTCCTTGCAGTTCAAGGGACTCTCAAGAGTTTTCTCCAACACCACAGTTCAAAAGGGTCAATTCTTTGGTGCTCAGCTTTCTTTATAGTCCAAATTTCTCATCCATACATGACCATGGGAAAAACCATAGCCTTGACTAGATGGACCTTTGTTGACAAAGTAATGTCTCTGCTTTTTAATATGCTGTCTAGGTTGGTCATAACTTTTCTTCCAAGGAGCAAGCATCTTTTAATTTCATGGCTGCAGTCACCATCTGCAATGATTTTGGAGCCCAAAAAATAAAGTCTGTCACTATTTCCACTGTTTCCCCATCTATTTGCCATGAAGTGATGGGACCAGAGAATAGCAAGAAGAGATAAGAAAGCCTTCTTCAGCGATCAATGCAAAGAAATAGAGGAAAACAATAGAATGGGAAAGACTAGAGATCTCTTCAAGAAAATTAGAGATATCAAGGGAACATTTTATGCAAAGATGGGTTCAATAAAGGACAGAAACGGCAGAGACCTAACAGAAGCAGATGATATTAAGAAGAGGTGGCAAGAATACATAGAAGAACTGTACAAAAAAGAGCTTCATGACCCAGATAATCATGATGGTGTGATCACTCACCTAGAGCCAGACATCCTGGAATGTGAAGTCAAGTGGGCCTTAGGAAGAATTACTATGAACAAAGCTAGTGGAGGTGATGGAATTTCAGTGGAGCTATTTCAAATCCTGAAAGATGATGCTGTGAAAGTGCTGCACTCAATATGCCAGCAAATTTGGAAAGCTCAGCAGTGGCCACAGGACTGGAAAAGGTCAGTTTTCATTCCAATCCCAAAGAAAGGCAATGCCAAAGAATGCTCAAACTACCACACAATTGCACTCATCTCACACGCTAGTAAAGTAATGCTTAAAATTCTCAAAGCCAGGCTTCAGCAATACATGAACCACGAACTTCCAGATGTTCAAGCTGGTTTTAGAAAAGGCAGAGGAACCAGGGATCAAATTGCCAACATCCACCAGATCATTGAAAAAGCAAGAGAGTTCCAGGAAAACATCTATTTCTGCTTTATTTACTAGGCCAAAGCCTTTGACTGTGTGGATCACAATAAACTGTGGAAAATTCTGAAAGAGATGGGAACACCAGACCAGCCCACCTGCCTCTTGAGAAATCTGTATGCAGGTCAGGAAGCAACAGTTAGAACTGGACATGGAACAACAGATTGGTCCCAAACAGGAAAAGGAATACGTCAAGGCTGTATATTGTCACCCTGCTTATTGAACTTATATGCAGAGTACATCACTTCATGGCAAATAGATGGGGAAACAGTGGAAACAGTGGCTGACTTTATTTTTCTGGGCTCCAAAATCACTGCAGATGGTGACTGCAGCCATGAAATTAAAATATGCTTACTCCTTGGAAGGAAAGTTATGACCAACCTAGACAGCATATTAAAAAGCAGAGACATTACTTTGTCAACAAAGGTCCATCTAGTCAAGGCTATGGTTTTTCCAGTGGTCATGTATGGATGTGAGAGTTGGACTATAAAGAAAGCTGAGAGCCGAAGAATTGACCCTTTTGAACTGTGGTGTTGGAAAAGACTCTTGAGACTCTCTTGGACTGAAAAGAGATCCAATCAGTCCATCCTAAAGGAGATCAGTTCTGGGTGTTCTTTGGAAGGACTGATGTTGAAGTTGAAACTCCAATATTTTGGCCACCTGATATGAAGAGCTGACTCACTGGAAAAGACCCTGATGCTGGGAGGGATTGGTGGCAGGAGGAGAAGGGGACAACAGAGGATGAGGTGGTTGGATGGCATCACTGACTCAATGGGCATGGGTTTAGGTAGACTCTGTGAGTTGGTGATGGCATGCTGTGGTTCATAGGGTTGCAAAGAGTCAGACACGACTGAGTGACTGAACTGAACTGATGGGACCAGATGCTTATCACGTGATGGGACCATGATCTTAGTTTTCTGAATGTTGAGCTTTAATCCAACTTTTTCACTCTCCTCTTTCACTTTCATCAACAGGCTTTTTAGTTTCTCTTCACTTTCTGCCATAAGGGTGGTGTCATCTGCATATCTGAGGTTATTGATATTTCTCCTGGCAATCTTGATTCCAGCTTGTGCTTCATCCAGCCCAGCGTTTCTCATGATGTACTCTGCATGTAAGTTAAATAAGCAGGGTGACAATATCCAGCCTTGTCACACTCTTTTCCCATTTGCAACCAGTCTGTTGTTCCATGTCCAGTTCTAACTGTGGCTTCCTGACCTGCACACAGGTTTCTCAAGAAGCAGGTCAGGGGGTCTGGTATTCCCATCTCTTTAAGAATTTCCCAGTTTGTGGTGATCCACACAGTGAAAGGCTTTGGCATAGTCAGTAGAACAGAAATAGATGTTTTGGTAGAGCAAAAAGAAAACAAATGACAACATATTCACATGAGACCTCAGAGCCTAACAAATTGGCTGACATATTTTCAGTACATTCTCTACGGGAAAGCCATAAACCATGTACCAGGCATTAGAACGAACTTCAATGAAGTGGTTAAAATGCAAACCGTTATGGTACTTAACCAAGGAAGCTTCCATCATCTAAAAAATCCACTTACTGGAAATATTGGCTTGGCCAAAAAGTTCGTTTGGGTTTTCAATAACATCTTCTTGGAAAGCCTGAAAACACTTTTTGGTCAACCCAATAATTCAGTTTCCAAGAAGTCCAAATAAATGAGGGAATACAAGATTTTATTTATTCTGCTATAGACATGTGTCATGTCTTTTGTAATAATGGCTTTTAGTTCTTTTATGTATTTCTTGTCATTTTCACTATCATTTAACAAATCTACAGGTTCTTCTGGTCAAGAATTTCCTAAGATAGACGGTAGGAAATCCCACAGCTATGATGTTAACCTACCTAAAGAACTATATTTCACCTACATCCACTTATTAGAATCTCTGGGTTTTTTATTTCACTTTGCTTGTGTCTTTTTAATGGGAAATGAAGACCAAATTCAACCAAGAGGACCCCATCATTGTAGCAAGTCAGTTTCGGTTAGACCATCAACCAGTAACATTGGCCAGGGGCTCAGCAATCAGGAATAACATTATAGATGTTTTGGCATGTATCCTTCCAGTCATTTTTCTGTCAATATATATGTACTGGTATCCTTAGTTTCATTGGGATCATACAACATTGATCAACATAGCATGGACATCTTTCATACCCATAAATGCCAATCAACAGCCTACTTTTCACAGTTGCATGGTGTTCCATTTCGTTCATGTGTCACAACTGGTCATTCCATGACCAGTGTTGTAAATGAGTGAGGGGCTTTCCTTGGAGTGGTTTCACCTCAATACCTCTTAACAATAGAATGGGAAAGACTAGAGATGTCTTCAAGAAAATTGGAGAAAACAAGGGAATATTTCATGTAAAGATGGGCACAAAAAAAGATAGAGGTTATAAGGACCTAACAGAAGCAGAAGAAATTAAGAAGAGATGGCAAGAATACATGGTAGAACTGTACAAAAAAGGTCTTACTGACCTGGATAACCACGATGGCATGGTGACTCACCTAGAGCCAGACATCCCAGAGCGTGAAGTCAAGTGGGCTTGAGGAAGCATCACTACGGAGCAAGCTAGTGGAGGTTATGGAATTGCAGCTGAACTATTTCAAATCCTAAAAGATGATATTGTTAAAGTGCTGCACTCAGTATGCCAGGAAATTTGGAAAACTCAGCAGTGGCCACAGGACTGGAAAAGGTGAGTTTTTATTCCAATTCCAAAGAATGGCAATGCCAAAGAATTTTCAAACTATCATACAATTGCCCTCACATCATATGCTAGTAAGGCTATGCTCAAAATCCTTCAAGCTAGGCTTTAGCAGTATGTGAACTAAGAAATTCCAGATGTACAAGCTGGGTTTAGAAAAGACAGATGAACCAGAGATCAAATTGCCAACATTTGCTGGATCACAGAGAAAGCAAGGGAATTCTAGAAAAACATCTACTTCTGCTTCATTGACTACGTTAAAGTCTTTGACTGTGTGGATCACAACAACCTGTGGAAAATTCTTAAAGAGATGGAAATACCAGACCACCTTACCTACCTCCTGAGAAATCTGTATGCAGGAGAAGCAACAGCTAGAACTGGACATGGAACAATGGACTGGTTCCAAATAGGGAAAGGAGTATGTCAAGGCTATATATCATCACCCTGCTTATTTAACTTATATGCAGAGTACATCATGCAAAATGCCTGGCTGGATGACTCACAAACTGGAATCAAGATCTCTGGGAGAAATATCAATAGCCTCATATATGCAGATAATACCACCTTTATGGCAGAAAGCCAAGAGGAACTAAAGAGCCTCTTGATGAGGGTGACGGAGGACAGTGAAAATGCTGGCTTAAAACTCAACATTCAAAAAACTAAGATCATGGCATCTGGTCCCACCACTCCATGGTAAATAGAAGGGAGAAAAAAAGGAAGCAGTGACAGATTTTATTTTCTTGGGCTCCAAAATCACCGCAGATGGTGACTGCAGCCATGAAATTAAAAGACGCATGCTCCTTGGAAGGAAAGCTATGACCAACCTAGACAACATATTAAAAAGCAGAGACATTACCTTGCCACACAGGTCCATATAGTCAAAGCTATGGTTTTTCCAGTAGTCATGTAAGGATGTGAGAGTTGGACAATAAGGAAGGCTGAGTGCTGAAGAACTGATGTTTTCGAATTGATAGTGGAGAAGATTCTTGAGAGTCCCTTGGATTGCAAGATCAAGCCAATCAATCCTAAGGGAAATCAACACTGAATATTCATTGGAGGGACTGATGCTGAAGCTCCAACAGTTTGCCCACCCGATGCAAAGAGCCGACTCATTTGAAAAGATCCTAATGCTGGGTAAGATTGAGGGCAGGGAGAGAAGGGGTTAACAGGGGATGAGATGGCTGGATAGCATCACTGATTCAATACAGATGAGTTTGAGTAAACTCAGGGAGACATTGAAGGAAAGGCATGTACAGGACTGTAACCTGGTGTGCTATAGTCCATGCGGTCGCAAACAGTCAAGATACAACTTAGCTACTGAACAACAAATACCTATACATAAAATGTCTGTTTTTTGAATTTTTATAATAATCAAATATTACTTTCATTGAAAAAAAAAAACCTATTTGAAATCTTTTTCCTTTTGTGGGTAGAAAATGACATGAAGAAGTGGCACGCTCCCAAGAATGAGGGAACAGAGCATGTGCAGCAATAACTAGAAACTTTCCACGCACCTTTAACTAAAACTACTCTAGCCTGACCAGGTCATAAAAGTTTATTTTCCTTTTCATTGGATAAACTGAAATTATCCTGGCCTCACTGCAGTGAAACTTTATATTTGCTGGGTTTCTGTCTCCCTGGGTTATAAACAGCTTGGTACTCCATTGCTTTTCTTGTCTCCATGTGAGGATTCCAAACAAGCTGCCCCCGACTTAAAACTGCCTTCAGTCGTGCGGGACACCAGGGGCCCCTGAGCAGCTGCCCCAGTAGCCGCTGCACCCACATGAGCCAGGTCCTGGCATCAGGGATCCCATCCAGGCAGTGCAAGCCTTGTCATGCTAAGGTTTTGCTCTGTTTATCACATGTAGCACCCCACCCTGTCAAATGTTAATGGGCTTCACCAAGAATGAACAATCTTTTCAAAACTTACACATTCCGTTTCTTTTTACTATGGTGAAATACACATAACACAAAATTTACCATTCGTGGCATTTACTGCATTCATAATGTCGTGCAACCACCATGTCTATTTGTTTCAAAATATTTTCATCACCACAAAGAAGCAATCACTCCAGTTTCTTCCTCCCCTCAACCCCAGTCTCTCTCTGCCTGATCATCACTAATCTGCTTTCTTTCTCTGCAGACTACCAATCTGGATACTTCATATAAATGGAGTCATGCAGTATGGTTTCTTGTGTCTGCTTTTGCTCATTTATCATAGTGTTTTCATGTTCATACATGTTGCAGCAGGTATCAGTACTTCATTCCTTTTTATGGCTGAATACTAGTCCATTGTACAAATGTACCACATTTTGCTTATCTATTCATGCATCAGTGGATATCTGAGTTGTTTCCCCCTTTGGGTTATGGTAAATAGTGCTGCTACAAGTTTTAGTTTGAACATCTGTTTTCAATTCTTTAGGTATTTTTACCTATGAGTAGAATCACTGGGTCATATAGTAATTTTATGTTTAAATTATTGAGGATCCATCAAACTGCTTTCTGCATACTCCACTTTTGCAAGCCACAGTCATAAAAATGAAGGTCCAACTTCCATCAGATACACCTCTTTCTCACTTAAACCTTCAAGTTGTGCTAGTGGCTCAGTCATGTCAACTCTTTGTGACCCCATGGACTGCAGCCCACCAGGCTCCTCTGTCCACGGGATTTCCCAGGCAAGAATATTGGAGTGGGTTGCCATTTCCTCAAATATCATCTGAGAGCAAAGCCTTATCTTGGTACTTCCTGGCCCATTATTTAAGAAAAATAAAAATGCACTTTAAAAAGAAGCTGGAATTGTATTGATCTAGAAGGCAATGGCACCCCACTCCAGTACTCTTGCCTGGAAAATCCCATGGACGCAGGAGCCTGGTGGGCTGCAGTCCATGGGGTCGCGAAGAGTCGGACACGACTGAGCAACTTCACTTTCACTTTTCACTTTCATGCACTGGAGAAGGAAATGGCAATTCACTCCAGTGTTCTTGCCTGGAGAATCCCAGGGATGGGGGAGCCTGGTGGGCTGCCGTCTATGGGGTCACACAGAGTCAGACACGACTGAAGCGACTTAGCAGCAGCAGCAGCTGTATTCTGTGATTACTGTTGTTCATCTTAGCGACTGAAGCGGCAATCACCTTTGCCTTTACTCTACATTGCACTATGCTCCTGGCACTAATATTTTATACAGATTATCACAGTATTTAATCTTATAAAGGATGCTGCCATGATTTTCTCTCCATTTTTGTAATTAAAGCCTAAAAAAAAAAAAGCCAAACTGCTCTAGGGTATTGATGTTAACTAGGCAGAATTTAACATGAAATGCTAAACAGTTTTACAAGACATAATTCCATTAAAGTCATCCAGTCATAATGGTGAATCAAATCTTCATTTTAAAGCTCTGAATCTAAGGGTATTTTGTTACATATTGAATTGTTAAAGTCTAAGCAATGTCTTTCAAACAACAAAAAATAAAGAATCAGTTTCAATGTAAACAAGGGCTTAAGAGACGAAGTTTTGTATCCTAAGGCTTATAAGAAAATCTAGTTGAGCCTAAATTAAACCAAGAAGCAATTTTAATGACAATTATTTAGCACCCTTTATCATCTCCTTCAATTTGATATTCAACAAATAAAATGTGTTTCAGTTTCTCTAATCAGAAGCCTGGCACAGCTGCTCACATCCTACATTGCTTCAGGTATTCTGTTACTTATGGGCCTAAGCTGCCTATAGTGAGCAGAAAACCCTGCCTTCCCATAACTTACTTCCAGCCAGGCACATGATTGGACTAGTGTGCTGCCAGACAGCAGAGAGTAGTAGAGACAGCTGGTAGAATATGTGTCAGTAGAAGAAGAAATGGAAAGATAGATCAAATGGGGCCAGTACAAATGTCTGACCAGATTTTGCTACCAGCCTAACTACAGTTCAAAAGCATTTACAAAGTTCTTCAGTCTCACGGGGGCACAAAGCCATTACATTCAGCCATGTTGGCTGGGTACTGCCCACCTCCAGGGAGAACCTTGATACACTTATGGTATAAATGGTGTCCCCTGGAGTTGTATGACATGGTGGCCTCACCAGAGAAGCCGAAGAACTCCAGACAAAAGGGGGACAAAAAGGTCACCACAAGTGGGAGGTAGTGTGGTTCAGAGGGAAAAATGTGAGCTTAGTAAGCTCACACCTAGTAAGCACTTTATATTAAATAGTTCTCTGAACAAATGAAAAATGAGGGTTAAGTTAGCAAAGTATGAAAAGCATTTAGCTTTCTACAGCACTATGTTGTTTTAGTTGCTAAGTCA
Organism: Budorcas taxicolor; assembly: GCF_023091745.1. Classification (NCBI taxonomy): domain Eukaryota; kingdom Metazoa; phylum Chordata; class Mammalia; order Artiodactyla; family Bovidae; genus Budorcas; species Budorcas taxicolor. Next base: position 99,897,480 of record NC_068935.1, on the reverse strand, counting down.
CGTCCGACTCTTTCGCAGTCTCATGGCTTGTAGCTCGCCAGGCTCCTCTGTCCATGGGATTTTCCAGGCAAGGATACTGGAGTTGGTTGCCATTTCCTTCTCTACTATAGAACTATATGAATGCTCAATAAATGATAGCAATTTTTATTATTCTCATCATCTCACAATAGAGACAGTTTCATGTTGCATTAAACTGGAAGAGTTACTTCCTTTAAGCAAGTTCATCTTGGAAAAATGTGAAATGTCTTTGATGGGTGAAATCTTAGAATTTGTCACAGAATATAAAGGCAAGATGGCACACTTGTTTGTTTTAAATAGTCAAATTCAGGATTTAAGTCTGAAGTGATAAAGCAATAAGCTCCAGGTGTGCCTCCCTTTATATAATTGAATATATTTGACAAGCTGCACAAATGCTTAATTCTTAGAATTCAAATTACATGTTCCCTTCTACTCTCTATTACATTTAAAGATGCTCTATCTTCATCTTGGTTATTTTTAACTGGCAATGGCACCGAACACCTTAGTTTCAAATTCCTTTAATTTCTGTCAAGTTGTTAATAACAAGCAAGCACACTGAACTCTGAAATAAGTTCTTTGGAAACTAAAGAACCTTTTGACAGTATAATGATTACTGCCAAATTTCTCTGCTTTGTAAACTGATTTTTTGATGTATTTTCTCAAAGAGAAGTGTATCTGCATTGAAAATCATTGACCTTGTTTTCTCATTCCAAATAAATGTAAGCAGCTTTTAGCTTTCTATTACTGCTCTAATCTTTATTTCACATCAAGTTCTATGGCTTTTCCTGTTTTGACATGCAGTGGAATGTACATGATAATTTTGATTTATTTAGTTTGAAATCCAGTATGTCTTGGTGCACTCGACTATGGGGCTATTTAAGTGTAGCCAAACAAAACGAAATCTTCTCACGCAGTTAACAGTAATTGCTATATATTATTTAAAATATTCTTCAAAGAGGTACAATTTTAGAAAAGCTCATCTAGAATTCTGCTACAATTTGGTACAATATGCATTTAAGTAAATGCTTAATTGCATTTCAGGATTTAGGCCTGAAGTGATAAAACTTTTAACCACTGTTAAAAGACACAGTGGGTTTTTTTGTTTTTTAAATCAGGTCAAGATTTTTTGGTAGAAGCAAATGGATGATGGTGGTTCACTTGAGATTTGGGTCGATACAAATGAATACGCCTTTCATTTACAAGCAAAGTGATTTGTTTTCTACCATTTCCTTTTCGTTAGCACCCATCTTGTGTTCAGGGATTATTTGTCTCCAAGCAAACCTCACTTGAAGCTTCCCTGGTGGCTCAGTCAGTAAAGAATCCACCTACACAGTTCAGGAGACCTGGGTTTGCTCCCCTGGAGAAGGAAATGGCAACCCACTCCAGTATTCCTGCCTGGGAAACCCCATAGACAGAGGATCCTGAAGGGCTACAGTCCATGGGGTCATAAGAGTTGAACTCGACTTAGTGACTAAACCACCATCACCACCAAACCTTGTTTGGCCTTTATTTAAAAAAAAAAAAAAAACCTCTTTCTCATTGGTTGCCAGATGAGATGCTTTAGAGGCCATACTAATCCCTGTGACAATTAGTGGACCTTAATGGAGGGCAGCCTCATATAAGCCGACAGCTATTTACTGGTTACATGATCAGCTGAACACAAGACCAGATTTGTGCCCTCCAGTACTTCACTTCCCAATTCAAGACTTACTCATGTTAAAACATAGCAAACAAAATAGAATCAGATTCTTAATTCTTTCTGGGCATACACTTTAAAATATAAAATTTCTTGGCTTTACTCCATTATAAAAGGAACACATTTCCAAATATAGAGAATTTGAATAATATATAAAAGGAAGAAAGAAAAATCATAAACACTCACACCATACAAATATAATCAAGTAATCATTCTGGCATATTTCCTCATTCTGGTATATTTCCTCTTTTCTATGCATGAGTATCTGTCTTTTTTTCTTAACAGTTGTGAACATATTTTATAGTCTGACTTTTTTCCCTTTAAGTAGTACACTTATTATCACTTATTTTTCTGAAACCAAAATGCTAATCCATTCTTCTATTATTGGGTATTTTGTGGGCTTTTCTCAAAATTTTACATAAATAATGTCATAATGCACATATTTATGCAGAAACATCTGTCTGTATTTAAAATTATTTCTGTTACTATCCCAGAAGTAAAATTAGGTGGACAAAAGAAAAACACATTTAAAGGATCTTGATACATGGTGTTAACTTACTTTTACCATTCCACCAGCCACAAGAGAGGGGCCATAGCAATAGATATTACCCTTTTTAAAGGGGTTTCCTAATTCATCAGGTAAAAATGATGTCTTGTTTTAATCAACAATGATTTAAGTACTAATAAACTTAAATATGTCTTATTTGCTTGTAAATTATGTTTCTTCTCTAGCATTCTGTCAGCACGTGTCCCTTACCTACGTATTCATTCATTCAACACACACTCAGTAAGTCCTTACTCCATGTCAGGCCACATCAACAGATAGAGAATAAGAGAAGAATGGACTAGATTTGAGCCCCAACCCTCAAGGCCTGCACCCTAGAGTAAATCGCAGACCAAAAGCAAAGCCAAATCAACAAAGTAGAAAAGGGGCTCTAATAAAGATATGTCCAGTTCAGAAAAAGTACCCCTCATCCAGTCTGGCATGTATACACCTCAAGGGGAAAATCTAGGAAGGATCCATAGCAGAGGTGGCAACAGAGCCACCTTTCTGCAGATGAAAGACAACTTGCTAGTCAGAAAGGTAGGGTGGGGAGGGGAATGAGGTTGGGAGGAATGGGGAAAAAAACCATATCCTCAAGATACTGGGTTGGCCAAAGAGTTAGTTTGGATTTTTCCATACAATTTTATAGAAGAACCTGAATGAAATTTTTGGCCAACCCAGTTCAAGGAGAGCAAGAGGATGGTACATTTTAGGACCTGTACAAAGTACTAAGAACAGGAGCTATCATTTATCACGTGCTTAGTGTACACCAGACATTGATCTAACTGCTTCACACCAGGCTCCTCCATCCATGGAATTTTCCAGGCAAGAGTACTGGAGTGGGGTGCCATTGCCTTCTCCATTTAACTCCATAACAGCCCTTTAAGTAGGAACATTGGTTATCCCCATTTTATAGATGAAGAACTAAAGTCCAGAGAGCTCAAGCAAATTGCTGAAGGGCACATAGCTAGTATGTGGTAGAGCCAAGATTTGAACCCAGGATGGTCAGGATTCTTAGGATGACTGGAACACTGGGAAATGGAACAAGAGATAAATTAGAGAAATGGCAGGTGGGGCCCAATCATGAAAGGTACACATGGGGTGTCTGGGTTTTCTTCCACAGGTGAAGGGAATCTCCTGAAGTGTTTATAAGCAAAGGAACACTATGAATAGAGTTGCATGTCACAGCACTCAGGAAGCAATGAGAGCAGAGGCATGCCAGTGAGGGCTGCTGGCCAGAGGAAACACGGTAAGAGGATGAGCTGAGAAGCATCCACTAGGGTTGGGTATGCTTGGCTGAGGATGGGACCTAGGTCTCTCTTTTTGTCCAATGTCTGAGAAAACAGGGACATCCTATCCCCTTGGACAGCAGATGGGACATCTTTTCTACTAAGGTGAGAAAGGAGGAATGCAGAGTGCTGGATACAGGGATGTGGGGGAGGTTTGTATCTCAGGACCTCTACACTGTCTGTAAACTTAGAGATGAGGTTTTCTGTGGTGAGTGGGAGGGAAACAGTGAGGTTAGGAGCTTAAGAGTGAGAAAATTTGAAACATTCACTGTGGAGAATGGGAAAAGGCATAACTACGCCTTGATCCATCCTTAACTGCTTGTTCATCTGTAATGGCCCAATGATTCATCAACTGTCCAATTTGTCATCTCTGCCTTCGATTTCTTGGTCCCAACTGATCCTTTCTCTTCGGCTTATAGACATGTTCATGTCTCCTGCATCTTTAAAACAAACGGCAAAACCTAGTCATTAATCTTTTAGCCAGCTAAGCCAGCCCAGTGGCGTCTACCAGCCAGGCAGAACCAGGCTCCCACAGCAGCCTCAGGACAGCAAGGAGCCACAGCAGTGGTGGTGGGTAGTGATCTGACCACCCTCTCTGAACAAGTCACCTTCCTGGGGCTCCTGGACAACTAAAGGGGAAGTGAAAGGGAAGAGGCCTCAAAAAGACTATATTGATCATTCCTGATAATATGGCCCATGGGAGCTCAAGAATTAAATGGGAAAATAAAAGAAAGGTGATCATATGCCAGCCTCAAGAAGATGGAATGTGTCATAACGGCTCCAGGGGCGATCAGAGAGTTCACATTTACAGTGGAGGCTTCTCCCAGGACTCCCCACCACCCCACGCATCTTCTTGTTTTATATTTTCACTTTTGTATGTATTATTGCCATTACCTTTTATTGTTACTTGTCTTTTGCCATAAAGACTATACTAGGTTTGCTCTTAGGTTCTGCAATTTTTTTCCTAAAAAGGAACACTGTGTCCTATGCTTTACTTTGTTTCTTAGTGATAGATTTTTAAATAAAATGATATATCAAATTCAAAAAATATAAAAAGTTATATAATGAATCTCCTCACCACCTCAAGCCCCAATCCCACTCCTCAGAATTCTTTTTCACTCATCTTTATTTGACATATAAATGAGAAAATTATATATATTTAAAGTGTACAATGTGATGACTTGATATACATAAGTACACTGTGAGATTATTATTAGATTCTGCAAGTCTATTTGGAATTTAATCTCGGTTAAGTTGAAGCTGCCCTAAAATATTTTAAATTTATAACTACCTGATTTTCAAAGATAAACTTGAAATATGATTTTACTCTCAAGATGAAATATGAGGAATTTAGCCCTTAGATTTTTCCCAGCTCTATTTGGCTATTTTTATCTGTGGTATAAACCATGTCATCTTCCATTTTAATTTTTCTAACAATATTCATGTCTTGAAGCAACGTTTTATCCTTGAATTTAGCTGAGTAACCGTGTGTGTGTTTGTGTGTGTGTGTATGAAACCTGTTTAGTGTTCAGTGCTGTTCCAATCTTTCAAGATAAGATGCTCTCCTTGAGTTCTTAATTCTTATTTTCTATTCATCTTTTGGAGCTGTTTATTAAAGTAATATAGTACTTTGAGTGATGTATTAAAGAGACTATATTATAGTCTGTTTTTTTTTTTTGAAGATTTGAAAACATTTCTATTGTCTCTATGTACAAAAAAAAAAACTTATCTCCAATTTGTTTATTCTCAAAGCACTGAAGACTTGATCCATTTTCTCCTCGCATTACTTAAGCCATTTAGGTCACTGGTCCTGCTGCTGCTGGGTGGTATTTTCAAGCTTTATTTTGTGTATGTTTTGCTTTGATGCTCCTTATAAGATTGTTTCTTCATATACGACCTTTAACTTTTTACCAAGGTATCCCTTTTTCATATATTTTGTTTGGAACAGGGTGAAATCTCTCAATTTCCAAACATATTTTTTTTTCACTTAGAAAAGGATTTTCCTTTAAAAACTGTCATTGATTATTACTGTACTTCCAGTTGTTCAGTTCCCTTTCTCCCTCCATTACTGCTCTCTTCTTTCTTACCATTTTAATCTTCTTGACTTGCTCCGTTGGAGGGCTATTTCTAAAGATAGTTCTCTGAGTCTTCTGCAGTATCCAGTCTCCTTTTAGTGCCTCCTGTTTAATGTTTAATTCAGAAAATATGTGTTTTGTCCATTTTAATACAACTCTTTCCCTATTTTGGTCTGTGTGCTTCTCAAAATGGTCTGCTCTTGCTAAGACCATCAAACATCTGGTTGTGACCATAACTATGTTCTAGAAACAAATAAACAGAAACAAATTTCTCATATAATAAATCACTTTTAGAATCTGCATGGATTCTCCTACTCTGCACCATTTAGATTCTCTGTGTACAACCTTACAAAGAGGTTTCTAGAGCAGTCTGGGCATTGGTGGGGGGCTGCCTTTAACCAAATTCCACAGGCTCTGTCACAGATGGGGCATGTGTGTCTCTATGATGGGGGGAGGAATTCAGGCAAGAAGGGATCTAGTCATGTCCATCCTCAACAAATGTGCTCAAGCCAACATGAAAGAGGGAGGGAGACAAGCTTTTGATTTAGAGACCAAGAAGCCAAATTTAGGGTGGGGAACTGGTAGGGAAAGAAAGGAGACTAAGTAGCGGAGAAAAGGCTGGGAGCTTGTCTCAATATCCCAACAGCTGATAGAGGGACTCTAAAGAGCCTCTCCATGCTTGGTGTTTCCAGAGCTGTGCAGTTCACCATCTGTACAACCCTTACAGTGGCCTTTCCCTAGGACAACCTAATGACATTGAAGCCCCAGGAAAGACTCTTTGGCTTATGCTCAACTGATAGATTGTCATTAATGCAAGTGGGTCTCCTATACCAGGAAACAGATCAGAAAAGGAAGAAATATCTTAGTCCATTGATGAATACAGTGATTTACTTTCTTATCAGAATCTGAAGTAGGAAAATCTCTTACATCTCATTGTTGTGGCCTATTTCTTTAAAATTTGTTCTGGTCGTCTATGAAGAATTCTGAGCTTGGGAGAGGGCAGCACTGAAATGAGAATTAAATCACTGATCTGAATCAGAAGTCATAAACACAACCTAGGCAATTGACTGGACTATTTTGACAGTGGCTGGAACTATTAAACTTTGCAGTGTCAGTAAAAAATCATTTTTCGTCCAGATAATATTAATGAGAACTTGTTTCTGGTTCCCTGTTTTAAACACCCTGTGCTTAAATTATGTAATGAATCTTAATGTGTAACCACAGAACATCAGGTCTAAAAATAGCAGTTTTAAAAGTAATATAAGAAATCCATACATCTCACCCTCTCCTCCCCTCTCCCCATGTCCACAAGCCTATTATCTATGTCTGTTTCTCCATTGCTGCCCTGTAAGAAATCCTTATGCTGACAGCCTCATCTATAAAGCATAACGGACTCTAAATAAAAAACAAATATGTTCGTCTATTGAGAGTTCGACATTTCTACAAAAAATAAAGAAAAATGAGCAGGAGTCATTTAAGATAAAACAAAATAGGGAAGCTAGTTGTCAGTCATCAACCTAACTTCCCTGCCTCTTCAGAAGCCACGTTCTCCACTATGGGCAGGAGGAAGTGTCTCCAGCAGGTGCCAGAACATAGTTCCTGTGAAGCTACACAGTGGTCCCTCCCAGGGTCAAGTTCCCCCAGAGATAATGTGCAGCAACAGTGACAAGCCAGGGTCAGAATGACTTCATACCTACTTAAGTCTCCTGCAGGCCGAATTAACCCACATGATTGTAGCAGGTACAACCAGAACACGGAAGAAGGGCTTCGCAGCCACAGAAAACTCAAAGAGATACACACACCCTAATGTTCATAGCAGCACTATTTACAATAGACAAGACATGTTGTTTGTTGTTCAGTCACTAAGTTGTGTGTGACTCTGTGTGATCCCACGGAATGCAGCATGCCAGGCCTCCCTATCCCTCACCATTTCCCGAGTTTGCCCAAGTGAATTTGGACATGGAAGCAATCTAAATGCCCATTGACAGATGAATGGATAAAGAAGATGTGGTCTGTGTGTGTGTGCATACATACATATATATGCATACACACATGTGCACACACACACACACACACACACACACACACCAGACTATTACTCAGTCATAAAAAAGAAACAAGGAAACTTCCAGCAACATGGATGGACATAGACATTATCATATTAGGTGAAACAGGCCAGACAGAGAAAGACAAATATTATATGATATCATTTATATGTGGAATCTAAAAAAAAAAAAAAAAGAAGAACTTATTTAAAAATAGAAAAAGACGCACAGACATTGAAAACAAACTATGCTTACCAAAGGGGAAAGGGGAGAGGAGGCATAAATTAGGAGCTTGGGATTAAAATCAACATACTAGTATATAAAAAATAGATAACAAACAAGGACCTACTATATATATAGCACAGGGAATTATACTCAATATTTTGTAATAATCTATATATACATATATTTAAATACATATGCACACACACATATATTAATATATATGTATACACACACACACACATACATATGTATATATAGGGCTTCCCTGGGTCAGCAAGATTATCTGGAGAAGGAAATGGCATGACTGAGCACATAGCACATTGGCACATATAAATATACATAAATCACTGAGTCACTATGATATACACCTGAAATTAACACAACACTATAAATCAACTATACCTCAACTTAAAGCAAAAAGAACAGGGAGGGGCCCCATGGCTCAAAGGAGTAATGAGCTGTTCCCACAGTCATTTCCATCTCCTCTGCGGGATACTGTATCACTATCCTCAATTCTCCATTTCTCCCTGTACCTGTACCCCTTCCCATGTGCCTCTGTTATTCCACCTTCCAAAAGGGAACAATTTCCTTCCTGCTCCTTGACTACCACAGGATATGCTCTGGCCAGTATGGTAATGTGGAAGTCAAGGTTTGCCAGTTCTGAGTAGAAGCATGAAGAGGTCTTCCATGTTTCTTATTTCCTGATGGTACTTCTGCCATCACCCTAAAAATTACACGCTCAAGTGCACTCACTGCTTCCTGGAGAGGAATGAGGAACATGGAACAGAGCTGACCCAGACAGGCCCATCGTGTATGATACTTTTTATATATTGCTGAATTCCATTGCTAATATTTTGTTGAGTATTTTTCCATCAATATTCATTAGAAATGTTGGCATGTAACTTTTTTTGTAGTGTCTTTGTCTGGTTTTGGTATCAGGGTAACAGTGGCCTCATAAAATGAACTTGGGAGTGTTCTATCCTCTTTAGTTTTTTGTAATAGTTTGAGAAGGATAGGTATTAGCTCTTGGAGAAAGTAGGGAAAACCACTAGGTCATTCAGGTATGATCTAAATCAAACACCTTATGATCATACAGTGGAAGTGACAAATAGATTCAAGGGATTAGATCTGATCGACAGAGTGCTTGAAGAACTATGGATGGAGGTTTGTAACATCATACAGAAGGCAGTGATCAAAACCAACCCCAAGAAAAAGAAATGCAAAAATGCAAAATGGTTGTCTGAGGAAGCCTTACAAATAGCTGAGAAAAGAAGAGAAGCTAGAAGAAATGGACAAATTTCTAGAAACATACAACATTCATTTCAAGACTGAATCGGGAACAAATGGACAATCTGAACAGGCCAAACACTAGTAGTGAAATCGAATTTTTGACAATAAAAACTTCCAGGAAATAAAAGTTCAGGACCTGAGAGCTTCACAAGGGAACTGTACCAAACATATTTGTTGTTTAGTCTCTCAGTCATGTCCAACTCTTTGTGACCCCATGGACTGCAGCATGCCAGGCTTCCCTGTTTGACACCATCTCCTAGAGCTTGCTCAAACTTATGTCCATTGAGTCAGTGATGCCATCCAACCATTTCATCTTCTGTCATTCCCTTCTCCTTTTGCTGTCAATCTTGCCCAGCATCAGGGTTTTTTCTAATGAGTTGGCTCTTTGCATTAGGTGGCCAAAGTATTGGAGCTTCAGCTTCAGCATCAGTCTTTCCAATGAATATTCAGGGGTGATTTCCTTTAGGATTGACTGGTTTAATTTCCTTGCAGTCCAAGGGACTCTCAAGAGTCTTTTCCAACACCACAGTTCAAAAGCATCAATTCTTCAGTGCTCAGCCTTCTTTATGTTCTGACTCTCACATCAATATATGACTACCTGTTTTCTGGTTGTTTTTGTAGTTCTTCCCTGTACTATTCTTTCTTTTCTTCCTTTGTGACTTGATTATTTTCTTTAGTGGTATGTTTATATTCCTTTCTTCCTTGTTTTTGTATATCTACTGCAGGTTTTAGATTTGTGGTTACCATGGGGTTCATATATGTTAATGTATATATCTATTTGTGTGTGTGTATATATATATATATAAATTGTTGGTGGGAATGGAAATTGGTGTAGCTGCTGTGGAGAACGGTACAGATGTTCCTGAAAAAACTAAAAATAGGACTACCATCTCTTGATGGACACTTAGGTTGCTTCCATATCTTGGCAATTGTAAATAATGCTGCTATGAATACTGGGGTGCATGTGACTTTTCAAATTAGTGCTTTGCTTTGTTTTTCAGATATATACCAGGAGTGGAATTGCTGGGTCATATGGTAGTCCTATTTTTAGTTTTCTCAGGAACATCTGTACTGTTCTCCACAGCAGCTACACCAATTTCCATTCCCACCAACAATGTATGAGGGTTCCCTTTTCCCCACATCCTCAGCCACATTTGTTATTTGTGCTCTTTTTGACTATACTTTCAACTTCCTAGTTAAAATTCCCATTGTGTTCATCTAGTTTTCCCCTAACCCATTTAGCAGTCTTATTACTCATTCTTTGAATCTTTTTCTGGTAAATTGTTTATTTCTGTTTCAGGAGTTTTTTTTTTTCCCCCCAGAGGTTTTCTCTTGTTTCCAATTAAGACAAATTCCTATCTTCTTATTTAGCTTCTCTTTCTCTGTCTCAATGACATTAGGTGAAACAGTTACCAATTTCTTGAAGATGTCTTGAAGAGGCATCCTTCTGTAGGAGCATCCTTATACAGTCTCTGTGTCCAGTGGCTTTGGTGAGAGAGCTGGATTTGACATGAACACAGTTCATGTCTTTCCTCAGGGTGTGCTGACAGGTATCACCTTAGTAGGATATGGGACTGGAGAAGGAGGGGCTAGAGCCGAGCAAGGTGTGAGGGGGTATTCTCCTCTGCTCAGGGGCCATCAGCGGTAGAGTCAGGTCCCTAATTATTGAAGCAGAAGCCCTGAGGGTCGGGGCTCAGTTCCCTTTCAGTGTGTGCTGTTCCGCCTCCCAGCACCACCACCCTTACCCAAGAGGGGAGCAGTGCTGGAGCAAGAAGGGCTGGTGTGGGTATTTGGTTAGGCTCAGGGCATGGGCTGTGGCAGTCTGGCTACTGCCAGAGATCCAGACTACCTAACCCTAACCACCTGTGTGATCACCAGAAGTGGCTATTCCCTCCTTCCTCAGACTCTGCCTAGGATTTGAGCCACCTCAGCATCTCTTAGCTAGACTTTTTCCTCAGTCATAGCAGCCCTCACTCCAGCGTGGAGCTGCAATGCAAGGCAAGCCATGCTGAAATGTTCTCTCAGATCAGGCTGGGGGATATGCCAAGGCAGTCACAGGAAAGCAATCAGCCACTTGTGTAGTTTCAATCACCCATTCCACCCTGTGCTTCAGGAGCCAGCAAGCATTAATGCACTCCTCATGGGTAGAATCCATGCTTCCTACAGCTTTCCTATTAGCCCCATTGGCCCTCTACCTAGCCAAGAGGGCTTATCTTCTCGTCAGGCCCCAGGGCTGAAGCGCCCAATATGTGGCTCAAACTGCTCCTTTCCTAAGGAGGGTCTCCACCTGTGTAATCTCCCTTTTCCTCTGAGTCCCCTTCCAGGAACGCAGGCCCCAACCTGATTGCTTCTGTTCCCTTCCTACCCAATTTTGTGCAGATCTTTCTTAAAGCCATGATTGTACAGGAGTCTTTCTGCTAGTTTTCAGTTTTCAGTGAGAACTGTTCCACATGTACGTGTATTTTTTTGTTTGTGCAGGGAGGTGAGTTCCATGTCCTCCTACTCTGCCATCTTGATTCAGTCTCCAAACTTAAGTATTAGCTATTATTAAAATTATCAGTAGGTGGTAGAATGAACTGTCCTTCAAGAAATGTCAAAATCAGTTAAGAATTCCCTTTCTATAGAATCCTAACTACTATGTGAATGAAAGTTGAATCCAAACAAAGGTCATTGCCTTTGTTCATGCATGTATTCATTCACTTATTCTTCAACACACATGCATGAGGGAATAAAAAGATGTGCTGAGAGTGACACCAGCCATAAATACAATGAGACCCAAAAGGCAGGGATCACTGTGAGCTGGGATGGTCAGGAACATCTTAAGAAATGTAAACTGGAATATCTTCACAAATAAGAGAAAGCTCAACAGTAAAGGAGAGATCCCTTCCAAAATGGTATGAAAAAAGAATGACATAAATTGGATGGCCCAGAAACAGCAATGCCTGGTCCTATGGTAGCTGATCAAAGTTAAGAGATGAGGCTGGCATCTTCCAAGGGCAGCTTATTCATCTCTGAACATCCATCACCCACCATGGGACCTGACACAGAGTATGTACCTAGCATATATTTATTGAATGAATGATAAATGAACATGTTTAAACACCACACTGAGAGGCACACCCTCCATATCCAGTACTTTGGGTTGCAAAACTTACTTGAATGAAAAACAGCCAGGTAGGGCTTGCCCTAGAGTGTCATTGCCCTCCTGCTCTGTAGTATTCTCTCATTTTACAGCATAATTCTCCCTCTTAGGAACTAAAAATTAGCATATAGCTACTGTTCTCATTTTTTAAAACCAAACTGGGACTCTAATTAAAGAAGACAGCCTGGGTGGCACTAACTTGGTCATTTGTTAGCAACTAATGGCCACACAGTTGCCTTGCTTTTATTCATAGAAACTTCATTTAGAATAGAAACCATTAGAACATTGTATTTTGGATGAAATAGTAGTTTCACTGTTAATGACTTACCCACTCCCACAAGAATATAATCATGGAAAAAGAAATAAAAGAAACACAGTATAAATATATATGTATATATAAAACCTCAGAAAAAGAGTTGGTCCTTTTTCCACTCTTTAGAAACATAAAAAATAGTCTATCTGCTTTGGCACAGCATTATATGGTTTATTTATTCTAAAATGCCAAGAATTTTTTCTAGCATCCCATAAAACTCAAGGCTATAAGAATGGATATGCTTCAAAAATAGAGAAAAGCCTGAGAGTTATTAAGATTTTTAAATAGTGGAGCTGATTTTAAGTAGGTCTACATGAGTGAAGCCAAACCCACTTCAGCTTAGGTATTAATAATGATGTCATATCCCCAATAATGTGTCTAGTCTGTATTTTCTCCAGTGTAATTTTAGAGAGTCCATATAACATGGTAAAGAGATTATGTGTGGCAAAATGGTAGACGAGATAGCAATTAAAACTCAAACTTCCAGCTGAGCTTGTGAAAAAAGGAGAGGAAATGTCCTAGGTACCAAAGGAAAGAGGTATCCGGTACAGACAGAGAGGAAGGTGTACAAGTTAAGAGGGTGACACCTGGGGAAGGTGGGAATCAAACACTATTAACAAGTAAGAGCATGGATTTTAATGCTCACTCAGGCACAAGAAACAAGGTTTCTGGCCAAAGGGAGTAGCAATGTGAAACTCCTACATATGAAAGCTATGCATAAAGCTAGAACTGTAAAAGGCTGCAATTGAAGTGAAAGGAGGATTGATAAACTCTAACCATTGTCTTAGGCAGCAATGGACCTTTCCTGAGTCTCTGTATACAAAGGGGGAGGACAAAGGAACATAGACAGATTACATGACAGAACTTAAAGCCAATATTCTGCCTAATAAGAATCTGTAGTACAGATTTATTTTACCCACTAACTATAGAAAGTTTCAAGTCAATAAATTAGATCAAAATTAAGATTGAGTTCAGTTTATAAGCCAGCCTGGAGAGGTAAAATCAATACTCTGAAAGTTCTACTTCTGGATGATAAAATTAGTGTTGAAAGCTTGAGAAAAAGCAGGATTTGCATAGTCTCAAAGTATCTCTCTCAAGATATTTATTCACTACAAAAGGAAGGATAGTAACTTTACAATGGAGAAATCTGACAAACACCATCTTAATAGAGAATAAGGTCAATATCCCTATAATGATATATTGATATCAAGAACTCCTTGATGTGATGCACTAAGAAGGTTGATTTATTTCTGTAGAATTCTTGCTCAAAATGCAGAAACTTAGTCCAACCATGAGAAAACATCAGAAAAATACAAATTGAGGGACATTCTACAAAATAACGGATTCAAAAAATGTACTCAAAAATAAAGGCTGAAGAACTGTTATAGATCACAGAAGACTAAGAAGAAACAACAACTAATTCCATGTAAGATAGATCCGGGGGTGGGGGGGAAGACATGTTTGTGGTGTTGTCCTAATGTTAGTTTCCTAGTTTTGATAATAGCACTATGACAAGATGCTAACACTAGGAGAAACTGGGTGAGGTGTTTCACCCTCAACTGGGTGAGGTGAGAGACATGACAGCTCTTCATACTATTTTGGAACTGTTCTAGAAGTCTACAATTAGTTCAAAATAAAAGGGTTTGAAACAAAACAAAAACTACTCTGAAAGGCCAACTCAATTACCAAAGGAACACTGTGGTAGGGGAGGAAAGTTCAGCTTAAGATGAGCAAAAGGAAACAATCCACCATGAGTAAGAGTCAGCAGATGCAACAGAAAGACTAGTACTCCCATAAATTTGGAACAACAGAACAAAAGTCAGCAACAGACTATGAAATCATTGTGTTTAAAAGTACAAAACAGATTAAAAAATAGAGAAACCATAAGAAAGGAACAAGATACCATGGGAAAGAATAGAAATATTTACAACACATATGAGTGCATGCACACATACACAGACATACATACAACTAAATAGCACTTAAGAACTGGAAGGTAAAGTCACTGAATCAATGAACATGATGACAGATATAAGGAAAATTCCAAGAATGCAGCACAGAATAAAAAAAATCAATGAAAAGGATGAATAAGAGGTTAAAACACATGGAAAAGAGAAAGAAATTTGGTAAGTATTAAGAGGAAAACACAAAACAGCTTGTGAGTTTGAGAAGAAAAACAGAATGGACAAGAGATGACATTTGAAGAGATAATGGCTGAGAATAATTCTTAAATTGAAGAATTACAAATAGTCCCAAGATTCAGTGAAATGAAACCAGAGAACACCAAAAACAAAGAGAAAGGCAATCAGAGGGGAAAAAGGCATATGACTACAAAGGAACAATTATATTAATAGGAGACTTAGCAACAACCACAATGGAGGGCAGAAGACAACAGAATAATATATTCAAAAGGTCAAAGGAAAATAACTATAAATCTAGAATTATTTACCAAGTTAAACTTCAAAAGTAAGAGAAAAAATAGATACATTTCAGAAACTAAGTTTATTTGTTCCTAGAGTTACTAAGCAAGTCTCAATAAACATCAAAGAATTGGTATCATGCAAACCACATTCTCCAAGTAAATGTAACAAAAAGAGCAAAATGAACTATAAAGCTAACATAACACACATTTGGAAATTTAAAAGCAAACAAATAATTGGCTGTTTTTAGGAAATATTTGCACATGAAGGACAATAACTAAACTAAAAACACTAAAGCTAAAGTAGTACTTACGAGGCAAGTACATAGCCTCAAGTGCATTTCTCAGAAGACTGATAATCAGTGAAATAAATGTCCAAAGTGAAACAAATGCCCAACTCAAGAAATTAGAAAATTAAAAAAAAATGGAAAGGAGAACATAATAAAAATAAGAGTAGGAATTTATAAAATAGAAGCTAAAGGTAAAAAAAGAAGATTAACAAATTGAAATCTGGTTCTTTTTCAAATTAATCAAATAACTAGTAAAATTGATTTTTTAAAAAACAGAAAAGGCACAAACTAATAGGGTTTAAAGGTGATACTTTTTAAAAATTAGACAAAATGGAAAACTTTCTAGAAAATATATATAATTTTCAAAATCAATTCAAGAAAAAACAGAAATCTAGAATAACATGTACTCCTTAGATGAAGTAAATCATTAGTTTAAAATCCACTCACAGGAAAAAAAATGAAATGGCTATATGGTTTTACATGCAACTTCTACAAAACCTTCAGAGAACTAATAATATCAAAATTTTACAGAGAATGAATGCTCTGAAACTTGTCTTATGAGACTATTATAAAATACTGATATCTCAACAGGACAAAGACAGTATGAGAAAGAAAAAGGATAGGCCTACTTCCTGTAAGAACAAAGATGTGAAAATTGTAAATAAAATTTCTGCATCTACCAAAAGCCTATGACCTTAATGGTGAAATATTACTTTCAAAATCAGGAAAATATAAGGATATGTGCTTTTTCTACTTATCACACATAGTACATTGCAGCTTTTAGCCAATATAATTTAAAAAAGAGAAAGAAATCATATAGATTAGAAGGGAAGAAGCAGGGACGTCATAATTTATAGTTTATATGAAGTGGTCCAAAATAAAATCCAAAAGACTCTACATACTCTGAGAACTCAAAAAAGAAAATGAGATCTGCATACAAAAAGTAAAATACTAAAATCAACAGCATTCACATACACCAGCAATAGCCAACTAGAAAATGTAGTTTTAAAATTAAAAGGCAGTATTTGCAATGACAACAAATATTATAAAACAAGATATATCATATTCACAGGTGGGAGATTTCTATTTCATAGTGACAGCAATTCTAGCACTAATTAATCTATAAATTCAATATAATTTCAGTCAAAATCCAGTCAGGCTTTTTAAAGAACTAGAAAGTGGTTATAAAATTGATAAGGAAAATTAAAGCCTAAGATTAGTCAGAAGAAGAAAAATTAGAACCCTGCTATATATATCACAACTTATCATGATTCTATAATAACAAATTTAAATAGACAAGTCGACAAATTTAACAAAATAGAGAGCTTAGAAACAGATTCATATGGATATTGGACCATGAAATATGTCAGATGTTTCAACACAAACCTCTGAGGAAAAAAGGATAGACTTAATGCACGGTGCTGGAACAATTGGGAATTCATGTGGTAGTCATAATTTCTTAAAGAGGATGTAAAATTTACAAACCATAAAGGAAAAAATCCATAAACTCATCTATAATTAAAAATTTAAACTTCCACATGTCAAAAGACACAATATAGGAAGTGAAAAGAGAAGCCAGGCACAGAATACACCTGCGATCCACATAACCAACAGAGGACTGGCATACAAAATGTAGCAAGAACAAAAACTTTAAGAAAGATTTAAATCTCAACAGAAAAATGAGCAATATGCAAAAGATGAAAATATAAATTGATCGCTCCACTTTCTAAGAAAAATTTAGCAATCTTTAGTGAGTTGAAGATACAGCCTATAGCCTAGCAATTCTACTTTTAGGTTCCTCTTCTAGAGAAATTAGCACATATCAATAGACATGGATAAGGATGTTCTCTTGCAGCTGTTTATAACAACAAAATAGCTGTTCACAAGTACAGGAGACTGAAGAATGATCCCCAAAGATATCAGGTTCTAGTCTCTGGTACCAGTGGAGGTGACTTTATTTGGAAAAAGCCTCTTTGCCAATGTGATTAATTTAAGATTATCCTGGTTTATCCCGATGGGCCCAAACTGCCATCACATGTATCCTCGCAAGAGACAGCAAGAGATTGCAATCTCTATCTCTCTCTTTCACACACACACACACACACACACACACACACACACGTGTGTGAGGAGAAGGCAATATGAAGTTAAAGACAGAGACTGGAGTAATACCACAAGCCTAGGACTGCCAGCACAGAAACTGAAGAAGTAATAATCAGAT
Organism: Budorcas taxicolor; assembly: GCF_023091745.1. Taxonomy (NCBI): domain Eukaryota; kingdom Metazoa; phylum Chordata; class Mammalia; order Artiodactyla; family Bovidae; genus Budorcas; species Budorcas taxicolor. The sequence goes on along the minus strand of NC_068935.1, from coordinate 99,879,913 downwards.
TTTCCCAGAGGGAACATCATCCTGCCAGCTCCTTGATTTCCCAGAGATACTCTGGGACTTCTGGCCCCTAGAACTATGAGAGAATAAATTTCTGTTGTTTTAAGTCACCTAGTTTGTTTTTTATTACAAAAACAATTTTTTGTTTTTTATTTCTGTAGCCACAGAAAACTAACATAAGTAAGAAACTGGTAAACTGCAATTTATTCATAAAATGACATATTATAAGACAATGGGGATAGTTCAAATGGTAAAGAATCTACCCACAATGCAGGAGACCCAGGTTCGATCCCTTGGTTGGGAAGATTCCCTGGAGAAGGAAATGGCAACCCACTCCAGTATTCGTGCCTGGAGAATCCCATGGACAGAGCAGCCTGATGGGCTACAGTCCATGGGGTCGCAAAAAGTCAGACATGACTGAGCAATTCACATACATATAAAACAATGAGAATAAATGAACTAGGGCTACATGTTTCAACATGGAAATCCTTACCAAAATCATATGTGGACTGAAAATGGCAAGTCACAAAAGGATATAAAGAGTGTTTACCACTATGTACATTTTTAAATGTACAAACAATATTATAAATTGTTTATGGATACATATATATGTGGAAATAATTAAGCATGGGGATTACATACCCATCTTGAAACTAGTAAGGGAAAGAGATGTTGAGAGAGCAGGCATTAGTTCTATAATCACTTCTTAATTTTTAAAAAGAGATAAAAAGAAAATGTAGAAAAATGTTCTTTTGTTAGTTCTGGGTGGTAGGTATATAGTGCCTTTCAGCACATTTTAGTATATTTAAAAATTTAATAATGACACTTTCATTTAGGTTTTGAAATAGAACATTTGGAATCAGACTTAGGTCTGAACCCCAGTTCTGCCCTGTGACCTTGAGCTGATAATGACTTTGCCTTGCAGGGTTATTTTAAGAATGAGATGAGTTTTATATCATTGTCTAATACAACCTCAAAGACTAAGAGCAAAGTGTCCGGGGGGGAAAGACTGAGGCCTATGAGAAAGCCTAGTCCTGATGCCCAAGAGACTTATGTATGGCATTGTTTCCAAAACTGCTTAATCAAGAACATCACTTTGTTAAAAAATTTTTGAGTAGCCACCCTCAATATATTTACCACATAGTAATAATATGCTTAAGATATTGTACTTTTATATATAATAAAACATATGTAAAATAATTTAAGGGATTAAATGAAGATAAATGTAAATCATGGGAAAATAAATATGAATAATAGAAAAGACCATTACAATGGAACATAATAGATAGATCATCAATCCAGCCTCTTCCTTTTACAAGTAAGGAAATAAAATCCCAACAGGTAAAGTGACCAGGTTACCATTACAGGCAGACAACTCATTCTATGAGGTTTCATGAAAATAGAGGCAAAAACTCAAAACAAAATTTTCACAGATTAAATTACATGTGGAGTACCTCATGTGAAATGCCAGGCTAGATGAAGAACAAGCTAGAATCTAGATTGGTGGGATAAATATCAATAACCTCAGATACGCAGATGACACCACTCTAATGGCAGAAAGCAAAGAGGAACTAAAGAGCCTCTTAATGAGGGTGAAAGAGGAGAGTGAAAAAGCTGGCTTCAAACTCAACATTAAAAAACTAAGGTCATGGACATCCAGTTCAAGATGGTGGAGTAGGATTCTCCTTCTCATCTGCTCATCTCTTCCTGTGAGAGCACCAAAATCACAGCTAGCTGTTGAACAACCATCAACAGGAGGATTCTGGAACCCACCAAAAAAAGGTACCCCACATCCAAAGACAAAGAAGAACCTGCAGTGAGATGGTAGGAGGGTACAATCATGAAAAAATTAAACCCCATATCTGTGGGGTGGGTGACCCACAAACTGAAGAATAATACCAAAGAAGTTTTCCCACTGTTGTGAAGGTTCAGAACCCCACATCAGACTTCCTAGCCTGGGGACCTGACAAAAGGACTGGGCATCCCTAAAGAATCTGACCTTGAAGGACGGTGGGATTTGATTACAAGACTTCCACAAGATTAGGGGAAAGGGAGAATCCAGTCTTGGAGGGCATAAACAAAACCTTGTACATACCAAGACTCAGAGGAAAGGAGCAGTGACTCTACAGGAAACTGAACCAAAACTACCTGCTGGTCTTAGAGGGTCTCCTGTGGAGGTGAGTCAGCAGAGGTACACCACAGGGATGGGGGGACTGGCAGCAGCTGTCTTGGACAGTCCCTTTGGTGTTAACACTCTTGGAGGTCGCTATTAACCTAACCATAGAGCCCATAGACCTGAGGGCTGGGTCGCCTCAGGCCAAAAAACTACCATTGACGGAGCACAGCCCCATCCATCAGCAAATAATTGAATTAAAGCTCTACTGAGCAAGGCCCTGCCCACCAGAGCAAAAGCCAGATTTTCCCACCACCAGTCCCTTCCCATCCACCGGGTCACAAAGAATGGGACATGACTGAAGACTAATACTCTAATCTAGTCCTTCCCACGAGGAAGTTGACACAAGCCTCTTAGCCTCCTTCATCAGAAGGCAGACAGAAGAAGCAAGAAGAACCACAATCACACAGGGACTAAAACAAAACCACATTACAGAAAGTTAATCAGCATGAAAAAGCAGACAGTTACATGCCAGATGAAAGGACAAGATAAAATCCCAGAAAAACAACTAAATGAATTGGAGACAGCAAACCTTCCAGAAAAAGAAATCAGAATAATGATAGTGAATATGACTCAGGATCTCAGAAAAAGAGTGTAGGCAAAGATTGAGAAGATGCAAGAAATGTTTACCAAAGACCTACAAGAACTAAAGAACAAACAGAGAAGAATAATATGCTACAAGGAATCCACAGTAGAATAACTGAGGCAGAAGCATGGATAAATAACCTGGAGGACAGAACAGTGGAAATTACAGCTGCAGAACAGAATATGGAAAAAAAGAATGAAAAGAAATGAAGACAGCCTAAGAGATCTCTGGGATAACATTAAATGCACCAGCATTCGCATTATAGGGGTCCCAGAGAGAGAAAAGACAGAGAAAGGATTTGAGAAAATATTTTAAAATATAATAGCTGAAAACTTCCCTAACATGGGAAAGGAAATAAGCAACCAAGTCCAGGAAGCACAGAGAGTCCCAGGCAGGATAAACTTAAGGAGGAACACACCAAGACACACAGTAATCAAACTGACAGAAATTAAAGACAGAGATAAAATATTAAAAGCAACAAGGAAAAAACAACAAATAACATACAAGGGAACTCCCATCAGGCTATCAGCTGATTTCTCAACAGAAACTCTACAAGCCAGAAGGGAATGGCATGATATATTTAAAGTGATGAAAGGGAATAACCTACAACCAAGAATACTCTACCCAGCAAGACTCTCCTAAGATTTGATGGAGAAATCAAAAGTTTTCCAGACAAGCAAAAGTTAAGAGAATTCAGCACCACCAAACCAGCTTTACAACAAATGCTAAAGGAACTTCTCTAGGCAGGAAACAAGTGAAGGAAAAGACATACAGAAAATAAACGCAAAACAATAAAGAAAATGGTAACAGGATCATAAGGGCTTCCCTCATAGCTCAGTTGGTAAAGAATCCACCTGCGATGCAGGAGACCCCAGTTTGATTCCTGGGTCAGGAAGATCTGCTGGAGAAAGGATAGGCTACCCACTCCAGTGTTCTTGGGCTTCCCTTGTGGCTCACCTGGTAAAGAATCCACCTGCAATGTGAGAGACATGGGTTCAATTCCTGGGTTGGGAAGATCCCCTGGAGAAGGGAAAGGCTACCCACTCGGTATTCTGGCCTGGAGAAGTCTATGGGGTCGCAAAGAGTCAGACACGAATGAGGGACTTTCACTTTCTAATAAGATCATGCACATCAATAATTACCTTAAATGCAAATGGATTAAATGGAACAACCAAAAGACATAGACTGGCTGAGCAGATGAAAACATGTGTATGTACACACTTCTACTTACCACTTCACTCTGCTTGACACCCCAAATTGTATGCAATTATTTTATATTGTTATGTTAATCATGTTCCCTTTATGGCTTGCAATAGTAATTATCTTTTACTTTTTGTCTGGCTACTGATTGTGAAAATTGATAAACATCTTTTACTGTTGTGATTATATAACTATTATTCACTAAATACCACGGTATCATGATTGGTCAACAGAAAAATTATAGAATTCTATATCACAAAAACTACCATTTAATACAAAAACCTATAATCACTTTTTAAAATTCATATGCATATCAAAATATCTTGGAATTTTTTGAAAAATACAAATGCCCAGGTATTGCTTTTTTTGGTCAGAGTTCCAGATATGTTTCTAATGAGTGGTCATGTTTAAAAACAATTGGACTACAGAGGATGTTTTATCTAAATTGTTTCACTTTTTCTATTTCATATTCAGTGCTCCCATTTCATTTAGTTTATGTTTTCCAGTTTCTCCATCTTTTCTTTTATGCTCTTTCTCAAGCCTTTATCAAGCATAGGAGAAAAGCTTTTGTATACATATATAATATGTTTAATATATATTTTAGAAAACATATGAATTTTTGCCTAGCTAAAAAATGTATGACACTTTGTACTTGTTTGACATAGTATGAATAGAATTTTAGACTTCTAATTTTAAAAAATAGATATGCAATAACGACAAAGGTTTACTCTATAGCACAGGAAACTACAGCCAATATACTGCAATAATCTATAATGGAAAATAATTTCAAAAATATTATATGTGTATATCTAAAACTGAATCACACATACACAAAAGAATTCTACTTTTTGAAATTTAGTAATTTTTTTTGCCAGTTTTTCTAAACATCCTATGGACATCTAATAACAACATATGAGATACAAAGTTTTAAATATAGGATATGTGTAGGATATTAATCATATATATAGGATATGATTAATATAAATTGAATATAAATCTATTATATCTAAATTATTAACAGCATCATTCAAGATGCTCCTGTTCTTATTTTTCTGCACTCCATAAAATATTCTCAGAGAAATGTTAATATGTCTCACTATGATTGCATATTTATATTTCTTCTGATTTTTGCTTTATGTACCTTTGTTTCTTTGTTGTTAAGGTGTCTAATGGTTTACGATGTCTATCTTCTTTGTGAATTGTACCTTTTATCATTAAAAACATTCATCTTTGTTTCACTTAAAATAATTTTAAAAAATTAAAATCATGGCATTTGGTCCCATCACTTCATGGCAAATAGATGGAGAAATAATGGAAACAGAGATAGACTTTATTTTCCTGGGTTCCAAAATCACTGTGGACAGAGACTGCAACCATGAAATTAAAAGACGCTTGTTCCTTGGAAGAAAAGCTATGGCAAACCTATACAGCATATTCAAAAGCAGAGACATCACCTTGCCAGCAAAGGTCTGTAGAGTCAAAGCTATGGTTTTCCCAGTAGTCATGTATGGATGTGAGAACTGGACCATAAAGAAGGCTGAGTGCCAAAGAATTGATGCTTTCAAACTGTGGTGTTGGAGAATACTTGAGAGTCCCTTGGACAGTAAGGAGATCAAGCCAGTCAATCCTAAAGGAAATTAATCCTGAATATCCATTGGAAGGAATGATGCTAAAGCTCCAATACTTCAGCCACCTGATGCAAAGAGCTGATTCATTGAAAAAGACCCTCATGCTGGGAAAGACTGAGGGCAGGAAGAGAAGGGAGCAACAGAGGATGAGATGGTTGGATGGCATCATCGACTCAATGGACGTGAGTTTGAGCAAACTCTGGGAGATTAGTGAAGGACAGGGAAGCAGTCACAAAGAGTTGACATGACTGAGCGAGTCAACAACAAAAGAAAAGGGAAAACAACATCGTGGCCAAATAAAGTTTATCCCAGAATGCAAGTTTTCACATTTGAAAATCAATCAACATAAGTCATTATATGAATAAAATCTGATCATTTCAGTAAATGACTTGACAAAATCTAACACCCAACAACAAAGGAATAACAAGGAACTTTCACAACCTGATTTACCAAAAACTCTTAAGTGACATTACAGTTAATGTTAAAAGAGTATATGCCTACCCCTTAATTTTAGGAACCAGAGAATGATGTTCTCTTTACTGGAACTTCTAGCCAGTGCAAAAAAAGAAAAAGAAATCAAATGAATGCAACTTGGAAATAAAGAAGTAAAACTGCCTTTATTTACAGATGACATGACTGCCAAAAAACTCAACAGAATAATAAAGAATGCTATTAGAACAAATAGGTGAGTTTAGCAATGTATCAGGATATAAGATCAATACACAAATAACAATACTTATATATACTAGCAATATACAATTGGAAATTAAAATGAAAAACAATACAATTTCCAAATATGAAATGTTCGTGGATAAATCTGACAAGAGATGTGGAAGAAGACCTGTACACTGAACACTATTATAAAGTATGTCTGAAATAAATTAAATCACAAACAAATGAAGCGATACACTATGTTCATAAGTCAGAAGACTCAATGTTGTCCACAAATTTATCTAAAGATTTAATGCAACTGCAGTCAAAATCCCAACAGGGTTTGTTGTATAAATTTACAGGCTACAAATTTGATGCATGAAGCAGGGCACCCAAAGTTGGTGCTCTGGGCCAATCCAGAGGGATGGGGTGGGGAGGGGAGGGAGGTGGGAGGGGGTTCAGGATGGTGGGACACATGTACACCCATGGCTGATTCATGTTGAGGTATGGCAAAAAACACCACAATATTGTAAAGTAATTAGCCTCCAATTAAAATTAATTGATTAATTAATTAAGAAATAAAATTTAAAAACTGACAGGCTGATTAAAGTTCCAAAGGAAATACAATGACCTAATATAGCCAAAATAACTTTGAAAGAGAAGAACAAAGTTGGAGAATGAATACTACCTGACTTCAACATTTATTATAAAGATATAGTAATGAAGAAAGTGTGGTATCAGTGACAAGGTAGACAGATTGACAGAACATAACAGAAAAAGGCCCATCATATATGGATGCTAATTTACAAAAACAATTCAAAGGCAATCTGGTAGAGAAATGATAGTTTTTTTCCCTCAACAAATGGTGCTGAAAAAATGCATATCTACATATAAAAAACATGTACACCCATGGCTGATTCATGTCAATGTATGACAAAACCACTACAATATGGTAATTAGCCTCCAATTAAAATAAATTAATTAAAAAATAAAATCTAAACCTTAGATCTAAAAAAAAAAGAAAAACAAATAAAACTTCAATCCTTATTTCACACCACAAACAAAAAATTAACTTAAAGTGCATCATAGATCTCATTTAAAACTGTAACGCCTCTAGAAGAAAATGTAGAAAACATTCGTGACTTTGGATTAATCAAAAATTTCTTAGATGTAATACCAAAATCATGATCCACAAAAGCAAAAACTGATAAATAGGACTTAATCAGAATTTAAAACTTTTTCTCTTCAAAAGACAGTTTTTTAAAGAAATAAATCACAAGTCATAGACAAATATATTTGGAAATCATATATCTGATAAAGGACTTGTATCCAGAATAAATAAAGAACTCACAAAATAGGAACAAGAAAACAAGAAACTCAAAAAATGTTTGGGAAAAAGACCTGAAATCTCCTCTGGCTTCACCAAAGAAGATTTATGGGTGGCAAAGAAGTTCAAAAAAAACATGTTTAACATCATTAATCATTAGGAAAATTCAAGTAAAAACTACAAAGAAATACTACTACTCCTCTGTTAGGATGGCTAAAATTAAACATACAGACCATACCACGTGTGGGAAGCATGTAGAAGAACTGGAACTCTCAAAGACTCTTGGTAAAAATAAAAATGATACAATCACTTTAAAAAACAACTTGAGAAGTAAAAAAGCTGAAGAAACTGAAAAATCAACAACTGTTCTTAGATCCGTCTGAGAAGGGAGGTCACTGGGCAAACCACTGTCCCTCAAATTGAAAAGACAAATAGACACACAGATACAGAGCATCATGACTTAGCAGAAACCCACAAACAGAAACCAGCAGAAGCCTCTGTGGGAACCAGTAGTAGGATAGGAAAATCTGGACTTGGATAAATTTGATGTAATTGATGAATTTCTGGAGACTCCATGTGGACAAATCTAAGAGATAAAAATTCCAGGGGAAGCCAGTCATCAAGGGAGCCCTACATTTCTGTAAGTTTTATCTCCAGGAGCTTAATCGGGTTCTCACAGTGAATATCAAAGAAAAGTCCTCTCTGACTTCTATTCTTCTTAACAAGGGAAACTATTTTACCAGAGTCTAACCTACTGGGGTTTATCAGAGACTAACCAACCTGGGGGAAGGGAAATACTCAACTCCAGCCCCATGGAGCTTTCTACATAAGGGCAGGTAAATACCCATATCTAGCCCCCAATGCCCCCACCCCCGCCCACCCAGCCATCCTATCACACCTAGAGGAGTGGGAGAGGAAATTAAAATGTCCTTAAGAAATTCATGGCAAGGGGACACGGGCACACTAAAAAGACTGAGGCCTAATCATAGCAATGGAGAACACTTCTCCCTCCACACCTTACCATCATATCACCAAAGGCTTACTTACCAGAGTTCCTTTTATCTAGTATATCATAGTCTGGCTTTCAGCAAAAAATTAAAAGGCATACTAAAAGGCAAAAAACAGAGGTTGGAGAGACAGAGCAAACATCAGAACTAGACTCAGATATGGCAGGATATTGTAATTATCAGTCTGTGAATTTCAAATGAGTAACATGGTAAAGGCTATAATTCAAAAATCAGACAACATATAAGAATAGATGGGTAACAGAGATGGAAATTCTAAGAAATAATCAAGAAGAAATGGTAGAGCTGAAAAACACTAACAGAAATCTGTGCAATAAAAGATGTAAAAAACAACAACAAGTTTTATAGTTTCTCAGAAAGTTAAACATATGCCTACCATATGATCCAGACATTTCATTCCTAGGCATATACTCAAGAGAAAGCATTTTCTCTAATTTGGCTGGGCGGGGGGTGGGTGGGGGGGGGGGCGGTGTTGGTGGTAAGGAGGCAGCTGTGGTAGGATTGATCTGTATCTTTCTTGTGATGGTTGTGGTGGCACAACTCTCAGAATATATCACCATCATAGAACCCTAGGCACCAAAAAAGAGTGAATCTTGGTGTATGTAAATTTAAAAATAAATTAGTGTTTAAAAATTAAATGTGTTCTTGGAAAATGAGACCACATCTTCTTTGGATGGAAAAACATACCTAACTTCACAAAAGTACCCACCCCCACCTCACCTTGCCCAGTTCAGGTAGAAGGAAATTTTACTACTATTCTTCCAGATGGAAGGTACACATACAAAGGATAATTTCGATACTTTTTTTTTCCCCTACCATATTTTGCATATTTTGCACTCTAACTGATGTGGAGATCTTTTCACAAGAGTAACTTCCAAGACATGGCACAGGATTTCTCCACTTCTGCAATTAAAGAACTGGGAAGTCATGACTCTGAGGCACTAAAATATATCAGGCTGTCTCTCAAAAAATTAAACATCAAATACTTAATTCGAGGGCTGCATATTATCAGTATTCTAATTCTTCAAAATGTGTTGCTGCATGCCACTTCAGTAAATATGGCTGCTTAACAAATTGCTCTAAAAATCAACAGCTTAAAACAACTGTTTTGTTATGCTCATGGATTCTGTGGATCAGGAATTCAGACAGGGCACAAAAGAATGTCTGGAGTTTCAAGTTGGAAGATTCTGTAACTGAGGGCTTGAATTATATGAAGATCTGTCTGTTTAGTTGCTAAGTCATGTCTGACTCTTTTGCAACCCCATGGACTATAGCCCACCAGGCTCTTCTGTCCATGGGATTTCCCAGGCAAGAATACTGGAGTGGGTTGCCATTTCCTTCTCCAGGGAATCTTCTTGATCCAGGGATTGAACCTGTGTCTCCTGCACAGCAGTCGTAATCTTGACACCACTGAGCCACCAGGGAAGCCCTGTGTGAAGGTATCTATGCTCATAAATCAAGTGCATAGCAAGAGCCATCAGCTGAGATTTCAGTTTGGGCTGTCACGTGAATTACCATCTACACATGGTCTCCCCATGTAGCTTGGACTACATAGCATGGCACCCTCAAGGTGGTAGAATTCCTTACATGGTAGTACAGGGCTCCAAAAGCAAGTGTCACATCAGACAATTTAGAAATTGCATCATTTTTTCTGACCTGGCCTCAGACGTTACACAGCATCACTTCTGTTGCATTCTATTGGTTAGAAGTGAATCACTAAGCCACTCAACATTCAAGGGGAAATGACACAGATCCCATCTGTCAATGAAAGAATCATTGTTAATGAAAGTTCACATTGTAGATGAACATTTTGGATGGGACACTGTTGTAGCCATCTTTGGAAAATACAATTTGTCACATGTGTAATAGACAGTTTCCTTCAGTTAATCAGACCACTGATACCTGGCATTCCTCAGTTAACTGGGATATTAATGTAGCGAGGATACGTCAATCCTCAAGAAGTGGAAATGTACTATGTAAGGAAATTATTGGAAGTATAAAAGATCAGCACTTCAGTTTCTTTTTCAAAGGAGAATTTGTCATTTTAATAGTCAAAACTAAGTCACACACAGTGGGCGAAGGTGAGTGTGGAATGAATTGATAAAGTAGCATTAATATATATACACTATCAGATTAAAACAGATAGCTAGTGGAAAGTTGCTATATAACACAGGGAGCTCAGTCTGGCACTCTGTGATGACCTAGAGGGGTGGGATGTGGGGGGTGGAGTGGGGTTGGTGGAAGCTCAAAAGGGAGGGGATATATGTATCTAAATAGGACTAATTCACATTGTTGTATGGCAAAACACACTAATTCACATTGTTGTATGCATTGTAAAGCAATTTTCCACCAACAAAAAAATTTTTTAAAAACTAAGTCACAGAAGAAGGAGAAAATGAAAGGGTAAGATAGTCACTAATTTAATAAGAATTTGAAAACATTTCAAAACTATATTTAAAAGCTCTGGAATTTTTTCCTTTAATATAATATAATCCTGGCATATAATAGAAAATTTTCAAGCAAGCATTTTAAGAATTTAAGTATAATAAACCTTCATGCTTATCCAACAGCATATATAAAATATAATTTGAAATGAATCACAGACTCAAAAGTAAAAGCTAAAGTCATAAAGCTATTAGAGAAGTATAATAGCACTGCTGCTGCTGCTGCTAAGTCACTTCAGTCGTGACTGACTCTGTGCGACACCATAGACGGCAGACCACCAGGCTCCCCCGTCCCTGGGATTCTCCAGGCAAGAACACTGGAGTGGATTGTCATTTCCTTCTCCAATGCATGGAAGTAAAAAGTGAAAGTGAAGTTGTTCAGTCGTGTCCAACTCTTAGCGACCCCATGGACTGCAGCCTACCAGGCTCCTCCATCCATGGGACTTTCCAGGCAAGAGTACTAGAGTGGGGTGCCAATATAATAGCACAACACACCTCAATAATAATAGAACAAGCAATCAATAAAATTTGGCAAAGGATCTGAAAAGAGACTTCACAAAATACACAAAGAGTCAGTGTTGTTCAGATGCTAAGTGGTGTCCAACTCTGTGACCCCATGGACTGCAGTACAGCCAGGCCTGCCTGTCCCTCATCATCTCTCACAGTCAGTATCTCTCAAAGATCCAATCAGTTCAGTTCAGTTCAGTTGCTCAGTCGTGTCTGACTCTTTGCGACCCCATGAATCGCAGCACACCAGGCCTCCCTGTCCATCACCAACTCCCGGAGTTCACTCAGACTCAAGTCCATCGAGTCAGTGATGCCATCCAGCCATCTCATCCTCTGTTGTCCCCTTCTCCTCCTGCCCCCAATCCCTCCCAGCATCAGAGTCTTTTCCAGTGAGTCAACTCTTCACATGAGGTGGCCAAAGTACTGGAGTTTCAGCTTCAGCATCATTCCTTCCAAAGAAATCCCAGGGCTGATCTCTTTCAGAATGGACTGGTTGGATCTCCTTGCAGTCCAAGGGACTCTCAAGAGTCTTCTCCAACACCACAGTTCAAAAGCATCAATTCTTCGGCACTCAGCCTTCTTCACAGTCCAACTCTCACATCCATACATGAACAACTGGAAAAACCATAGCCTTGACTAGATGGACCTTAGTCGGCAAAGTAATGTCTCTGCTTTTGAATATGCTATCTAGGTTGGTCATAACTTTACTTCCAAGGAGTAAGTGTCTTTTAATTTCATGGCTGCAGTCACCATCTGCAGTGATTTCGCAGTGTAAAATAATAAAGTCTGACACTGTTTCTCCATCTATTTCCCATGAAGTCATGGGACCAGATGCCATGATCTTCATTTTCTGAATGTTGAGCTTTAAGCCAACTTTTTCACTCTCCTCTTTCACTTTCATCAAGAGGCTTTTTAGTTCCTCTTCACTTTCTGCCATATGGGTGGTGTCATCTGCATATCTGAGGTTATTGATATTTCTCCTGGCAATCTTGATTCCAGCTTGTGCTTCTTCCAGCCCAGCGTTTCTCATGATGTACTCTGCATATAAGTTAAATAAGCAGGGTGACAATATACAGCCTTGATGTACTCCTTTTCCTATTTGGAACCAGTCTGTTGTTCCATGTCCAGGTCTAACTGTTGCCAATAAACACATGAAAAAAGTGTTCAACATCAAAGGTTATCAGAAAAATGCAAATTAAACTACAACGGGACACTACTACATATCTACCAGATGGTTTACATTAAAGCCTAATAATACCAAATTGTTGATAAGGTGGTGAAGCAATTAGACCCTCTGTACATTGTTAGGGGAAATGTAAACTGGTATAACCTCTTTGATAATAAGTCTGGCAGCTTCTTTAAAAACTAAACACATACCTATGTCCCAGCAATTTCATTCATAGTTACATAAAAAAAAATTTATGTTCACAAAAATATTTGCATAACAATGTCGAGAGTAGGTTTATTCATATTAGCCCAATATTGGAAATAGCCCAGATATTCATCAGCAGGGGAAAGAATAAACAAATTGTAGCATTCACTACTGAGCAGTATGAAGGAATGAATTACTGATACACTCAACAATATGGATTAATCTCAAAATCATACTTAATAAGAGAATCCACAAAAGAATACATGCTGTTTAATTCCATTTATATGAAGTTCTAGAACGGAAAAATATATTTACTGTGAAAAAAATCAGAAAAGTGATTGCTGCTTGGATGGAGGTGTGGGCAGGGATTGACTAGGATCAGGTGTGAGGGAACTCTCTGGATGATGGTAATGTTGTATGTTTTAACAGGGATTTGGGTTGCACAGGTGTATTTGTCAAAATTAAGCAAATGTATACTTCAGGTTTATCCATTTTATTGACAATAAATTTTACATCAAAAGGGAAAAAATGTAAATATATGGTAAGCATGCTGATATATTTAGAAGGAAATAACTGAAGTCTGTTAATTTTCTTTGAAATACATGGAAGTTAAGATGGATTAATGGGTAGATAGAGGGGTATGCGAATGAAGAGATGCAAGATAAAGCAAATACAGTAAAATATTAGTGATACAGTCTAAGTGGGGAAAATAAAGAGGTAAGACTTTGTTGTTAATTTGATAAGAATTTGGAAGTTATAAAAACTATTCCATCCCAAATTTACTTTCAAAGCTCTGGGATTTAAAAACATAAATAAAAAATATTATAGCCCATAATGCAAGAATTTTAAGTAAGCACATTAAAATTAAATCAATAATCAGAGTAGAGCATCAAGTGGAACAACTCATATCTTGCTTTATGATTCTGAGACTCTTGACTTTTGCTCAAGACATTCTGCCAGCATTTGCCATTAGCTCTTTCTGGAAACTGAAGCAAGAAACAGAAAATGCTCATTGTTCTTTGCCCAGGCTTTTTGGTTCTATTTGCTTGAGCTTTATTTGTTTTTATCTTTTTAATTTTTTTTACAATTGCTCATTGTTTAAAAAATATATCAAAGAATGAGGCAGACTGGTGTGCAGCCTGTTAAGATTTCTTCAAAGGATACACAATCCTTGAAATATTTATATAAACATACATGTACATGTACCTTTAGATTTTTGGCATAAATAGGATCATATTATACAGACTTCTGAATTTTTGCTTTATCTACAAAACAGCATGACATATATATGGTAGCCATTAGTGCTATTTATCTAGCATCTGGTTTCCCTCTTTCTTCTGAATATATGGGTGGAGCCATGTGACTCATACTAGCCAATGAATTGAGAGTGTAAATGATGTTTTTCTTCCCAGCTGAGATTTATTGGTCTTGACCCTCCAAAGTTTTCTTCTCTCTCTGGTACATTCCAGGTAGTGCCTGTTCTGTCAACTTCAGTCCTGAGTGACTATAATGAACAAAGCTCTGTCTGACAACAATGGATACACACAGTAACCCTTACTGATTTAATTCCCTGAGATCTGGGGGTTAGTTACTGCAGCATAACTTAACCGATCCTGACTAACGCACTGAAGATTTTTTTCAAGTATGCATATTTGGCATATCTCATCCTTTCTAACCAAGAAGGCAATGGTACCCCACTCCAGTACTCTTGCCTGGAAAATCCCATGGATGGAGGAGCCTGGTAGGCTGCGGTCCATGGGGTCACTAAGAGTCGGACATGACTGAGTGACTTCACTTTCACTTTTCACTTTCATGCATTGGAGACGGAAATGGCAACCCTCTCCAGTGTTCTTGCCTGGAGAATCCCAGGGGCGGGGAAGCCTGGTGGGCTGATGTCTATGGGGTCGCACAGAGTCAGACATGACTGAAGTGACTTAGCAGCAGCAGCAGCTTAGCATCATCCTTTCTAAAGGCTAAATAGTGTTAGTCACTTAGTAGTGTCTGATTCTTTATGACCCCATGGACTGTAGCCCGCCAGGCTTCTCTGTCCATGGAATTCTCCAGGCAAGAATACTGGAGTGGGTTGCCATTTCCTTCTCCAGGGGATCTTCCCACCCAGACATCGAGCCCAGGTCTCTCACCTTAGAGGCAGAATCTTTACTGACTGAGCCACTAGGTAAGACCTAATGGCTAAATAGTGCAGTCTTAAACCAAAGCAAAAGAATTTATCCAACTATTCCCCTACTGTTGGACATTTGATTTTTGTCTAAATTTTTGCTATTACAAATTTTGCTGCAATAAATATTGAGTGCACACACAAACATCTATTACAACCTACTTGTCAAAATTTTTTTGAGTAAAAAGTTTCTAAAAATGCAATTACTAGGTAATAGAGTCTCAGCATTAGATATTGCCAGTTACCCTCTAAAATGCTGAACCTATTTAAACTTCTATCAATAGAAACGGAAAGTACCTGTTATCCCACATGCTCATCTGGAGCCAGTTATATTATTCTTTTTAAATGTTACTAATATAATATGTGGAAACTCTATTTCATTATTGTTTCAGCTTGTGTGATTATTTGGCTTCTTTTCATAGGTTTAAAGGCTATTTGTATTGCTTCTGAGAACTGTTTATTCCTGTTCTTAAGCCATTTTTGTCTGCTGATTTTACAGGCGTTTTCATAAATCCTTAACGTCAATCCCCTGGTTCTTACTCTGGTTGTAACTATTTTCTCTCAGTCTATCCCTTATCTTTTCAGTTTGTTGATAGAGAAATTCTTTTTTGATGTAGAGAAATAGAAAATTTTCCTGTAGTGAATACAGTCAATTTTTCCTTTATGTTTTTTGGCAGCTGTGCCCTGCCTACCACAAAATTAAAATGTATTAAATGTTTCCTAATCAACTATCACTAGAACCTTTACTATTAATCTATTTTTTGTCCACTGATTTGAGAATTTCTCTGTACCTTACAATAAAATCCACAATAATAAATCTTTTATGGGCTTTATACTCTATTTCACTGATAGTTTAATCCTCTATCAGTACATTACAGTGTTTTCAAATATCTATCAATTATATAAATTCCAGTATCTGGACTTTCACATTCTTCCTTTTCAATATTTTTTTCAATCCCTGATTTTTCTTGAGGAACCTCAAAAATCAATGAGCCAATTTCTCTCCCTCAACCCTGCAAAACAAAACCAAATCTAAGAACAGAACTGTAATTCTAATTAGAATTGATTCAAATCTAGATTAATTTGGACAGATTAGAATTTTTTTTTAACCAGGCAGAAGTTTTATTTCCTCCTGATCCCATCATTCCAGGCTCACCTAATTCATCCCAGGAGTGATAAAAAGCCGCAAGCAATAACCAGGAGCACCCATGTAAGGGGGTCCCGACATACAACCCTAGCTCTCTGCTCAGGCCAGGAGGGAAATGTCACTATACACAAAAGTTGCTCCCACTTTTGCTGAAGGCAGCTTTTTGGCTTGCCGGCACTTTGTAAATGAAACACACTTGTCAGTCCTTCAATTTCAGGTATATTTCCAGGTCTCAAACCCCCAGCCTCAGACAACTGGCAAGGTTACCATTTCTCCTCCCTAAGATTGGGCAAAGAGTGCCTAGGGTTTCCCTCATTAACCCTCCATCCAGGACTCCACTGAGTTCACTACAAACTGTCAGTGGCTCTCCTGAGGGAGAGGCTGGGAGAGGGACTGGAGGGTCCAGCTACTTCGGTCAGGGGCCTTATATATAGGGACAGAAGCACAGGAAGAGAAGGGGACCTCTCCAAATCTGCCTTCCTAATTAGCATCCCTGCAATAATGGACACGGTTTGGTCTGTCTTCTACCAGCGGGAACATTACTTAGAAGAGCACTCTTTCTGTGAAGGAAGGAAGATGCTGGGGCTCAGAGCGGGGTCAGAGGCTAGAAGACACCACACAGCTGACAGATCCATGTCTCTCTGGATCTTCTCACTAGTTTAAAGGATGAAGGTGGGATGCCTCTCTTTGGAGTCAGGCCAAGGCCTGCACACCCCACTATCCAGTCCCTGTGCCCAGGTGGGCCCCTACCTGCTTGAGTAGGAATTGATTCCGGGTGATGGTGTGCAGGGCGATGGTCAGATGCAGGACAGACAGGAGCACCCCGCTGAGTCTCGCAGCCTGCATGCACACAGGCAGGAGCGTATAGATGGTATTGACGAAGAACACAGTCCACCAGATGCCCTTGGAGGCACTGTGCGGCTGGAGCAGCAGCAGGCCCACCACCTGGATGGCCAGCACCACGGAGATGAGCACTTAGAAGGCCAGGCCCATGTGGTCCTGGTGGAAGGTGGGGTGGTTGCAGAGCACGGCCATGACGAGGCTCACACCCACGGTAGCCACTAGGATGACTAGGTACGGCAGCTGCAGCGGAAGCCGCGCCGCGCACAAGAGCACCAGCACAGCCATGAGCATCTTGAGGCTGCTCCAGTTCAGACGGAAGTAGCAGCGCTGGTACAGCCGCTCCAGCTTGTCCCAGGGAAACTTCTGTGAGTGGAATATCTGCAGCAGTGCCAGGCAGCAGGCGCCCAGTGACAGCACCGCACCAGGCCCTGCGCCCGAGCCTGCGGTGCTGCCGCCATCCCCGGGCCCCTAGTCTTCCTCGTCGGCCGCGCGCGCCCCTTGCCGCGCCGCTCCTCCAGGCCTAGCTCCACCGAACCAGGGCGCACTTCTGTTCCGCCCGTGGTTGCGGCCGCCGCTGCCTGCAGGGGGCGCCCGGGTGCTGCCGCTGCTGGCCAACCTGGAACAGAAGCCGAAGCCCCCAGTCAAACAGACCCCAGCCCCCACTCCTGTCTCTTGGTGGAGCTGCGAGCCGAACCTCAAGAGTAGAATTTTTAAAATAGTGTCTTCCTATTCAGAGAGATAATAAAGTTTTGAAACTGTATTCATTTTGAAAGTGAAGTTGCTCAGTCGTGTCCGACTCTTTGCGACCCCATGGACTATAGCCTACCAGGTTCCACCATCCATGGGATTTTCCAGGCAAGAATACTGGAGTGGGTTGCCATTTCCTTCTCCAGGAGATCTTCCCAACACAGGGATTGAACCCAGGTCTCCTGCATTGTAGGCAGACGCTTTACAGAGCCACCAGGGAAGTCAAACAAATTTCAGTTCTTTTTGGCACAATGACATACACATGTTAGGTAGAAAGTAAATATTAATGTATGTGAAGTGAGTGAAAGTTGCAGTCGTGTCCGAGTCTGCAACCCCATGGACTATACAGTCCGTGGAATTCTCCAGGCCAGAATACTGAAGTGGGTAGTCTTTCCCTTCTCCAGTGGGTCTTCCTGACCCAGGAATTGAACCAGGATCTCCTGCATTACAGGCGGATTATTTATCAGCTGAGCTATCAGAAGTGTATACAACTGTGTTCATTTTAGTCTTACACGTTTCTCGTCCAATTTTATTGCACCCAGGTATTTCATAATATTGTTGTTATAGCAAATAGTATCCCCCATTGCATAAAATCTCATGTTTATTATTAGTATAAAGTAAAACTATTGCTTTCTATGTTAGTTTTCTTGTATTTAGCTACTTTCCTGAATAGTTCTAACCATTTTTAAATTGAGTCTTTTAGATACATAATCACATTTGGGTTCTAATTTAAAAATCAGCCTTCAGTTCTACTTTGAGCTATTTATACAATTATCCCTAATTACCTATTTCCACTATACCTAGGGCACAAAGGGACCTTAAAATTATCCAGTCCAAGGATTACCTAGTTAAGTACCTTCTGGGATATGAAAACAAGATGAATGGGAGAAGGCATAAGACAACAGGGCTTCCCAGGTGGTGCAGTGGTAAAGAATCTGGCTGTCAATTCAGGAGATGGTGGGTTCAATCCCTGGGTTGGGAAGATTCCAGGGAGGAGGAAATGGTACCCCAGTCTAGTATTCTTGCCTGGGAAATCCCATGGGCAGAGGAGCCTGGTGGGCTACCCACCCCTGGTGGGTCCATGGGGTCCCAAAGGGTTGGACACAACTGAGCACAAACATCACACACATTAGACAAGAAGGAATTGTAGGGATTGGGGAAAAAATGCAAAGATCAGGCAGAGTCTGAGAGAGACAGCTGCCATTTACCCTAACTGATTATTGACATGGGGAAATGTAGGCCCACTTTCTATTTTTCAAGAGGAGACAGAAATATAGGTTTTTATCTTTAAACTCTTAATTTAAAAAAACAAACACAAGCCAAACAAAATACAACTGCCAGCTATCAAACTCTATGAACTTGAAAGTAATCCAATGCCTTCAAGGCAATTTAAACTCAGAAAGGTGTGTCAGAGATTGCAAAAGTAGTGGGATATAGGGAAGAAGTCTCTATTTTGTTTAGCTACTTGGGTGGATCAGAACAGTATTTGCAACGTGCTAAAACCAGGCAAGTGTTTTGTTTGGTTTGTTCACAAAGAGTTCAGTTCCTAATTACTGACATTTTATGACCCCTGTTTGGCTCATCTTGGCTTGAATTTGCCATCATGGTAAATGAAAAGGGTACCTTTTAAATACCCCATCTCTACTTGGGGAAATTACCACATTCTATTCTCCATCAACCCAACATGGAAGTCAGAGCTTAATTTCCCAGCCTTCCTTGAAGTTAGAAACGTGCCAGTGACCCAGGATCTGCCAATCAGGGAAGCTTACATGAGACTTTGAAGTATAACAGCTAAGTATGGGCCACATTTGGTGTCACAGTCCAACTTTCAGGGGTAGCATCGGACACAAGGTTGCCAAAAGTAGTGATAGTGATGGCTGTGATAAAATTGAGTTCTTGGCAGCAGTGCAAATGTAGCAATGAGTGTGGGTGGTGCAGTAGGAACAGAGGCCATTTTCCCATCAGACAAGTTCTACAACCCACTTCTGGGCACTGTTCCTAGAACAGAGCCTCGAGCTTATTTCTCCAGCCCTTCCAAAGATACTGTGAACCACCCAGGATCCTTTTAGTTAATTCCTTTCCTGCTTAACCTAGCCAGGGATGATTCTGCTTTTTTAAACACTAAGCCTGCCTTCACCAATACAAACAATACCATCAGGCAGTGACAGAAACAAATTAAAGATCTCGGTCTTTTTGAATCCCAGGCCAGCATTTTTTCCTATGACATTACATCGTTTTAGGAAGGTTCAAAATGTTGTTTTCAAAATGCATGCTGAGGCTGGCATCTCAAATATATGGTATGGATGCTGTCAAAGAGTCTATTTGGTTCAAGATAAGAGTACATGTTTCAAAGCTTTTGGAATTTTCCTTTTCCTTCTGTTCATATAGATTCATAGACCAGTGGCTTCCTTAAAAGATGATAGACTTACAATAAAAACACCCATAACAATGTACACAGTGCTGTTAAAAAAAAAAAAAGATCAAAACCACATAAAAGGAGAGATAATTGTATGAGATAAATCAGGATGAGATCATCACAATGCTCTAAGCACTAAATTTATAATCTTCTTCCTTGAAGTTAAAGGACAGTAATGGAGTGGATTAATGTTTCCCAACCTTGGTCCACCAACAATCCTTATTTTCCACCTTCATGGCCTCCAAATTTTTTAACGGCTTATTCCAACCTCATTTATTAAAGAATGTTTTCAATGACTCTATCAAGAGTAAATAAACAACTTACGGAAATACTGCAAACAGGACATAGATTTCTACTACTATTTTCAGTTACTATTTTGAACTATTCCAACTCTTGAGATAAAAGGTTTTCATTTTCTACTGTGCACTACAGTGCATTTTCCAGTGCACTACAGTGTATATAGTAAGAATTTTATATACGTTATCAGCTTTATTCATACATTATATGACTATACATTATAACCATCCCCATTTTGTAGGTGAAAACATTCTTCAACAACTTATGCAAGGACATCAGGATGAAAAATGGCAGAGCTGAGATTTGGATGCCTGTGTCTAACTCTTGAGACCCCATGGACTGTAGCCTGCCAGCCTCCTCCATCCATGAGATTTTCCAGGCAAGAATACTGGAGTGGATTGCCATTCCCTTCTCCAGGGGATCTTTCTAACCCAGGGATTGAACCCTGGTCTTCTGCTTGGCAGGCTGATTCTTTATCACTGAGCCACTAGGGTGAAGAAGCTGCCTGCCAAGCAGGAGACATGAGTTTGATTCCTGGGTTAGGAAGATTCCCCTGGAGAAGATAATGGCAACCCATTCAAGTATTATTTTCTGGGAAATACCATGGACAGAGGAGCCTGGCGGGCTATAGTCTATGGGGTTGCAAAAGAATCAGACACGACTTAGTGACTAAACAAGTCAAAAATCGGATCTATTTACTACATTATATAACCTCTTTCAGGAAGAATTTTACATTTACAAGAACAAAAATTTCCTTGAGGCTCTAAATCTTAGAAGGAATTTATCACATGGAAACTCACAGGAAATCTCTCGATCCTGCAATTGACAACAGGAGTCTGAGAAAGAATGGTTTAATAATTCATTACATTCACTGCAGCCTGAGACACTGGGTGCTGGAAGCATTTGGGAAAGACACCAGGGTGAACTGGGCATGTGCCCTGCCCTCTAAGGCTGGAGCCCAGGTGGGGAAAAGAAGTGAGCACTGAGCTCACAGAAATCCAAAATACATGCAGGCTACATGGGGCAGGTGTCATCTCTGACGGGGAGATCAAGGCTTGGGGAGGTGGCTGGAGGGAGGGACTGGCCACGTCTTCCCTGGCATAGGGCCCTCCTTGCTGCTGTTGCCTGGGGTTCAGAGCCCAGGGCCCACATCAAGAAGCCTCACTCTACCCATGTTTCCAATTGTACAAAACACTATCCCTGATAAGCCTCGTCCCTGTCTGGCTCCCTGCTAAAATCTGCCCATCAGGAATCAAGGCTCTGAGAAGAGCTCTCTGCACTCCTTCAGTAACAACTGACAGTGTTCACAGGCCCATCTGGCAGACTATGAAAAAAGGGTCCCAGAGAAATAGTTCCAGCCTAGAGGTAAAACCAGTGAATCCCACAAGAAAAGAAACGCTTCCTCCCCAAACTGCCTTCTGTTTCCACCTGTCCCTGTATTCTTCAGGTCCATTTTGAGACAAATATCTCAGGAAGGCCCACAGGTTAATCCACTAATCCATTATTAACCATGGCACCTTATGCAGAGACAGGATATTACCTCCTGCCTGGACGGTTTCCTTGAGAATAAAGGAAATGCCCGAGGCTTGGACCATTGTCCAGAGCATCAAGTCTGGGCTCTGAGGCCCAGGTACATACTGAGAGGGCCAGGTATGTAAGCAGGGGAGAGAAGCAGGGCCACAGACGTGAAGCCCAGAGGCCTACACTGCAATCCTGCCTCTGCCATTTCAACACATATATGAAAAGGGAACATTTTACAAGTGTATTTCGAAACCTACATTTTCCACATCCTTTCCAACACTTATTGCTTATATAGAGTTTTTGATGATGGCCATTCAGATTGGTGTCAGGTGATACCTCACTGTAGTTTTGATTTGCATTTCTCTAATAATCAGCAATGTTGGCCATCTTTTCATGTGTTTACTGGCCATCTGTATGTCTTCTTTGGAGAAATGTCTGTTAAGGTCTTCCACTCACTTTTTGATTGGGTTATTTGTTTTTCTGATATTGAGCTTTATGAGCTGCTCATATATTTTAGAGATTAATCCTTTGTCAAGTTGCTTCATTTATAATTATCTTCTCCCATTCTGAGGGTTGTCTTTTCATCTTGTTCATAGTTTCCTTGAGGATGTGGAGAAAGGGAACCCTATCGCATTGTTGGTGGGAATGTAAATTGATACAGCCACTATGGAGAACAGTATGTAGATTTCTTTAAAATCTAGGAATAAAACTACCATATGGTCTAGCAGTCCCACAACTTGGCATATACCCTGAGAAAACCACAACTCAAAAAGACAGTTTCTCAGTGTTCATTGCAGCACTGTTTACAATAGCCGGGACATGGAAGCAACCTCGATGTCCACCAACAGGTGAATAAAGAAAATGTGATACATATATACAATGGAATATTTAGCTATAAAAAGGAATGAATTTGAGTCAGCTGTAGTGAGGTGGATGAAGCTAGAGCCTGTATACAGAGTAAAGGAAGTCAGAAAGAGAAAAACAAATATACATATGGAATCTAGAAAAGTAGTACTGATTAATCTATTTACAGGGAAGAAATGGAGACACAGAAGTAGAGAACAAATTTGTGGGCACAGCGGGGAAAGGAGAGGGTGAGACGAATTGGGAGAGTAGCACTGACATATATACACTACTGTGTGTATAAGAGATAGCTAGTGGGAAGCTGCTGTATGACACAGGGAGCCCAGCCTGGTACTCTGTGATCACCTAGAGGGGTGGGATGGGACCAGGGAGGGAGGCGCAAGCGGGAGGGGACACATATATAATAATGACTGATTCACACTGTTGCATAGCAGAAACCAACACAACATTGTAAAGCAATTATCTTCCAATTAAAAATAAAAAAAAAATAAAACCTACATTTGAAGAGTTTCAGAATGTCAGCATCTGAAAGAGGCCTTAGAGATCATTATATGGACAAAAGAGTGAGATGCAAGTAGGTGAAGCAAGTTGCCTAAGTCACTTGAATTGTGAGGGTTGGGACTAGCTCTCCCTGATTCCCCTACAGTCAGAGACAGAGTTCCCTTTCCCAGTACGAGGTAATCAATTATTTACTTGTTTGCTGCAAGCTTTAGACAGAATGTTCCTTGAGAAATAGGACCTTTCATTAAATTATTCAACAAACATCTATTGTACTTGGCAGGAGCCAATTGTGGAGGCAGGGAAGTAAACAAATAACTCAAGAGGGGCTACCAATGGATGATACAGGAAAAGCATTTAACATGACGCATGGCACGTGGTAAGTGCTCGATAAATGGTGACTTCTACAAAAGAATAATTCTTTGAGTGAGATGGAAATAAGGGAAAAGATGTTGGCAAGGGTCAGCTCATGACCACATTTACAGGAAATGCTAACAGGTTGGGGATTTGCCCTAGAGCCAAGGAATGATATGATAAGACTTTAGGGAGGTCATTCTGGCAAAGCTTTGGAGGGTGAGCATTAAGAACAGAAGATCAGTTTTGCAGCTTTCAAGAGAGTAGTGAAAACATGAAAAGCCAAACTGCAACAGTGAAGCTGGGGATGGAGAGAAGGCGTTTAAGAAATATGATTTCAAGAGGATGGGAGAGGTCAAGGTAGGGGAGAGGTCAAAGACAAGGTAGACCCTGGCTCAGGCCCTGGGGACAAGTCTGGTGGCCTTTACCAAGATAGGGTCCCCAACTGCAACTGTATGGGGGAAGAAAATGAGGTCAATTTTGGGAAAGTTATTTTGGAAAGCCTAAGGGGCATCCAAAGGGGAGATGTCCTGAAAGCCTTCATATTTCCAGATCTATAATTCAGGAAAAAGGTCTGAGCCTGAGGAGCTAAATGGAGAACTCAACCTTCAGTTAACAGGCAAAGCAGGGCAGACTGGATAAAATAGAGCCACTCAACATGGCATGGTGAAAAGTGATGAGCCTAAAGCCAAAAACAAGAAAGAGAAGTTCCTTGCCCTCAAAGAGGTTATGTTTTGGTGAGAAGAGCCAGTGTATATCTGTATACATACACATGGAAATAAAAGAAAAATATTTGCTAGTTAAAGCTCCAAGCACAGAATTAAATTAGGAGGTGGTGTGATAGCAGCTATGTAGTTCCTTTGCCTTTGCCCAGAAAGAGCGTGAGGAGCAACCAAGGGGGCTGACCTCCAAACTAGAACACCCCTCTCCAAAATAATCCTACACTCTCACTCTTCCATTCAGGAACTATGATATGTAGTTAGCCCAGTGCAAGGTACTGGTTTTAGGACAGTGAACAGGGGTGTTGAGGACCCTGCCCCTCAAGAAAGCTCACATTCTAGGAGGAAAAGACACACTTAACAACACACACTCCAAGTTCAGTTATCTATATAAAGTAACTACAAGGTGTGCCAGGGGTAGTGAAAAATATTGGGTTGGCCAACAAACTTTTTGGCCAGCCCAATATAAACACGGGGCTAAGAAATAATCCACTTTAGGTAGAATAGTCAAAAAGAAAGCCCCTCTGAGGAAGCAACATTTACAGTGAGTCCCAGGGTTTGCCATGAAAAGGATGACGTATGGACATTCACAGCAGAGAGAACTGCATGTGCAGAGGCATGGAGAACAGAAAGAGCTTAATGTGTTTGAGAAAGTGAGTGACAGTCAGCAGGGCCAAAGGACAGGGTGGGAAGAAAAGAAGTGAGGACACTGGAAATACAGAGCGGCATCGCTCAAGGCCCTGCTGGCTGCAATAAAACATTTGGATCTTATTGTAAGGATGAGCGCAAGCCACTGAAGGGTTTTTCAAGCCAGGTATGGCCTGATCTGATTTCCATCTTAAGGAATTTTTGGCCAGGAGACGCCGTAAATATTCGCAGTTGTTCTTTCCAAGCATCCGGTGCCCTGAGGTCACCCTCCAATCACACGGTATGGCCGTCCTTTATTCCACCCACAATTAGGGTCAGGCCTCCATCCACGGAGCAACTTACCCTCCTTGGATCTCCTGCCTGGCCTATGTGCTTCCCCCAAAGCCCCATAAACTCACTAAAGTGTTTCCAATAGACACTGCTAGAGTACGAGGAGAATGGATGCTTTTGTAAAGAACACAAAATAATAAAAGGAAACCACTCCCTCATTTCTGATGGAAATTTGTTTTCCCCTCCACTGCTATCCATTAGTCCTCGGCCTGAGTAATTGTCTATGCCCTTCACCCCATCCTTCATTTATTTGCCAAAAGGCCAGGAACATGTGTACTGCCATGAACAATAACAAAGAACTATAAATTCTTATTGATCCCAGAAGCTTGGGAATTCTAAACAATAAAAATATGTCCTCTGACTGCTGCGCTCAAAAGAACGTTTTGGAGATACAAAAGAGCTTTGTTGAAAGAACAAATGAGCTCCAGGGACACTGCGGGCCTCATGGAGGGCTTGGGTCACCAGGTATTCACGCAACAGGCAACTCCAGACACAAAGTCAGAAAGACCTCCCTGCCACGCTCCCCCGGGCTCACATCTTCATTTCTCAGCCGCATCTTGACTGCATCAAGCCGAGTTTCCTATATAGCTTTTAGCCACTATTGTTTTTAGGAGCCAGAATTCTCAGCCTAAAGAGAAAGTCCTCTTTGTCCTCCATCCATGATTTAATTTACATTCTCCTAAACGCTCCATTCACTTTGTTTTCAGGCTAAGAAATCTCACAATTGTACCAGGCCCTGAATTTGAATTTCCCTGTGTTTCTGCTCTTTGGAAATTTGCCTAGTTCAGTCACTGGACAGTCCTAGAAATTCAGCTTAACCTTAGAGAAAAATCTCTATTGTTCATGATTTCTTACAGTACTTCTAACTTCTGTCCTATATTTGCCCTTCAATTTCTACATTTTCATGTCTAAGTACTTAATGTGTTTGTGAGCATACATACACACAGATGAATGCACAGCACCTTTTCTCTGATAATCAGTGAAGTCTCCTCTATCTTTTCCAACTGGATGGCATTCTTAGGGAGACGTCGCTTCTTCATTCCTCACACTTTGAAGGGTGGGGGTGCTCTGAGCTGCACTGCTTTCAGCCTTTCTCATACAGATGCAGCCTTCCTGGCACTCCCCTGATCCTTCAATGCCCTGCATGACTCACAAGACACTGTGTCCAACTGACTTATACTGCTTTTGTCTCTCTGTTCTCCCGTAGGAATTTCTTTTATATGCAAATATATAAAATTCACTAGAGATGGGCAAAACTTGATCACGAAGTAATA
This sequence comes from Budorcas taxicolor, assembly GCF_023091745.1. Lineage (NCBI taxonomy): Eukaryota > Metazoa > Chordata > Mammalia > Artiodactyla > Bovidae > Budorcas > Budorcas taxicolor. The sequence goes on along the minus strand of NC_068935.1, from coordinate 99,853,169 downwards.
TGAACGTAAAGAAATAACAATTCTTAATTTTTAAAAATAGTATGTAGTAAATTAATGAAGAAACGCTTGGGAAGAAAACATCCTTTCTGTTCTTTGGACAATGAGATAACTGCTAGCAGCCTATGGCTTACCTGAATGTATTAAAATCCACCATCTTTGTGTGCATACAGTCAGCAGCTGTAAACACCTGCTTGAGCTCTCTGGATTTGCATTCTTCTTCTTTTAACTTTTGTACGATAAGTTCAATGTTGCTCAGGGGAAACTAGGAGGAGGAAATGACAGACATTTAAGATAGGGAGCCCAATCTGTCTGGTGGCCAGCAAAGCTGGCTATGTCTTTCCACAGAAACCAACACAAAGAAGACATGACTAGATTTGTATTTCTTCAGCTAAGGCTCTGGGACAACAAGTGACATTAGCCCAGGCCCAGATCTGAGAGAAATGAGCTTACGGGACAGCGGGTCACAGGAATCAAAAAAGAACGACTACTTCCACCTCAGCCTCCTCCCTTTGACCCTTGGACTCTGGCCCACCATGTTGGGAGAGCCTAATGGAGAGAATGGGGATTCAAAGTTGCATAAGTGGATCCCCATTTTCTCCAGATCTTTAGAGTGGGATCCCTGGAACCATCGGCCACCAGGCAATACCCTGGGCAGAGAGAGGATGGGTGCCAAAGGTCTACAGGCACTGCGGTCCCCTACATTCACCCCCCCAGGAGACCCCCCAGTTCCTGTCTCCTATACTGTGATTTGGTTTTTGACTCTGTGAGAATACTTCTTATTCAACTGAGTAAAGCACAAGGCTGTAAGTAATTATATTGACATTATAATATAAGTAATTATATTATAGCAAAGAGCTAGAAAAGACTCATTGTGGAAATAAAAACATTGATGGTAACTTAACATAAAGTTCCCCCTCTGCCACTGAGGACTTGTGGGGAGGCGGGGGAGCAGGTCAGTGGCATTCCCTCCCTTTTTTTTATTTCATCTATTTCCATGATAGGATCTATTAGTTCTTACAAAAAGACCCCTCAGACTGATATTAATCTTTCTCTGCTTAGAATGTCCTTGTTAAAGGTAGCTTTAAGAAAATGCAGTTTTTACCTGGGATGCTGATACCAGACAATGTCCTACCTTGCTTTTCTCTTTTGGAAAGGAGAAAAGCCCTTAATGTTTTATATATACATACATATATATATATATACATACACACATACATACATATTCATGCTATATATTTTTTATATTAAAGTACAGGTGTGCACTGTGTTTAAAAATGGAGCCCTAATTACGATAGCTATTGTAAACTGTACACTGACTGCATCTCCTATGGGCCACATAGAGCTAAGCACTTAAAACAGATTACCACATCTAATCTTCACAGCAACTCTCTAAAATAGGCACCGTTGGTACTCCCATTTTAAAGATGAGGAAAGGGAAGGCACATGTCAAGGCCCCTCAGCTTTTAAGGAGTCAAGTTTCCTGGCCAAGCTTGCTGGTCTCCAGAAATTTAACTGCCCTATTACTGAGCCCCTCACCTGAATTCAGTGCTTTTGAAGAGCTACCCATTCCTGGTACTGTGCGAGTCCAAGTTCCTAACGCTGCAAATGGAGAGGTGGTGTGGCAGCCCCGGGGGGTGCTGCCCTGGCCTGCCCTCAAGAGAGACCACGCAGAGAGGAGTCCTGTTAGCAGACAGTCCCCTGCTGCTGCACCTTCAGGTCACTGGAGTGCTGCAGCTTTCAGAGATTCCCCCCAGAGGCCACAGTCTCCCCAGATTCTTCCCATCCAGTGACGGAGCAGGATGGAGGCACCAGAGCTGGGCCATTACTGCCTGACATGGGATTTCTCTGATCCATAGTGTGTGCTCTGGGGCTCCCCGTGAGACTGGCTGCAATGTGTCTGAGGTTCTTCTCATCCCCATCCTCCCTCCTTCCCTCTCCTTTCTCAGGGGTCAGACCTACATCTCAGTCTCCCCACCTACTCCTGCTCCCTCCTTTATTCTTCATACACATTGCCCTCAATACATCTCTTGCACATATCATTCTGCCTTGGGATCTGCTTCTCAGAGGACCAAAACTGATCCAGGTAATATGTTGTACACAGAGACTGATATTAGCAACATCTCCGTGAGCATTTGACATGAAATGAAATGGAATTGGCACTGAATCTATATAATTGGCACAGAAGTATTATTATTTACAGGCAGACTTTGAAAATAGTTTCTAGATAGATTCTTCAATAGTAGGCCATGGTTCTGAAATACACATGCTGGCACATGGAATTCAGTTCAGTTCAGTTGCTCAGTCATGTCCAACTCTTTGGGACCCCATGAATTGCAGCACACAAGGCCTCCCTGTCCATCACTGTCTCCCGGAGTTCACTTAAACTCACGTCCATCGATTCGGTGATGCCATCCAGCTATCTCATCCTCTGTCGTCCCCTTCTCCTCCTGCCCCCAATCCCTCCCAGCATCAGAGTCTTTTCCAATGAGTCAACTCTTCACATGAGGTGGCCAAAGTACTGGAGTTTCAGCTTTAGCATCATTCCTTCCAAAGAACACCCAGGGCTGATCTCCTCTAGAATGGACTGGTTGGATCTCCTTGCGGTCCAAGGGACTCTCAAGAGTCTTCTCCAACACCACAGTTCAAAAGCATCAATTCTTCGGTGCTCAGCTTTCTTCACAGTCCAACTCTCACATCCATACATGACCACTGGAAAAACCATAGCCTTGACTAGACAGACCTTTGTTGGCAAAGTAATGTCTCATCTTTTCAGTATGCTATCTGAGGTTCGTGACATTGTACAGCAGACAGGCATCGAGACCATCCCCATGGAAAAGAAATGCAAAAAAGCAAAATGGCTGTCTGGAGAGGCCTTACAAATACCTGTGAAAAGAAGAGAAGTGAAAAGCAAAGGAGAAAAGGGAAGATATAAGCATCTGAATGCAGAGTTCCAAAGAATAGCAAGGAGAGATAAGAAAGCCTTCCTCAGTGATCAATGCAAAGCAACAGAGGAAAACAACAGAATGGAAAAGACTAGAGATCTCTAGAGACACCAAGGGAATATTTCATGCAAAGATGGGCTCAAAAAAGGACAGAAATGGTAGGGACCTAACAGAAGCAGAAGATATTAAGAAGAGGTGGCAAGAATACACAGAAGAACTGTACAAAAAAGATCTTCATGACCCAGATAATCATGATGGTGTGATCACTCACCTAGAGCCAGACATCCTGGAATGTGAAGTCAAGTGGGCCTTAGAAAGCATCACTATAAGCAAAGCTAGTGCAGGTGATGGAATTTCAGTTGAGGTATTTCAAATCCTGAAAGATGATGCTGTGAAAGTGCTGCACTCAATATGCCAGCAAATTTGGAAAACTCAGCAGTGGCCACAGGACTGCAAAAGGTCAGTTTTCATTCCAATCCCAAAGAAAGGCAATGCCAAAGAATGCTCAAACTACCGCACAATTGTACTCATCTCACATGATAGTAAAGTAATGCTCAAAATTCTCCAAGCCAGGCTTCAGCAATACGTGAACCGTGAACTTCCAGATATTCAAGCTGGTTTTAGAAAAGGCAGAGGAACCAGAGATCAAATTGCCAGCATTCACTGGATCATCAAAAAAGCAAGAGAATTCCATAAAACATCTATTTCTGCTTTATTGACTATGCCAAAGCCTTTGCCTGTGTGGATCACAATAAACTGTGGAAAATTCTGAGAGAGATGGGAATACCAGACCACCTGACCTACCTCTTGAGAAACCTATATGCAGGTCAGGAAGCAACAGTTAGAACAACAGACTGGTTTCAAATAGGAAAAGGAGTACGTCAATGCTGTATATTGTCGCCCTGCTTATTTAACTTATATGCAGAGTACATCAGGAGAAATGCTGGACTGGAAGAAGCACAAGCTGGAATCAAGATTGCCGGGAGAAATATCTATAACCTCAGATATGCAGATGACACCACCCTTATGGCAGAAAGTGAAGAGGAACTAAAAAGCCTCTTGATGAAAGTGAAAGAGGAGAGTGAAAAAGTTGGCTTAAAGCTCAACGTTCAGAAAATGAAGATCATGGCATCTGGTCCCATCACTTCATGGGAAATAGATGGGGAAACAGTGGAAATAGTGTCAGAGTTTATTTTTTGGGGCTCCAAAATCACTGCAGATGGTGATTGCAGCCATGAAATTAAAAGACACTTACTCCTTGGAAGGAAAGTTATGACCAACCTAGATAGCATACTGAAAAGCAGAGACATGGAACTCATCCACACTTAAAATCAAGGTTTTGTGAACATGTTTTCAGTGAACAGCATTGTCATAATAGTACTTTCAGTAATAGCACCCATGTGCCATCTCATTTCAAATGGAAAAACTTGTGGAGCTCACTGTTGCCAATTTGTCCTTGGAGTCTCATTTAGGCCTCAGGTGGCCCCTGTTATGGGAAGTTGCAACCCCAGCAACTATCGGGTTCCCTTGGGGTTTCTGTTTGTTCAGGTCTTGGCCTTCTTTGCAGGCCTGTGCCAATTAACTGAGACAGCACAGTGTGTGGCACCAGGTTTTCTTCCTTTCAGACCACTGCTCAATTTCTTTCTGAAAACATTTTCAGCATCAGCAGAAAACCCAGGAAACTTGATTCAACCCTGGGCCTGCCTCCTGCCTGTGCCTGGCATCCGTGATGCTGGGCAGCAGCAAACCCAGCACATAAACAGAGGAGACCAGGCCCTGGCCTCTGTGATGGGACCTGCAGCCAAATCATGCAGATCCATTATTCATGCCCACATGTGTGAATGCACAATGTAAAATTGGTTGCAAGGCGAAGAAGAAAAGGCCTGGAGTAAGGAAAACACAGACTGCAGAGTGCTGAGAGGCGAAGTCAAGAATTATACCAAGTGAGTTCACCTTATCTGAATGCCTCTCCATGTAGTTCAAGGTATACTCATCAGCATTGACCAAAAGAAAGAGGTAGCCATTCACGTCCACTTTGGCTCCAACATACAGCTCCTCAGCCTTGATATATTCCGAGAATTCACTTTTAAAGACTTCTTGCCCAGGCTTCTTAACACGACCTCTTTTTAAGAACATCCCTCCAGGATACCCTGTAGAAAAGGAGAAAAAAAGTTAATGAGTAGGTTTTGTTTCTCAAAGAACCAGACAACTTGCCTTTAGAGATACTTCATGCTCAAACACAGACCACAGCTGTGAACTTGTGAACTCATACTACGTATAGTCAGTCTTTAAGGGAAGAAGAATGAGGCAGTGGGTGAGAAATGAGACTTCTAGGTGAATGTGTAAGGAAGAAAAGTGGCATGGCATTCCAGCCTTTTCTTTCCTCCATCCCCTCCCTTCCCAATCCAAACACTTAAACATTTAGCGAGGACTTGGTCTATGTCCAGAAGCATCCTGGAAACTGAGACAACAGGGACATCTTCTCAGCCTGCCTGAACTGTATCAGGTAGCAAATTTCTCACCTGAGTTTATTTCAACCTATTTGTCCCAGATGATGTCTTATACACATCTTCTGACATACAGATGAAATGTAAAGATGCCCCATTTCTGGAAAGGTGTTACTTAATTGAAGATAACTATAGGAGTTCCTTTAACTCTTTGTTTCTACAGGCAAAATATTTAAATAATGCTCCATTCTTTTTTTTTTTTTTTTTTTTTACTTCTCAGAATTCTCATCATTTCCTCTGCTCTTTTCTGGGCATTGTTTGGGTTTTGGCAAGCAGTGACCAGAGTTGAATGTGGGACTCCACTATCTTCTAACTGATACCGAACTGAAATCTCCAACCCTGTGGATATATCCTGGGACCAGGTGAGCTCTGGGGAGCAGCTTCCTGACGCTTTTACCACATTCAGAAACCAGAGGTGGTGGAAAGACATAGGCTTTGTAGCCAAAGAGAGCTGGAGTCCATCCTGGTTCTGTCGCTTGCTTGCTGGATGATCTTTAGGAGTCATTTAATCTCTCTGAGCCCCTCCAAATTCTTGCTGGTAAATGGGAATAATATTTGTGGGGGGCTATGAAAATGTACTTCTCAGATTGCTGGCTGTGGGGAACATAGTTGACAGAAGGCTCCAACTGCTATGTTCTGAAATCTATCCTCAGATTTGTGCCAAGGTCATGCTTCCCACAGGCTGCTGCCAACGCATGACTGAGCAAGGTAGGCAGACTAAGGCAGGCAAGATGGAAGCTCCTCGCACTGGTGACTCTGCCTCAGAACGCCCAGTCAGCCTTGCCAAAATTTTCTTAAGACTTTCACTGTGGTCTAAGACCTTCCCTTTTCCTCTTTCCTCTGTCCTTCACAGGAGTCACACACACACTGCAGTCTGATAGTGCTCCTGGCCTCTTCTGGCTCCTGCCATGTCTTCCCTCACCCGCCATCTCCCTAATAAATCTCTTGTACCTCATCTTGGGCTTTGCCTCTTAAGGACCTAGATTAACGCAAGACTTAACCTCATAAAAGTCTTATAAGGATAACAGGAGGTACTCAGCCAGGGCTGCTGTTATTACCAGCAAGCTTCTAGTTGACTGCTATCACCCTGTTTTATGAATGCTGCCATTTGTTTAGCCATATCATCCCTACTCTAGATGTACAGAGGTGACTTTTTGACTTTCAGGAGCATGACTTTATAGGCATCCCTATTTGACTTCATATTTTAAGGTCTGGTCCATTACTCATATCTGTATAAGTGGAGCCTGACCTACTTATACAAATTATTCATGATTCATTGTGTACTGAGCGGCTCCTACCAGCTCATAAGGGCTGATAGTTTAATGTTCAGAGATTTGGAAAGCCAGTTGTTAGACTGTTGGTTGCTTGAAATTGGCCATGGTTTGGGTATTTACATCATGGAAATTGACAAACGGTACAAAATAGAGCTTTTAAATTTTTTTCAGAGAGCCGGTTAACCAGTACACCACTGACTGTTCTTCCCAAAAGTGTATCTTCAGCATTGATAAAAATTTTAAACATGTTGAGACAAAGGATAGCGCCCTACAGTTCCATAATTTGCAAAGTCAAAATCAATAGCTTTCCTCAGCAATGGCCACCCTATCAGTGCACTGCAGCAAGGCCATCCCATGGGCCTTGGTGCTGGAACCTTGGCACCAGCCTCAACAGCCAGAGGGAAATAGACTCTGAAGATTAAATTTGTAAATCAGGGATTCTTGTCTTATTTTGTAAGTGATATTATCACAAATACAGATTTTATTCTTGTCTTGCTAGCTGTACACAGAATTTGTGGCAGCCAGACCATGATTTTGAAGCCACTGGATTCCACAGAGGTGCCTCAGAGACCACAGAGGAAGTGGGGACAGTGTCAAAAAGGAGGTGTCCTGAATCCCCCAGTCCTGAGCCAACCAAAACTATTCCTCTTTTACCATTTTATATGTCTGGGTTCCCATTTAAGAGGTCTTTGTAAAATGAACTTTTAGTGGTTAAAGAAAAAGAAAGAAAGCCACTCTCTTAGATCATAGGCTACAAAAATGAGATTATATTACATAACTTTCAACATGAAGAGACAGTTCACTGTTCTGAGGAAATTGCTATGGGTAGTATGTCTCTTACCTGAATTCCTCTCTATGGGTTCAAACACTGAAATTGTGTCATCATGGAGAAAATATGAAATAACAAACATCCTTTCCACATCAGCACATTTGTGTGTGATTAGTTTTGCAAAAAATCGGAGTATATTGCTTATGTTGCCATAGCTAAATGGAAGAAAAAATGAAGGTTATAGCATTATATAAGTAATCTTTTGCATATTACATATATAAAAAATCCTGAAAAATATATGCCATTTTTATTGATATATAATATTAGTTTCAGGTGTATGACACAACGATCTGATATTTGTATATATTGCAAGATGACCAACACAGTTAAGTCTGGTTTACATTCATCACCACACTTAGCTACAAAAGTTTTTTTCTTGTGATGATAGCTTTTAAGATCTATTCTCTCAACAACTTTGAAATATGTACTATAGTATTATTAACTACAGTCACCATGCTATATATCACATTCCTGTGACTTATTTATTTTATAACTGAAAGTGTACACTCTTGACTCCTTTTACCCACCTCCCATCCAAGTGCACTATGGTTTTAAGACAGTGGCATAAACTCTCAGAGGTTGAAAAAGTTCAACCATTTTCTTATTAGGGCTCTAAATCTATATGCAGAGACATGTTCCCAGTTTATTAAAATATCTCTTATTCTTTCAAAGTTCTCTTTCAAAGACTTCTAAACACTCTTTTTATCACAATACACCCAGCACTCAGAAAACATTTAGCATTTTCCCTGCTTCTGATCATACCACCTAGACTGTTCAATCTGGCTTTCTAGGCCATTAATAGTCTGGGTTCAAACACACACACACACACACACACATACCTATTTGTCCAGGTTAACACAGGGGAAAACGTCCAGAGTAGCACATTGGGAAAACGTACCCAAAACAAATGTCATAAACACATTGCTCAAACCATCTGCATTAAATGGCTGTTCTCTGCTCACAAGCTTGGACAATAATCACAGCAACCATGTCAGCTAGAAGCACTGCACCTGGGCCTTGCTGCGCCAGGAGGCAAGAGTTTGTGCTTTGCCAGTGCCTGAAGCAACCTCCCCACTTCACTGCCCACTTTCTCAAGCCCATTCCTTATTTTTCCTCCAACCTCACATCGTCTCCTTGCCAAGTCACTCTCCCAGTTCCCCAGCAGCCCCCTAACTCCCTTCAAAGGAAAATTTCCCTTTTCCCTTTCAAATGCTATATTAAATATGACAGACCTTTCATAACACTTATCACCCATATCGTAAGTTGCCGTTACAAGTCTCTTTTCTGAGGGCAGGGACTGCATCTTATTAATCGTTGTCTAATACAACATTTTTTTTGAATTCTAAGTACTTAATAAATGTTTGTAGAAAGTTGTTATAAGATCCATGTAGATTGGAATTTGCACTTAGAATTCTATGTGTGAATAGAATAGTCTTGAAGACTGATGATGAGATCAAATTCTAGAACCTAAAGTTCCCCAAATTGACTGCCTGGTTACGGAATAAATTAATTTATGGTGTGTCAGCAGAAGTATGTCTGTGGATATTAGCTAGTGAAAGGTGGTGCTGTGCTATGCTTAGTCACTCAGTTGTCTCCAACTCTTCGCAACCCCACAGACTGTAGCCCTCCAGGTTCCTCTGTCCATGAGATTTTTCAGACAAGAATACTGGAGTGGGTTGCCATTTTCTCCTCCAGGGGATCTTCCCAACCCAGGGATCAAACTCACATCTCCTATATCTCCTGCATTGGAGGCAGATTCATGACAAACACTAAACTCTTTGGGAAGGCTCTGATAATCAAAATCAATACCCCAAGGAGGAACAGAGTAAAATAAACCATGTACTTCATCCCTTCCCTGTCACAAGAGAGGTCCTCACTTTCAGTCTCCAATGCCGAAAATCATTCTTTCCTTTCGGTCACAGTGATTTATAAAGAAACAGACCAAAAATATATATATATTTCTGATTTGCAGAGGCAGAAGGTGTTTTTCTCTGTCCAAGGAGGCAGGATTGAAAAAGCATGGCTCCATGATTCCCAGCTTGAGGCCTCAAGTGAGATGGAAAGTAGCAATTTGGAGGCTAGCCCCAGGGCAGCCCTGGCAAAACAGCCAGACCTCCATAGCTGTTTTCTTAGTCCCTAGTTTCCCAGGCTTCAGACAGACCTCGTACAGCACAGGGAAGGGACAGCTATACCTTTTCGACCATCTTTTCTGGTACATAATTGGATTTAAAAGTAACAAACAGATTTGGTAACCGCCCCCTCTCATGAAAGACCCATACTTTTACAGATGCCTGAAATATCCTTGAAACAACTGAATGAGGTCTAAAGTCAGGCCAAATGAACACAATTGCAAATTTAGCTTCTTAGAACTTACATAAATTTACAAGTGTGGACGTTAAGTATGGATTTTTCATGTTTAATATGCCTTTTAAACGTAATTCTAGTGTTTTAGACAGCTTATCAACCAGGAATACAATCTACTCAAGCAAAATCTTTATCTACACTACAATCTGTAGGTGTCCTCCAGTCCATGGGGTCGCAAAGAGTCGGACATGACTGAGCGACTGAACTGAACTGAACACTACAGACTACTCAAGCAAGACCATTCACAAACGTTGTCATGTGTGAAAGTCACACGGGGAGCTTGTTAAATATACAGAATCCAGAGTCCCACTCCTAGAGATATGGATTCAGTAGTTCACTTGCAGCTCCAGAAACCTACATTTTTAATAAGCTCTCCAAGAGATTCTGATGAAATCGTCCCCAGAGCATGCTTTGAGAAACACTTGCACGTTATCTTCAGATATTTCTTTGACTAATAAGCTAGTTATCAAAGTTCTCTAAACACTTTATCACAATACACCCAGCACTCAGAAAAAATTTAGCATTTTCCCTGCTTCTGATCATATCACCTAGACTACTCAGTCTGGCTTTCTGGGCCATTAATGGTCTGGTTCAGACACACACACACACACACACACACACACACACACACACACACACACACACACCCCTATTTGTCACGACTGCCTATAACACACTCTCTACTCAAATCACATAGTCACTTCACTTAGCGCCCCACACTGAGCGCCCCTCACTTAGCGCCCCACACTGAGCGCCCCTCACTTAGCGCCCCACACTGAGCGCCCCTCACTTAGCGCCCCACACTGAGCTATATCTAGCCCTTTGCTTTGTGCCATCCCCTCCCCCAGGGTACACTCTCACCCTTTCTTATGCCTGTCCAGAATCCTGCCCATCCATTTGGGCCTCAATCAGTAGAGCTCTCCGTGACCATGGCTGCCTACCCAGCTGATCACCTACTCATGCCTCCTGTACCAAGTATTACCTGTGACACCCAATTTAGCATTGTATAGACTTGTATCCTTGACTGTTTTTTTTTTTTAATGCGTTGGTCTCAAAACAAATGATAAATTCCTAAGTCCAGCAGCTATGTCTTAACCTTTTCTCCACACAGCCCAGAGTTACCTATAATCATTGTCTTGAATTCTTCTCTTGACACAAACCTACTCTAACTACAGTCTTTCTCATCTCAGTAGATAGCGACTCCATCTTTCCAGTTGGAGAAATCTTGGGAGTCATTTTTATCTCCTGTTGTATCCAATCTGCCAGGAAACCCTACTGGTTCAACCTTCAAAAATATTTCCAGAATCTGCTATTTCTCACCATTTTCATGGCACTCACCCTGATGGAGCCATCATAACTTTTCTCTTGGGACTACTATAGTCTTGTTCTAACTGGTCTTTACTTCCACCATTGCCCTTCTACACTCTAAGCTCAACACTGCGTCTGGAGTCATTCCTTTAATACATAAATCAGATCAAGTCACTTCTCTGTTCAAATCTCCCAATGAGTCCCCTTATCACCTGAAGTCAAAAGAATCCTTACAATGGTTTGGAAGGCCCTATGTGATCTGATTGCCCATTACTTCTCTTAATCTGTCTACCCTGCCTGTTACTCATCTTTTCTATCCTTGTCAGCTTCCTGCCTATTCTTTGCACATCCCAAGCCTGCTCCTTGCTCAGCATCTTTACACTGACTGTTCCTTCTGCCTAGTACAGGTTTCCTCTCCTCAGTAAGGTCTATCCAAACCACACTGTTTAAAATTGAAACCAGCGTTTACTGTTTGTAGATTTTTTGATGATGGCCATCCTGACTGGTGTGAAGTGATACCTCACGGTAATTTTCATCTGCATTTCTCTAATAATGAGTGATGGTGAGCATCTTTTCATGTGTTTGTTCGCTATCTGTATGTCTTTGGAGAAAAGTCTGCTTAAGTCTTCCTCCCACTTTATGATTGGGTTGTTTGTCTTTCTGGTAGACGTCCACTGGCAGATTAATGGGTAAAGAAGTTGTGGTACATATATATTAATACAATGCAATATTACTCAGCCATAAAAAGGAACACATTTGAGTCAGTTCTAATGAGGTGAATAAACCCAGAGCCTGTTATACAGAGTAAAGTCAGAAAGAGAAAAATTTTATATATTAATGCATATATACGGAATCTAGAAAAATGGTACAGGTGAACCTATTTTCAGAGCAGGAATAGAGACACAGACACAGAGAACAGACTTTGGATATAGCGGAAGGAGAGGGTGGGACAAATTCAGAGAGTAGCACTGACATATATACACACTACTGTGTGTAAAACAGATAGCCAGTGGGAAGCTTCTGTATAACACAGGTTGTCACAAAACACCGGCTGCTTTGTGACAACCTGGAGGGGTGGGGGGCATCCTGGAGGAAGAGCACATATGCGTACTTGTAGCTGATTCACTTTGTTGTGTGGCAGAAGCCAACACAATACTGTAAAGCAGTTAACCTCCAATTGAAACTACTTTAAAAATTGAAACCCAGGTTGCTCCTCAAGCCTCACATTCTAAGTTCCCATTTATTCTCTTCATAGCTACCTTCTTAATTGTTTTGTGGCACTTTAATACCTTCCATACACTAGAGAATGTACTTACGTATTATCTTTCAGTTCAGTTCAGTCGCTCAGTCGTGTCCGACTCTTTGCAACCCCATGAATCGCAACACACCAGGCCTCCCTGTCCATCACCATCTCCTGGAGTTCACTCAGACCCATGTCCATGGAGTCCATGATGCCATCCAGCCATCTCATCCTCAGTCGTCCCCTTCTCCTCCTGCCCCCGATCCCTCCCAGCATCAGTCTTTTCCAACATGAGTATTATCTTTATTGTTTATTATCTACCTCCCCTAGCTAAAATGTAAATTCTATGAGGGCAGGGCTCTGTGTCTGTTTTGATCCCAAGCCCCAATATCAGCGTCTGGCACACTGAGGGTAAATGACTGGCTCACCCAGGGCTACATACATAATAAAAACCTTAAAGACAGCTATAGCTATAGTCTTATGGTTAGAAAAGACATGAAGGCCTATTATTACTAATGGGAAAGTGGAAAATAAACGACTGATGGAGACAACAGATGGACAATATCTGAAACAAGTCAGAGATTAAGATTAAATTGTGAATCTTTAGATGCTATATGATTATGAATAGCAAAAGTCTGGGATAACAGCCTTTCTGGTAGGAAGCCATCCATCTCTTCTACCCAGCATTAAGAACTAAAAAGGGTGAATGTTCATTTTATTTACTCACTTATTTATCATTCCTCTTCTCTTCTGAAGAAAATATTTATTGAATCCCAAGTACACAGCCAGCACTGTTCTAACTCTAAGAAAAGCAATAAAGCCAGTTCTGCCTCAAGGAGCTCTGGGTCTATATATGTAACTGCCACACACCATGATATGTACAGATTCTGGGGCAAAAAAGTGAACTCCAGGAGTTGATTTCCCTGGGTTCAAATCCTACCTCAACTAAAAATTAGCTGTGTGAGATTGAATAAATTGAATAGACTCTCTGAGCCTCAGTTTCTTCATGTGAAGAATGGGTACAATACTATTATCTACTTTATGAGGTTGTTTTGAGGATTAAATGAGATCAAGTATTGTAGTTAGCACATTGTAACCACAAACTACTTTTTACTAGTAATAATATTAGAAGTATGATCAGCAGAGTATTATGAGCACACAGAGAACAAAATAACTAATTCAGCCATGTGCAATGAGAAAGATATTTTTCTGGTTCTCCCAAGTCAGCCTGGACAATCTACCCAGCAGGCACCACAGTGAATTTTTACTCAGACAATAAAAGTCTTCATTCCATCAAAATAAAAACCTCATATGCTTTGATCTGAAACTATCTCTCTCCAGTGACTCACCATAGATGACTGTTAACCTCAATCAACAATGAACACAAGTACAATTTTAATAGCAATATATATCAATATATGTCTTGTGTGTTGCACGTCTCAATTCACAGTTTATTTATTTGCATTAAGAAACTTTTCTTTGTATGCTTTGTGAGATCATCTTCCTAAGGTTCTCATGGTTTGAAAACCTTGGGTTATTCAAACTCATGTGTAAGTCTCCAGCTGAATGTGCCAGTTTCTATGGAAACAAGGTCACTGTGTGGGAGGAGCTTGAGAGAAGAAGCGTATTCCTGGCACAGAATGAGCAATGGACAGAAAGAAAGGAAATTAGAGCTATTCATGCCTGTACCACCGTTCTCCAGCCACAACAGCATGACAAGAACATGGAATGCTGTCTATAGTCAGTGCTCTGTGGACAAGTTGATGTGGTGCAGACAGAAAAAGACACTAAGGCAACTACTCACAAGGAACACTGTTCCCACTGGATTCCAGAAGCAACACCCTGGTTCGTGTTTCATCCTGTGTATTTATAAGAAAAATTCCCTCTCCTTTTACAATAGGGACATTCTTCCTGCCCACCTCCTTCGGGTGGTTGCCCTTAAAAACAGCAGTTAGTGAAAAGTATCCATCAAAGCTATGGTTTTTCCAGTAGTCATGTACAGATATGACAGCTGGGACATAAAGAAGGCTGAGCAATGAAGAACTGATGCTTTCAAACTGTGGTGCTGGAGAAGACTCTTGAAAGTCCCTTGGACTGCAAGGAGATCAAACCAGTCAATTCTAAAGGAAATCAAACCTGAACATTCATTGGAAAGACTGATGCTGAAGCTGAAACTCCAATACTTTGGCCACCTGATGCAAAGAGCTGACTCATTGGAAAAGACCCTGATGCTGGGAAAGATTGAGGGCAAGAGAAGGGGACAACCGAGGATGAGTTGGTTAGACAGTATCACCAACTCAATGGCCATGAATTTGAACAAACTCCAGGAGACTGAAAAGCAGGGGAGTCTGGCATGCTGCAGTCCATGGGATCACAAACAGTCAGACATGACTTAACGAGTGAACAACAACAATCCATCAAAAGTCCTGCCCTGCAACTTCACCATAAATACTGCTATCTACAAGGGAGGATGGAGTATGAGTTGGTGTCCCTCTAATGTGATCCGAAATTAGTGGTTCTCAAACGCTGGTGCCCATCACCAGAAACCCGTGGATGTCTTGTTAAAACACAGAGCCAGGCCCCACCCCCGGAGACTGGGCCTCAGTAGGTCTGGGGTGAGACACAGACCACAAAGTGTGGGGACCACACTTTGAGCAGTATCAACTCTGAAACTTAAAAACAAAACTCCCAAGTCCTTACAAATAAAAGATTACTTCTTAAAAGACAAAGGACATCATGTCAAGGCAAATGCAGCCTTTCCGACACTACACAATTCTTAACGCATTTTTACCATGTTTACCGTGACACCAAAACTGTCCCCTCCACCTCAAGATATTCTACAATGGCATCTCATGCCACTGAATTTGATCAGATTCAGGGTGATGCCTTGTTGTTTTCCTTCTCCTGCTCTTACTCCATGTTCTCTTTATCTTTTTTCTCTATCTTTTTACTCCATGTTCTCTTTATCTTTTTTCTCTATCTTTTTACTCCATGTTCTCTTTATCTTTTTTCTCTATCTTTTTACTCCATGTTCTCTTTATCTTTTTTCTCTATCTTTTTACTCCATGTTCTCTTTATCTTTTTTCCCCTCACATAGGACTTCAGTGTTTAGTCTGCATCCTATTCAAGCCTCTGCAACATTTTCCCAACCCTCTTCCTCTTCCTCCCACAACTTCTTTCTCCAGGGCTCCATTTCCTACAGAAGCAAAAAGTAGCCATGAGTAGTACCACATTATACACTTGACTCAGGGGCACATTTTTCCTCACATATATTAGGAACAATTTTGAAAGTCCTTCTTTTGAAATCATATTCCACTACATAAGCAATACGTGGTTACTGAACTCAACCAAGTCTCTTAAATTAAAATCAATTAACATTCTACAAAACAGTTATAAATCATGGAAGCCACTACAGCCTATGGGCCAAATACAGCCAGTCACCTGTTTCTATATGGCCTGTGAGCTAAGAATGGTTTTTAGGTTTTTAAATGGTTGAAAACACTCAAAGAATAATACTTTCTGATATGTAAAAACTATATGATATTCAAATGTCAGTGTCCATCAGTTCAATTCAGTTCACTCAGTTGTGTCCGACTCCTTACAACCCCATGAACCGCAGCATGCCAGGCATCCCGGTCCATCACCAACTCCCGGAGTTTACCCAAACACATGTCCATTGAGTTGGTGATGCCATCCAACCATCTGATCCTCTGTTGTCCCCGACTCCTCCTGCCCTCAATCTTTCCCAGCATCAGGGTCTTTTCCAATGAGTCAACTCTTCACATCAGGTGGCCAAAGTATTGGAGTTTCAGCTTCAACATCAGTCCTTCCAATGAACACCCAGGACTGATCTCCTTTAGGATGGACTGGTTGGATCTCCTTGCAATCCAAGGGACTCTCAAGAGTCTTCTCTAACACCACAGCTCAAAAGCATCAATTCTTCGGTGCTCAGCTTTATTTATAGTCCAATTCTCACATCCATACATGACTACTAGAAAAACCATAGCTTTGACTAAATGGACCTTTGTTGGCAAAGTAATGTCTCTGCTTTCTAATATGCTGTCTAGGTTGGTCATAACTTTCCTTCCAAGGACTAAGAGTCTTTTAATTTCATGGCTGCAATCACCACCTGCAGTGATTCTGGAGCCCAGAAAAATAAAGTCTGACACTGTTTCCACTGTTGCCCCATCTATTTCCCATGAAGTGATGGGACCAGATGCCATGATCTTAGTTTTCTGAATGTTGAGTTTTAAGCCAACTTTTTCACTCTCCTCTTTCACTTTCATCAAGAGGCTCTTTAGTTCTTCTTCACCCTTCACATAAGGGTGGTGTCATCTACATATCTGAGGTTATTGATATTTCTCCGGGCAATCTTGATTCCTGCTTGCGCTTCTTCCAGCACAGCATTTCTCATGATGTACTCTGCATATAAGTGAAATAAGCAGGGTGACAATATACAGCCTTGACACACTCCTTTTCCTATTTGGAACCAGTCTGTTGTTCCATGTCCAGTTCTAACTGTTGCTGCCTGACCTGCACACAGGTTTCTCAAGAGGCAGGTCAGGTCAGGTCTGGTATTCCCATCTCTTGAAAAATTTTCCACAGTTTATTGTGATCCACACAGTCAAAGGCTTTGGCATAGTCAATAAAATAAAAATAGATGTTTTTCTGGAACTCTCTTGCTTTTTCCATGATCCAGCGGATGTTGGCAATTTGATCTCTGGTTCCTCTGCCTTTTCTAAAACCAGCTCGAACATCTGAAAGTTCACGGTTCACGTATTGCTGAAGCCTGGCTTGGAAAATTTTAAGCATTACTTTACTAGCATGTGAGATGAGTGTACTTGTGTGGTAGTTTGAGCATTCTTTGGCATTGCCTTTCTTTGGGATTGGAATGAAAACTGACCTTTTCCAGTCTTGTGGCCACTGCTGAGTTTTCCAAATTTGCTGGCATATTGAGTGCAGCACTTTCACAGCATCATCTTTCAGGATTTGAAATAGCTCCACTGGAATTCCATCACCTCCACTAGCTTTGTTTGTAGTGATCCTTCCTAAGGCCCACTTGACTTTGCATTCCAGGATGTCTGGCTCTAGGTGAGTGATCACACCATCATGATTATCTGGGTTGTGAAGATCTTTTTTGTACAGTCCTTCTGTGTTTTCTTGCCACCTCTTCTTAATATCTTCTACTTCTTGTTAGGTCCCTACCCTTTCTGTCCTTTATTGTGCCCATCTTTGCATGAAATTTTCCCTTGGTATCTCTAATTTTCTTGAAGAGATCTATAGTCTTTCCCATTCTATCGTTTTCATCTATTTTTTGCATTGATTGCTGAGGACGGCTTTCTTATCTCTTGCTATTCTTTGGAACTCTGCATTCAAATGGGTGTATCTTTCCTTTTATCCTTTGCTTTTCACTTCCTTTCTTTTCTCAGCTATTTGTAAGGCCTCCTCAGACAGCCATTTTGCTTTTTTGCATTTCTTTTTCTCGGGGATGGTCTTGATTCCTATCTCCTGTACAGTGTCATGAACCTCCATCCATAGTTCATCAGGCACTCTGTCTATCAGATCTAGTCCCTTAAATCTATTTCTCACTTCCACTGTATAGTCATAAGGGATTTGATTTAGGGCATACCTGAATGGTCTAGTGGTTTTCTCCACTTTCTTCAATGTCAGTCTGAATTTGGCAATAAGGAGTTCATGATCTGAGCCACAGTCAGCTCCCGGTCTTGTTTTTGCTGACTGTATAGAGCTTCTCCATCTTTGGCTGCATAGGATATAATCGATCTGATTTTGGTGTCAACCATCTGGTGATGTCCATGTATAGAGTCTTCTCTTGTGTTGTTGGAAGAGGGTGTTTGCTATGACCAGTGCATTCTCTTGGCAGAACTCTATTAGCCTTTGCCCTGCTTTATTCTGTACTCCAAGGCCAAATCTGCCTATTACCCCAGGTGTTTCTTGACTTCCTACTTTTGCATTCTGGTCTCCTATAATGAAAAGGACATCTTTTTGCCTGTTAGTTCTAGAAAGTCTTGTATGTCTTCACAGAACCATTCAACTTCAGCTTCTTCAGCGTTACTGGTTGGGGCATAGACTTGGATTACTGTGATATTGAAAGGTTTGCCTTGGAAACGAACAGAGATCATTCTGTCGTTTTTGAGATTGCATCCAAGTACTGCATTTTGGACTCTTTTGTTGACTATGATGGCTACTCTATTTCTTCTAAGGGATTCCTGCCCATAGTATTAGATATAATGGTCATCTGAGTTAAATTTACCCGTTCCAGTCCATTTTAGTTCACTGATTCCTAGAATGTCGACGTTCACTCTTGTCATCTCCTGTTTGACCACTGCCAATTTGCCTTGATTCATGGACTTAACATTCCAGGTTCCTATGCAATATTGCTCTTTACAGCATCGAACCCTGCTTCCATCACCAGTCCCATTCACAACTGGCTGTTGTTTTTGCTTTGGCTCCATCCCTTCATTTTTCCTGGAGTTATTTCTCCACTGATCTCCAGTAGCATATTGAGCACCTACCGACCTGGGGAGTTCATCTTTCAGTGTCCTATCTTTTTGCCTTTTCATACTGTTCATGGGGTTCTCAGTGTCCATAAACAGTTTTATTGGAATGTAGTCACACATTTGTTTATGAATTATCTATGGCTGTTTTCATGCTACAATGACAGAGCTAAGCAACTGTGATAGAGGCCGTATGGTCTGCAAAGCAGAAAATATTTGTATCTGACCTTTTAAGAAAAAGTCTGATGACCCTTATTCTACACCATTTCCTAGGGATCATCTTGAGGAGATAGATATATATGGAAAAGCATATATATATATATTTACATACACACACATATACATGGAAAGCCAATATAGATTGGAGATAATACAGCTTTGGGGGCTTCCAGATGACATATTAAAATAACCACTCAGTGTGAAGATGTGGGGAACAGAGAACCCTTGTGCACTGTTGATGGGAATGTAAATTGGTGCAGCCACTGTGGAA
The DNA here is from genome assembly GCF_023091745.1 of Budorcas taxicolor. NCBI lineage: Eukaryota > Metazoa > Chordata > Mammalia > Artiodactyla > Bovidae > Budorcas > Budorcas taxicolor. Next base: position 99,833,700 of record NC_068935.1, on the reverse strand, counting down.
AACAGTAGCATGGAGGGACCTCAAAAAATTAAAAACAGAACTACCATATGACACAGTAATTCTACTTTTGGATATATATATACACACAAAGGAAACAAAATCACTGTCCCCAAAAGATATCTGCACCCCCATGTTCAATGCAGTATTATTTGCAATAGCTAACACAGGGAAACAACACGTGTCCACTAACAGGTGTATAGATAAAGTGTAAAAAAATACATACATATATATATATATATATATGTCACACACACACACATATATATATATATGTCACACATACATGGGGCTTCCCAGGTGGCACAGTGGCAAAGAATCTGCCTGCCAATACAGGAGATGTAAGAGACACAAGTTCAATCCTTAGGTCAGGAAAATCCCCTGGAGCTGGAAATGGCAACCCACTCCAGTTCTTGCCTGGGAAATCCTATGGACAGAGGAGATTGGAGTGCTACAGTGCATGGGGTCGCAAAGAGTCAGGCAAAACTGAGGACACAATGCACGTGCATGTGTGTGCGTGTGCGCATGCGCGCGCACACACACACACACACACACACACACACACAGTGGAATATTATTCAATCATCAAAAAGAAGGAAATCCTGCCATTTGCAATAGCATGGATGAACCTTGAGGGCATTATGCTAAGTAAAATAAGTCAAGAGAAAGACAAATACTACATGATCTCACTTATATGTAGAATATAAAAAAACAAACTCATAGAAACAGGGATCAGACTGGTGACTGCCAGAGGCAGCGGGATGGGGAGTGGATGGGATAATTGAGTGAAAGTGATCACAAGGAACTAACTTTCTCCTATAAGATAAATAAGTTCTGGGGACATAACATACAGCATGATGATGACAGTAAATAATAGTGTATATTTGAAAGTAAGAGAGTAGAGCTTAAAAATTCTCATCACAAGAAAAAAAAATTCGAACTGTGAGGTAATGGATGTGAACTAATCTTATTGTGGTGATCATTTTTCAATGCATACATATATCCAATCATTATGTTGCATATCTTACACAATGTTTTATGTCAATTATTTCTGAAAAAACCTGGGGGAAAAAAAGTAAATAAAATAGCCACTGATGTAAGAATCTGTTAATACTTACATATCAATCATCTTCATTAAAGTTATAACAACATGTCCCTGGACTTGAAATCAGATAAATTAAGTGTCATCTGTTTTGTCATGAGGACAATATTACAAACCCCACATACATTTGGGAAAAATCAGATTAAAATGACAGTTCCCTCAAGCACCTGTCAAATTCCATGAACTTCTTGAAGTTCCTCTGAGGAGGTGTGGGCATAATGCCTATGCAGGAGCGAAGAGAATCCTCTTCAGAACCGAAGCCGGTATAAGGTGGAAATTTCCTTTCTATTTTTGGAGGAGGTGGGGCCTTGCATGGAATCGAGGTAAAGTTCTCTATAACAAAACAAAGGCAGATGAAACATCAATATTTTTTTTTGCCCTGATTATGGATGTTTTGAAAGGTTTGTTATGTTTTCAAGATGAACATGGAGATCTTTGTAGACTATTTTAAACTCTTTCAAACAAAACACAGCAAAATCCTGAGAGGGTAGGTTTCAATCATGTTTACAAAAACCACAGAACTCACTCAATAATCACCATTGGTTCAAAAGAAAGAAAGAGAGAGAGAGACTGAGTGTGTCAAATAAGTAAACATTTATCTTTTGTCATCACATCCCCATTTCAGAATATTTTTTGTTCTTCCTTGATTTTTCCAATGATATGAAAATTCAAGCTTGAAACTTTATGCTACCCATTCCATATTTTAACCTGTAATGTAGCTTTCTCCTATCTTTAGTCAACACTCACTAATTAAATTCCTTTCCAAATAGGACTGACTCCCAGTTGTTTTGCCTTTACCTTCCCCATCTACTGTCTCTTCCTCCTGAGCCCACATTTTAAGCCCTCTCTCTTTCCTCTAACTTAGCTCCAGGCCATGATACTTCACTACCTAGATCAAAAACAAAAACATTTCTTCTCACCAACAACCCCTCCCGGTTGCCTGTATTACTCCCCAAGAAAAGACTGCAATCGTACTGAAATGTGATACTGCAAAAATTAATAAATAAAACCCAAATCAAACTAACACAACTTTTAAAACCACCATTGCCAAAGGGAGTGGTAAGTGGTAAATACGGTTGACCTTGTTAATTCATTTATCATCTGTGAGGAAGGAGAGATGAAGAGACAGGTGGAGACATATTTGTAATAGCCTGGGTGCTGTTAGGTACTCATTTGTGAGGCTGTACCACCTCTGAGAAGCAAGTGTGCCCTCTGAAGTAGATGACACGTTGACTCAATAGATCCCAATCACCAGTGTTTGCACACCACAAATGGCAAAGATGATGTCTGGATCTTTCTTAAAGCAAAAGAAAGCAAAGCAACCAAACAACCCATGGAATCTCATTTCTACCTCTTCCCCAAAGTTGACCATCCCATAGGTGTTTCCATTAGAGCCTGAAAGGAGTCTTACATAAGAATAGATTTCCTTTTCCATTGCCAAAGTTCTAATAGAAGGAAGAGAACAGATTTAGTACATACCTCAAGGCAGCCTACCTCTTAACATGGAGGGATAGGTTTTTTTTCTTTTTTTTTGGACTGATTAATCAAAAGGCTAAGGGGCTGTTTCTAACTCTGATTTGAAAACATTTTCAACTTTCACATTTCCTTAGACTTCCTAACAGCCTTTGTGTGGAACCTCCTCAAGCATAATCCCCAAAAGAGTATTGTTCCACCCTGACAGAAACTGCTCACAGAAGACATACTAACAAAGAGAATGCCATCAGATATTTCTCACTGACTTAGTGAAAGGAGACGGTCAGACTGCGGGTATGGAAGTGACTGGTGAGACTCTCCTATTGCTATTTTTGTGGCAATTAAAGAGAAGCCTTGGTAATAAAAAGGCAAGTTTAAATATTGGAATTCATCAGAATTACAGCAGACCCTATCATTCCTAACTGTAACATGAAACACACCACTAACTGGTACCTTCATTTTTAGGAAAAGGACCATAGGGGATGGCAGGAAGAACTGTTCATGATTATTAGAAAATTCAGGCATGATTGGTTTCTTCCAACAGGGGACATATGCCTCCAACTCTATATAATAATCTAAACAGCCTAACCAAAAGAGGATACACGCTGAATCTCAAATTAAGAATGCATTCTACATCTCCCCCCCAAAATTACAGGTTTTATAACACACTGTTGTTTTCTCAACTACATCATTTTTGCAACAGATTTAAGTAACAAAAGAATCAATTTAGAGCTTTCCTCTGCACCCACAGTGCCATCTAGTGTATAAATGCCGAGAACTGTTCCACTCCACCATGTCTGACTTTTCCAACAATACAGTCTTTCTGGATACTGTATACTCAAGATTCCATTTTTTATGGGTTAATTGTGTATATTCACAAAGGTTTGGAATTGTGCCTGGATAAGTTTCTGTCTTTGGTTTTCCATTGTTCCACCATCCTGCATGTTTTAGGTGTTAAAAAATATTTGATGAAAAAGTATACACTTATTTTTACAAAGCATCTTCCCAAATATCTTCCTTTTTAAAAAATTTTTATTGGAAGATAATTGCTTTACAATATTGTGCAGGTTTCTGCCATATATCAGCATGAATCAGTCAAATATCTTCTTACATTGACATTCTAATAGATCCTAAAACACATCTGCCTTTCAAATAGTCCGATGCTTCTAATTCCGAGAGACTTGTAAAAACATATATATTGACTGTCCATTCACAACTGACTAGATTCCAACAAATTTACACAGAGGGGACAGACTCTTTTTTAAAGAATGTATCTTAATGCTCCTTCACAGTGGTTTACTATTCATCATCTCATTTGGAAATGATTCTGAGAAAAGCCTTCAATTACCTCGATATTCACCTCTGATTTGCTAGTAACCCAGATTTGGACCCAGGTTTTGGGAGGCCTGAAGCTTATTATTTGGGAGAACCTCTGTAAGACAAAAAATGTCAAATAATTAAGATAAAATTAGGCCCAGGGCCTTGGAATGGGGCCCCTGCAAAGAAAAGAACCCTAAAGCTTAAGCTTCATTATTTTTGAGGTTGAATCCACCTCTGCTTGTACCTTATACTCAGGTCAAATGATTTCAGTGGGATGGTCACTTTGGGGTCAAATAATCACATAATTTTCTAGCTCTAGCCAGAAAACCCTTAGAAATCATCTAATTCTCAACCCTCTTTACTGCATACAAGAGGTTTTTTAAAAAAAGCAAAATTGTTAGGTCAATCAAAGCCACGTGGTGAGACTAAAAGCAAACTCCACCTCGGCTGCTGCATCTGGGGACGGCTCATTTGTTCAAATGATCATTAGACTCTCAGATGCTCTGCTGTTTCTAACACCAAGAGTTCAGAGATGGCTATAAATGACTCCACAAAATTAAATATGCTTTAAGTCTGGCAGGCTACAGTCTACGGGGTCACAAGAGTCGGACACGACTGAGCTAGTAAGCATGCGTGCGTGCACGTGCGCGCGCGCGCACACACACACACACGTTTGGTTGTCCCAACCACTAAGAATTGATTGTAACAAAGTCCTCTTATGGACAAAAAAATAATAACCCAAAGCAGGATTTCTAGGTAAGAACAGTTTACATTCAAATCCATGTCCCTTCAGTGAAAGAAACACCTGCTAGAGCCCCTGGAGCCTCTTCCAACCTTCATGCTACAGGAAAGTCCGACAGGCCTCCATCTGCCAGTCCGTGTTCATACACATGAAGTAAGGAGGGAGTGACATGCTCCTGCCTGGCAGGCTAGCCAGGGCCAGCAGGATGGCCAAGCTGCCTAGTGGGGCGGTCACACTGGACTGTTTCATGGAGGAAGTTGCCTTGTCTTTAGAATCCTGAAACGCACAAAATAATCTCATCTTTTTAGGAGTCCAGATGGGGTTTAACACAGGGGTTTTACATATATATCTCTTGGGATTCTGTCAAGCCCTCTGGCTTCTACATAATAGAAAGCTTTCTCATGTGCCTTTCTTGGGACTGTGGCCAACTTCACCTCTTGGTCTGTCTGCCATTTTTTCTCCTCCCAAATATGCTGGGGGTGCCAATAGGTAAGAGAAGGTACTGAGGCACCCAGGCTGTATACTGCATTAGAAATCTCCCCCTGGCTTCCTCTTAGGGAGGTCCCTAGCTGTGTCATTGGCAGTTGTCAGCTTCTTCCTGTGGCGCTGCAGGGTGGTGACACCAGGTTTCTACTGACCACAATTATTGGCAAGGAAGGAAATGTGACCACAGTTATTGCCAGGACTCTGTCCTGGTTTGGGCTTTAAGAATATCAAAATATAATGTATAAAATGTGGTTAGTCTTATGAATTTTTAGAGCCAGATGAATTATTTAAAAAAATTTAAATGTCCAAAGAAACTGCATCTATTTAATGTTACCAAAAAGTCAGGAAAAGCAAATTCAAAGATCATCAGAGAATACTGATTCACTCCCCTCCTCCCTGAATCATGGATATAATTTCTAGTCATTAGTTACATTAAGTATACTGTTGTTACTCAAGAAATGTTGTATAATAATGGTGTCTATTAAATGGGATATTTTAACATATCTTAGGAGAAATATAAAAAGTCAGCATGACTATAAAATGCATCATAACTTTGCATTTATAATTTTCTCTTTAAAGACATAATGCTCATGTTATATGAGCTTTAAAGGCACAAACGACTTTTTAAATATAATACAGTAAGTCTCTAGAGAGAGCAAAAGAAGTGAGCAGGAAGAAATTAGGCACTAGGACTCAACTGAAACTGACCACGGGACATTTGAAGTTGATACATCTGGTGAGGATGGCTAGATCCGGAGCACACTGGTAGATTTCCTCTGCCTCTGAAAGTTCCCTGTAAACCCATCAAGAGACTAAGAATGTACTGGGTCTCTCCAGTACTATGTTCATTTCCCCAAATACAAACTTTATATTCTCAAAATCAAGTTAACTAACATCAACCAAATGTTGGACTTAATATTTAAGGGATCATACGACCTCACCACATCCTTTGTATTAAGGTAATCTTTCAGTGGGCTTCCCAGGTGGAACAGAGGTAAAGAATCCACCTGCCATGCAGGAGATGCAAGAGACACGGGTTTGATCCCTGGGTTAGGAAGATCCCCTGGAGTAGGAAATGGCAACACCTTCTGGTATTCTTGCCTGGGAAATCCCATGGACATAGGAGCCTGGCGGGCTACAGCCCATGGATTCCGATTCTACAAAGAATCGGACATGACTGAGCAGGCACACATACAATCTTTCAGTAGGTAAATGTAGACATACATAGGTAAATGTCTTCAGTGACTCATTCTTTTTTTATCAATTTTCAACTCTACACTGAAGACTTGTCAACTCTGAACAGGTACTTACATTTATTAAAAATCAAATTATCTTTCCCAACTATCTAAGGGTCACTAGCAGCTTCTCTATGGCAGCCACTACCTGCACATTCCTGGCTCCTTCTTGTCCTCAGTACCCAAAACAAATATGCCCAACTGTGTCCACCAACAGGACTAATTTTAGAAAATAATATAAGAAGAGGCCACCAATTTGGCCCCATTTTGACTAATCTGGCATGCAGATGCAGTGGAACAAATTCCCTTAGTGAACCAAAGAGAGAAACTGAAAGTCTTTTATATTCCAACCCCTTTGTGTGCTGTGTGTCTTGTTACATAATATAATGATTCCCATGAGGCCAGGAATACTACACAATGGGGACATCAAGACACATGAGGTGGGCCTCGTGTCATCCTAGAGACAAAGCACCCTGTCTTTTAGGAAAAGCTGTGGTTGTTTCTGGCTTCCATCTCATGGCTCAGGGAAGTGAGCTCATATGAATACTCCAATGTTCAGAGAGGAGTAAGCAACCCCCAACCGAGCTCCAACCTCCAATCTGGGAGGTTGGCAACTCCTATCACCCCCACTTTGCCAAGCACCAGCAGGTACCTGAACCCTGGGGTAGAGGGCCCGGGAAGGGGGTAGGGCTGGCCTGCAGGTTTAACAAACGGAGGGGCTTGTTTTTCAGGTTTCATCTCAGATCCTCCCCCTGCTTCTGTGACAGTTAGAACACCATGAAACATGCAGCAGATCTCTGCTCCCCTTCCAGCCTAGAAACTCCTTACACAACTCTGTAGCTCCTGTGTCCGCTGCAATGACCTACATCTAGTGGGTGCTTAATAAGTCACTGGCTTCCATTATGAACTGAACTAACCTGATCTGAATGGAATGAGGAGCTAAGAAGAGAGAAGCTGGCAGCCTGGCTGTGCCTCACCAAGAAAGGTAGAGCAGATGGGCACAATTTGCTAGAGAACAAAAATCAGTACAGCCTCTGTGGTAAGCAAGGATTCAATGGAAAGAAAAGTCTTTGCATTTCCATTTCAACTGCTTGACCACAACAGTGAGGCAGGGGACTGCAGGGGAAAACGGCAGCCTTTGGCATCAGGCAGACAAGTTTAAGTTTTTGGCTCACTCTTTACTTGCTGCATGCATGACCTTCGTCCAGGAAACCCCTTATAAGCCATAGTCTCTTCACCTCTAAAATGAGGATGATATTAGGGGAATAAATAAGACAACCAATGCCTGGCAGTTAGCAAATGCTCGATCAACGGTAGCAGCTGTTAGAAGCTCAGAGTTTGAAACTCAAAAGTCAGCTCAATCTTAACTAGGAATAAAGACTCCAAGTTTAAATATTATTTTCTAATTGACAGATGTATCACTTACCAATTCCATATTTAGTCCTATAATAAGTTTTCGTGAAATCATCACAGTCACAAAGGAGCACTTTCCTTCCCCACACATTGATGGTGGTTCCTATGGATAGGTCAGTATCTTTGTAAAACTCTTGGTCTAGTTTTCCTAGCTAATAAAAACAAAGGAACATGATGTTGGCACCACAGACCCACCAAAGACCTTGGTATCCCCCCTCTCGAAGGAAAAATGGAAATTTTTAAAAATCCATTACATCACTTACAACCAAATTTTTTAAATCAAATCAAAAGACAACCACTCAAAATCAACATTTTAAAACACTCTTTTAGCAAGGTAGTGCTACAAAATGGCAATGCAATGCATATATTTATATGTACACTTAAGCATGTTTATTATTGATAAATGCAACAGTATAGCACATACATTTATATCGTCATCAATGTCGTTCACAACCAGTCTCCCAGAAGATTAGCAACTCAGCCCACATTCCAGGTTTCAGAGAAGCCATACTGGTAACAGTAATAAAACATGACTTACGTTATATTTATCCAACAGGTAGCCATACGCTCGGGTCTCTGAGTAGCCACCATACATATTGAGAACTGTCTGGTCTGTTAACTGGCCTGGTTGATAGACTCCAGGGGGGCCATACTAGAAGATATAAATCAAATCAAGATGTGGTAGGTGGACTCTCACCATAAACATGCTCCTGGTGAGGGGCTCAAGTGGCAAGTGATACCATCTGGTTCTCCTCTATCATCCCAAGCAAGACAGGACACAGACTCCAGCCACCTTTCCCCCATGTTTCCCCACCCGCTGTGGGCTGGTCTACACTCCCCTCATCCTTCAAGGACCTGATGAAGCCCTGTCTTTTCCTTCTGGGCTCTCCCATCCTGCTGGCCAGTCCCCAATCCAAACTTCTATAGCACCTACCTCAGGGTTAAACCACTTGTCATTGCTCTCTAACTGCTTCATCAGCAGTCATCTTTTCACTAAACAACAAGATGCCCTGATGGAGAAACCCTGCCTTGCTTTCTTGACTGGCTCAGCACCCTGCCTGACCCTGAGCAAGGAGGCATTTTTCTGGCTGAGAGAGGCAGTGTGGTGAGGTAGTATGAACAGTGAAGTGCGGTCAGCCTCTCACAGAAACTGTGACCGGGAGCAAGCCAGGGAGGACACTCTTCAGTTTCACCTGTGCTGGAGGTGGTCAGGCAGGAAATAGCAGAACTTACGGAAACTAATTGGTTTATCTCAGCTGAGAAATCAGAATCATCCCTGATACATGTGACATAAACTAAAAGTTAAAATGTGCGAATTTATGAGGTGTAGGGTGTAAGTAAGGCATGTTACAGAGGAAAAAACAACACATTTTTGGATGCAAACTCTCTCATTGCCACTTCTTAGCTATAGGACATGGGGCCAGACATTTGTCCTCTCAGAACTTCAGTAGCAACAGTATTTACTCCTTACTTTCTCAAAGGATGTGGCGTCAAGGGAATACCCACTGCTCTTGGATCTCTCCCCCACGAAAATGGAAGCACCATGAGACAGCAAATGGAATTAACCCATTTTCTATCTTATGATAACCCCAGAGCTGGCACACAGCTGACACTTACTAAATATTTGTTGAATGAATGAATAAATGAAGCAATTGATGTCAAGGAACACTGCAAATGTCAGGTATGTCATTATTATTTTATATTTAGCCTATTTTTCAAAGCCATTCTAAAAACAGGTTTCCCTGGCTCCTGCCAACCACCTGCTATGCATATGCCTGGAGTTTGCATATGCAAACCCCGTCCCAGCCCCAAGAAGCTACATAGCAGGACTTCTGGTGGAAGACTCTTGGGAATCTGGAAGAGTCTCTTGTGATAAACAAATAACCAGTGGTTGTATGCATCAGAAATGAGTATTACATTAATCTTTTCAGTAGCACTAAGAAGTAAGTTTAAAAATATATTATCCAAATAAATAAAGAAAGAAAACATAACATAGAGCTGTGAATAAGCCATGATGTTTTCATGTGCCTTATAGGTGTTCATAGGTCTTTGCATGCATCCATGCTAAATTGCTTCAGTCATGTCTGACTCTTTGTGAACCCATGGACTATAGCCCCCCAGGCTCCTCTGTCCATGGGGATTCTCCAGGCAAGAATACTGGAGTGGGTTGCCATGCCCTCCTCCAAGGGATCTTCATGACCCAGGGATCAAACCCAGGTCTCCTATCATCTCTGGTATTGGCAGGTGGGTTCTTTACCAATAATACCACATGGAAGCTCTTACAGATCCTTAGATAGTGCTTTTTACTATATTATCTCATTTAGTCTTTGCAGTTACCTAGAGCTTCCCTGGTGGCTCAGATGGTAAAGCGTCTGCCTGCAATGCAGGAGACCCAGGTTCGATTCCTGTGTTGGGAAGATCTCCTAGAGAAGGAAATGGCAACCCACTCCAGTATTCTTGCCTGGAGAATCCCACGGATGGAGGAGCCTGGGAGGCTATAGTCCATGGGGTTGCAAAGAGTCGGAAATGACTGAGCAACTTCACTTTCACTTTCAGGAGGGAAGCCTAGTTAACAGCATTTTAGAGATAGGGAAATGTGCTCAGAGAGGTTAATGACTGGCCTAAGGTCACACAGCTATTAAGCGGCAGATCTACAATTCTAACCCAGGTCTTCTGTCTATGTGCTGTTTCCACTGCACCCAGGTTACATTAGCTCTCAATTGGCCATGAACATGTTTAGAAATCATTTGGACAACTCATTTTTAATAGTAAAGGTGCTAAAGCTATTACTGTTGCTAGCCAGTGGCTAGCTGGTGACTACCTCTCCAAGTGGCTACTCGCAGAAGAGTCACTCCTGTGTGTGTGTGTGTGTGTGTGTGTGTGTGTGTGTGTGTGTGTGTGTGTGTTCACAGCCCAGACCAATACAATGGGATCTCCCCAGTAGGCTACAGAGGCCAAAGGCTATTGCTCTTCCCAAGGCCATGAGCAATTCTTTTACTCGAGAGTCATTTACCTTCATAAGACTCACGGTAAACTCAGTGACATAGGTAGTTCTCTTGCATTTGACTTTTTCCCTTTACGTGCCTTAAGCCCTGAATCTTCCAATTCCAATTTGTCATATCCTCTGTATTACTTTCATAGATGTATATTAATAGAGGGCACAAAGTGCAAATTTTCTAAATACCAGCACTAATACATAGTGACTTGTCACCAACAGTCATAACACGTGACATTCCAGACAGTGACTAGAGTCTTCAGCCCACAAGCAAACTCAGAAAGCAGTCCTGTGTCCACTGCTCACCTTAGGTAGCTTTCTCCTCTGGAGAAACAATGACGTAAAATCTCTTCCTGAGTTATGTGGCAAGACTTCTTTGATCTCGATGGTATCATCAGACAGAAAGTAATGCAGGATGAGTTCTCTACGATCCCCAAACACTGAGCCTGAGTCGTCCCACACACAGAAAAAACGCAAGACCTTCTTATCATACTCGAGGAACTGTTTCAGAGTGTCGAAGGGCTCATAGGGACGTAAGGGCTCCATGCAGTCTAGCTTCTGTCAGTGGAGAAAAGGTTAATGATAGTGGAAGTCTTTCCATAATCGCTTCTCGGATGCAAGCAGTCAAAGAACATAGAAGTATCTTTCCCATAGACTATTCTGTGATATTTTTAAAAATTTCAACTAACAACATATATGATATGCATGTATAACTAGTTTCAACCTTAGAAATACAGATAATCAAGTATTAGGAAGCTTTTCATTAAACATTATTTTAACACACTAAAGTATACTCCTGTAATGTTTTTGAAAACTGACTCTTCTCAGAGTCTTATCCTTGATATTTAAATGAAATTATGAGATCCCTACTTTCATTGATTATCTTTAATATTTAAATGAAATTATAAGATCTCTATTTTCACTGATAGAGAAAACTTTCTTTGGCATGATAAGGCCTCTAAGAAATCCATTATTGATTACATACCATGGGAGATCTTTTCAGTTCAAGTTAAATTGTTTAATTTTAACTTTACATTTCAAGGCAGCAAACACTGGAGAAGTAAATGAATTAAAGTCAATATAAAAACCTCTTATTAAACTCCTAATTTTCCACAGACTTCTATATTTATTGCAGAGCTTTCTCCCTGAGGGAATAAATCCTAAAATGATTCTCTCAATCTGAAAGGAAATTATTTAAAACATTTCTTAGCTGTTCTTGGTATTTATTCTTGATTCCTGGAACAGAAGATTTTTTTTTTCCTTATAAACCTATGAAATCACACATTGTTCCTATGTATTTCATATTATGCATCATCACTCACAATCACTATCATGTAATACCAGCTGTTAGTGAATGAGTGTGGCCAGATGCAAAGGGTGATAAATCATATAGATCCATTTCTTTTGCTTTCTCTCTGCTGGTTCTAAAGACTTTTGTATTTATCCAGACTCTTACTTCCAGGGCATTTGGAAAACCACAGAAATGAACCCAAACCATAAATCTCCTTGCATGCCAATACACACAAGAATACTGCCACAAGGATTTCACCTTAGATATTCCAGGATCAACAATCTATATTTCTTAGGAGGGGTATATGTCTACAATATTAAAGGATAATTCTGATGGGGCTAGGAGGCAGGAATAGATGAATGATCCTACATGCAGCTTTTAACAAGAGATCAAAGCAGAATCAAAGGAGATTTTTATTCTAAATTTTATGTTATCTTTCTGCAGAGATGTTAATTACAAGTTTTAGAAACAATAAAAATGAGACCAAACTAATCTATAGGGATAGAAATGAGAATAGTGCTTATCCCTGGGTGGGGGGAAGGACAGATTGGGAAAAGGCATGCAGGAACTTTCTAGGAGGATGGAAATGTTCTAGACTGTGATTTTGGGTGTGAATTACATGGGTGTATACATTTGTTAAGACCCATCAAACTGTATATTTAATTTCTGTGCATTTTACTGTGCATGATCATACGTCAAGAAAAAGAGAAACAAATGAGAATAATTAAAATCAGGATAAGAAGCAAGAGATTTGAGTTCAAGTCCTAGCAAGAAGACTGGTGAGGTAGGTGACCTTCCACATAATAACACCTGCCCTTTTGGGTATTCAGATTTTTCTGTAAAACATAAAATTTGGGCCAAGGGCTCATTAAAAAAAAAAAAAACCAACTCTGGAAAGATTACAATAATACTACTAACACTGATTCTTTCCTCCCTACACTGGCTTGGATTAGACTTTGCCAATAAGCATCCTGTTATCATGGGAGCACATCAAAATCATGGCCCTTCTCATTCTTAAACCTCTCTGCATCTGACATCACCTTAAAGGAAGCTGGGAGTCTTAAGAAAGAAAAAGGTGTACCCAAAGCTTGGTTGAGTGTATCAGTAGCACAGGAGCAAAGATTTTCCCCAGAGTTAGGCAACTAAAATGGGAAAAGAAAAGCCAGGTAAGAACGGGCCCAACTGTTTCAGTGTCAGTGACTACAAAGCCAATCCTGAGCTCTTAGAAACCATCCCATATGGGCATCTCATGAAGACTCCCCCTGCCTGGAAGGGCCACTCTCTGTAAAGAGAAGTGGGGGTGAGGGCAGAGAGTGAGTCTTTCCTGCACCAAAGCCAACCTCAAGCCTTCGTCCAGCCCAAAGGAAAAGAGGACAACTCCAGTGACCATGGCCCCCCAAGTCCTTTCACCTGGGCATCAGAAGTACCGATACCATTCACTGATTCTGAACGGATTCTCATCTTGAAGACTAGAGCTCATGGATAAGTCAACTTACCTCTCTCCGTGTTTTCATGTAAGGATCTTCCGGACATTGTCCCGGGGGATTTAATTTGATTCCTATTTTCGTCAAGAAGTTTTTTGTGAATGCATCACAGTCATAAATCTTGAATGTTCGACCATAAAAGACAATGTCGGTGTTGACATTAAAGTCATGCACAGTATAAAACTGATCCTCATTAGGAGGTGGGAGAGAAATCCGATGACGCCGGATAAAAATTCCTACAGTGTGAAATAAAACACAATTGTTTCATCATGTGGCTCACCAGCAAGAGATCAGAGCACATCTTTATAACAACCCTGAATGTTTTCTCACCATGGTGAAGTGGGCAAAGGACTGGCTCTTGGAGAAGTAGCATCAGAATGTTCAAACTCTGAGGGTTCCACAGGGAGCTGGGGCGCCTGAGATTCAGAGTAATTTGACCAGCCTTGTATGTTGTTAGAGTTGCCTAAGTGGTACTAGGGCTTACTCTATTATAAAGTAATCCCAGGTGGTGCTAGTAGTAAAGAACCTGCCTGCCAATGCACGAGGCTTAAGAGACACAGGTTTGATCCCTGGGTCGGGAAGATCCCCTGGAGGAGGGCATGGCAATCCACTCCAATATTTTTGCCTGGGGAATCCCATGGACAGAGAACCTGACCACATACAGTTCATAGGGTTGCACAGAGTCAGACACAACTGAAGCGACTTAGTGTGTGCACACAAAGACTATGGCAGGAGGGAAGGAGAAGGGAGTATTAAACAGGGTGACCCAATATGTCAGACACTGCCATCATGTTTTTCCCCAAAACAAGCATGCTCACTTTTTCACTTACAAGCACTCAACGTGAACACGCTAAACAAGGAACTAAGACCCCAAACCAGAGTACTCACAAAAATGCACTCTTGACTGAAAAAAGAAAACTACTAAGCTTCACTATGGTAGATGCCAACACCTTGATTTACAGCTTCCATAAGCATGGATGACTCTATGTTGCTTTGAAGCTTCTTGGAATCCTGTTCCTTCTACCAACCTCTTCTCCCTCCGCCTTTCTCTACAGCCTCTGTCCACCTCCACCCAACCACTCCCACAAAGTGAGAGTTAGCACATGCTTCATAGTACCTTCTACTTTCAACCCTATGATACCCATTCACTTTTTTTCTTGAGAGTATGGACCCAGGGTCCCTGAGTACACCCAAACGGTAACTAGCCACTGGAGGTAAAAAAGGCTCCCTAACTAGATGAATGTATCAACTATATCACACCATAACCAGCCAACTTACCCTAACACTGCTGAAACCTGTTGTCAAGAATTATTTAGGGACTGAGATTTTATCCTGCTTGCTAGCTGACAAGTTACCCTGCCACAATTTCAAGGATGCTGGTAGATGATATGAGATGCTTTGGTGACAGACAAAGGGCAGTTTATTACTCACAGTAATAACAGTACCCAGAACATCAATATTTTGGTACCAGTTTTCTGAGCCCTGATTCCCAAAGAGTGACACAACAAGGGCCAGGTAACTTCTGCACACTGCACACTACAGGACAGGAACCCTGAGCTGAGGGAAACTGAATCTTTTGTAATGGACAATAAGCATCCCTGCCTTTTGTCTCAGAGGGAGAGATTATCTTTATTAATGCATGCATGCTCAATGACTCAGTTGTGTTCAATCCTTTGTAACCCCATGGACTGTAGAATAATGGAACAGAAAACCCACCAGGCTTCTCTGTCCATGGGATTCTCCAGGCAAGAATACTGGAATGGGTTGCCATTTCCTTCTCTAGGGGTTTCTACCAACCCAAGGAGAAAACCTGGATCTCCTGTGTCTCCTGCATTGCAGGCAGATTCTTTACTGTCTGAGCCACTGGAGAAGTCCCCTATCTTTACTAGACTGTACAGTAAACATGTCTGCCCTTTATCCTGGAGGGAGATATCACCTCTGTTTTCCAAGGCTGTGAGCAAACTTGCCTTTTGCTCCAGAAGGAGAGACTACCTTTGTCTTCCAAAGCTGTGTGCTATATCAACATTCTTGAAAAGATAATCCAGAACAAAGAGCAGTCAGTGTCTCTGCTTGCAAGATTCACAGAAATGCAAGATAACCATGGAGGAATGTCTCTCAACATCTGTAAACTGACTTAAGCCTGGGAATCTACTCTAGGAGCAAAGACAAAAGAAGAAAAAGCAAGCAGAGCAAACTGAGGGTCTAATGGTTCAAGAAAAATTGGCTTGTGTAACCTGTACCATAATGGAGGCATTTTATTATAAAGATGTCAAGCAATCTTCCTCATATTTTCTGTAGCACTGAGAATAGTGCCTTTTCCCAAAGTCTAGAAATACTTAGAAATTATTCATTCCTTATTCATTAAAGAACATTTAATGAATATCTTTACGTGCCAGGAACTGTGTTGAGCTCTGTTCCATTATTCTACTAATCATCTTTTCATTCTGTTGAGGGGAAATTAACTAAAATCATTTTCATCTTCTTTTCTTTGTAGCAATTTTTAATTACTTGCTACATTAAATTAAAATAATAAAACTGTAAAATTAAAACTGGCCTAGAATATTTTTAAATGTACTACATAAAAGATGATATAATTTTACTGCAAAAAATTATACTTCAATTAGCCCTTAATTCATGCCACTGAAAACAGTATGCAAATTATTTAATCATTCAAGATTAGACATTTAGAACAAATTGCATACTTGAACACCCTTATAAAAGCATGGGCATTCCAGGTACTTTCACAAACCATTATATATCTCTTTAAAAACACTTATATTTTTAAGTATAGCTGACAGCTTTTAAAATATATAAGATTTATTCAACAGCCAAGAGTTTCTTCAGGAATTCTATCTATCTTGCATGTGTACTTCATTATAGAAATTCAAATAAGCAAATTAGTGCTGATTTCTCTTTAGTAAGACTTCAAATAGGAACCCTATATTTTTCTAAGTGGGAAGAACTGGCCCACCCATTAAACTTTTAAATAATAATCATTATAATCATCATCATACCCCTAGGATATGCTTTCATATATTCTTCTCATTTAATCTTCAATAATTGCACAATGCAGATAATGCATGAAATGCAAGTACTCAGTTTATGGATGAGAAAACTCAAGATGGTTAAGTGACGTGCCCAAGGTTATGCACTCACAAATGGCAGAAAAGTGTCTTGAACCTGGGTTTTTCAAGCCCTAAGTAAGCACCATTGCTCCACAGTCTACACTGAACTGTATTTCACTGTACTACAGCCACAAGTTACCTAAGTGGAGGAGAGGAGGGAATATCTCAGGCAAAACAGGCTAGAAATGTGAAGAAGAGCAGCCAGCCACTGTGAAAGAGATGATGGAGCCACTCTTCCAAAAGAACAGTCTCTCTCTTCCCTAAGAGTTTGTTTCTGGAGAGGGCCCATTTGTCAGTGGCAACAATTCCCCCCTCCAGGGTCAACACCACTGCATCAGCTGTCCCTCCTTGCAGAGCCTGTGTCTCTGCAACCTCCACATGCTTTCTTATGTTAGGTCCCGCATTCTTCTCCCTAGATGGTTCTTACAAGAAGCCAGGGGACTGGCAATTCATTTCACAGTACACCTGTGGCACATTCATGTTGCTATGTGGCAAAACCAATACAATATTGTAAAGTAATTAGCCTCCAATTAAAAAAATAAATTTATATTAAAAAATAATAAAAGAAAAGAAGCCAGGGGAGTTCCTTGTGGTAACAAGAGAGAATCTGGACCATCCACGGGTTGAAAAGAGAAGGCAGATCTAACACTAAATAAGAACATTTTAATAACAAGAAATCCAAGGTCACAATTCCATGTTAATCAAAAACTAACGTGGGGCATTTGAAAGGTAGTCACACATGAGAGTTTTCACAAATATTAGTAGGATCTCTCAACTGTGTCCTTTGGGGACTGAAATTTCTATTTATTGGTATTTGTATGGTTATAGTCTTTCATGATAAATGGCAGAAACCACCAGTAGGTTGTTCTTCTGAATATCAAAGAAATATGCAGGATGCCATGTCTTTAGCACATGTTGAAGAGCACCTGAGATCAACGTATATAACATGACAAAATGGAAAGTGAGAAGTGTTAGTCAGTCAGTCATGTCTGACTCTTTGGGACCCCATGGAAAAACAACAACAAAAGTACTGTATCTGCCCTGAAATTTTCAGATGTTTATTTTCTTAATTGGCCCATAAAGACAATTTGGGGAGATAGCCAGGCATCAGATGTCTGCTTTTCAGCTCTTCCTTATCTTCATATTTTACATGTCTTTCTTTTTAAAGGTCCTGCTCTCTGATTATATTCTACAAGCTTTAACTTTCTAACATTTCCCTGTGGTTTAGATTTAAATGATGATATATTCATTTATGTTGAATGTGTTTTCATTTCGTTCAGTTGGGAATTGCTTTAGATCTTTGCTCATACTACTAAATTTAGTTTTTAGGAATTCACCTTCAAGAATTAAGACTCCAATCTCTTACCTCTAACTTAAGTGTGTTTAGTTCATTTTAGTAACACTGCAGGCTTAATGTTAATGAATATACAAGTGGAATTGCCACTTGTCATGTCCGGCTCAGCTGGTAAAGAATCTGCCTGCAATGTGGGAGATCTGGGTTCAATCCCTGGGTTGGGAAGATCCCCTGGAGAAGGGAAAGGCTACCCACTCCAGTATTCTGGTGTGGAGAATTCCATGGACTGCATAGTCCATGGGATGGCAAAGAGTAAGACACGACTGAGCGACTTTCACTTTCACTTTTCATATCTACTAAAGTTTATATCCTAAAAATATTGAGACTACTCATTGTGATCAGAAATGACAGAGTATCTTTTCCTCTTTTGTTCACTCCTTCACTAAAATTAGCATTCCACTTTCAATTTTATAAAACATCATCTTCGTGGAGTTTGATTTCATGGGAATAACTTTTTAAATATAGTTGGCCTGATACTTAGTCTTACAGCAAAAGAATAAAAATTTCTGAATTCTGTATCTCTGATCATTATCCTATGCATCTCCCCTTAGCCACTGAATGAGCCCCAAATGATGGCATGTTGGGTGTTCTGTCCTCTTACATTACCACCTTCTTGCCTAGTTTTCCTCACACATTCTACATCTGCTCCCAAATACCTCCCAACTTCTCTCCTCACTGGGGCTTCCCTGTGGCTCAGAGGGTAAAGAATTTACCTGCAATGCAGGGGACATGGGTTTGATCCCTAGGTCAGGAATATCCCCTGGAGAAGGCAATGGCTACCCACTCCAGTATTCTTGCCTGGAGAACTCCATGGACAGAGAAGCTGGCAGGCTACAGTCTATGGGATCACAAAGAGTTGGCCACAACTGAGTGACTGACACTGTCCTCACCACTCTCCTACCTCTTCATCTCATGCTGTTCCTTCTGACGAACATGCCTTCCTCTTCTATCTTTATCTGGAGAAACTTTTGAGGTACTACTCAAATGCCTTATCCTCTAATGGATACTGGTATTTCCACCTCTGACTCCTCAAAGTACCTCATATAATTCATGATGCCTGCATTGTGCTATCATTGTCTATCACTTTCCCTTTCCTTTTTCACTCCCTCCTTTTCTTTCTTCTTTTCTTCATCAAACTTACTGAACAGCCACCATGCACCAAGCACCTATCTTCACAGACAATGGCTTACCTCCACTCCTAAATTTTACTCAGCTCCATTTAGTGACAATTCCCTCCCCAAGGTCTACCCTCTGGGGCTGCCAGATTTAGCAAATTGAAAAAGATGAGATGTCTGGTTAAACTTGAATTTCAGATAAATAATGAATAATTTTTAGTATAGGTATGTTCCATACAATGTTGGGGGATGGTGGGGCATAGTTATACTAAGAACTTCAAATTTAACCAGGTATCCTGTATTTTATCTGGCAACCTTACTATCACCCCACCAGTCTACTTTGCTGCTGCTGCTGCTAAGTCACCTCAGTCGTGTCTGACTCTGTGCGACCCGAGAGACAGCAGCCCACCAAGTCCTCCGTCCCTGGGCTTCTCCAGGCAAGAACACTAGAGTGGGTTGCCATTTCCTTCTCCAGTGCATGACAGTGAAAAGTGAAAGTGAAGTCGCTCAGTCATGTCCGACTCTTAGCGACCCCATGGACTGCAGCCTACCAGGCTCCTCCGTCCATGGGATTTTTCAGGCAAGAGTACTGGAGTGGGTTGCCATTGCCTTCTCCTCCAGTCTACTTTATGGGATGTATATTTAGATACAGCATATGCCCAGTATAAATAAATGCCTTCTATTTTGTGATTACATTTGCCTGATTCAGGTAGATCATCTTAAAGTATAAAATGTAAATATATATAGTACACATTATAGTACATCTATACTTTATATACAGATATATACATATGAAATACTAGCCCATTGAAGAACCAATACAAATCATTAGTGGAGATCAATATTCTTAACCAAGGATACACTGAGAATCAAGTAGAAGTTATTCCTTGACCCCCAGGCCTACCGAATCAGAAATTCTGGGGGTGGATCAGGAGATTCTGATGATGGCACTCCAGTGAGAACTGGTACAGACCCTACCAGAAACTCATGGCATATTTTTAATGGTTATCCTTTCCTTACACTAGATTAGTTTGGACTTGGCAGCATCTGACAAATAACTGTCCTGTTAGACAATCAGAGGTAAAACTATTGGGATCAACCCGACATTCTTGGCTTAGCATCACATTGTTTTAACTATACTCCAGCAGAACAGCAACAAATTCTGTAAATATAATGCATCTACCCAAAAGAGAATGATGCCCTGGCAAGGAATGAAAGCAAGTCTTGACGTGCCTCAGTGACTTGACTTTTCACACACATCTCTCTGCCAACAAGGATTTGTGAATATGTTATTCTGATGAGGAGCTTCACAAAATTGAATGCCTACTTTGGCACCGTGCTAAGGGATGCCTCTTTTATTTCTGGCTTATTTCAAATTCCCCTCTCCTTAAAAAAAATTACACGATAAAAGAAGCAGCTAGAAAGGGAGGCTATAATTTATCCAGGTGCACTCATTTCTGAATGGTTGGCTCTACTGAAAAAAACTGGTGCATCTAACCTCCCAGTTCATTCAGAAAATATCAAAACCCTATGGAAGTAACAGGAGCACTGTCAGTGCCCAGCACCTAAATGTGACCCTTAACCTCTTCAAAGGTTCCATATGTGCAAAAAAGCAGTCCCAGGCCACTCAAAGGGCAGAAGAAACACTGCCTACCCATCCCACCGAGCTTGAGCCCCTGGCTCAGTATACTCACTTCCCCCCTCCCAATTGTTTAATTTAGGAAAGCTTGAAGAAGACATACAATGAATTTGCAAAGTATCCTCTGTCCTTAACAAGAATCATATTAAATATTTCAAGAGAGACTGCTCTGTCTCTGAATGAAGCCTGATGATACAGCAGTTATTTCTGTTTGTTTTCCACAGGACTTGTAATAGCCCGCTAGGTATCTCCACTTTGCTAACAAATTCAGCCTTGTTACATATCGTGATTACTATGTATTCTGTTCATACCATTTGATATGTCTCAATTAGTGAAATGTCCTGATCAGAGTGAGCCAATCAAAATTCTGAAAGAGACTTTAAAGTTATCTTTTCCTAAGGTTCACCCCCTCCCCGAGTCTTTATGAACAACATTCCCTCCTATTACATAAAAATTATTTTCAAATCAATCATTATAACTACCTTCAATTTGCCTTTGGAATCTGCCTATGTGAGATTTAAAATCAAGAGGCTTGGAGAATCAAAAGGTCTTAATAAAAGCCTTTCCAAGATCCTCACAGAGGTTACATTTCATTTTTCTTCTTCAAGTTTAATAAAACTAAGATTCACTGGACAGGGGCCAGTGAGCTACAGATAATATGAACTTTTGTCTTAAAGTAATAATAAAAACATAATGCAAGTCATGAATGCAGGTTCAGGATGTCCTATGACCTCCAGTCCATCACTTGTGTAAATCTTATGTCATGTGAGGAGGTAATAAAAAAATAAGCAAAGCTTAGTTAGGGAATATCAGAGTAAAGCATTTAAGTGAAAATTTACAAGAAAATACTTTTTTTGCTAAAATAATAACATCACTTACTTAAACAAATGAACTTAGGCAAAACAGTTGTTCATGGAAATTAAAAGCTGTAAATTTTCTTAATATTTTGAAATAAGTATTTAAATGTTTTCTAATACATTATTGTCAATATTTAAGAACTGCATTATATATGTTTTAAATGACCATAAATAGACCTATAAATATATGATATTGTTTATATATGGAATCTAAAAAAATAATACAAATGAACTTATTTACAAGATAGACGTAGAGACACAGATGTAGAAAACAATCTTACAGTTACTAGATGGGGGAGAGAGAGAGAAATTGGGAGATTGAGATTGATATATACATATTACTATACATAAAACAGAAAACTAATAAGAACATACTTAGCACAGGGAACTCTACTTAAAATTCTGTAATGACCTGTATGGGAAAAAAAAAATCCTTAAAAAAGAGTGGATATATGTATATGTAACTGATTTGCTTTGCTGTATACCTGAAACTAACATAACATTGTAAATCAATTATACTTCAATACAATTTTTTAAGTATAAAATTCTCTTGTTCCTTTACAAAATAAAATGTCACACTTCAACCTTAAAAGTTTGTGAAAATCTTTTCTTAAATATCAAAGCATTTCTATGTTTTCTAAAAGATTCATCATTAAGCCATAGATTCTCCAAATAAATGACACAACAGAAAGAGAGAGAGGATCATTGCCTACCCCAGGCAGGGTAGTCCTCTGACCCACTTGTACCTTGTCCTAAGTGTGTGAACCTCTCTGCCAGAAAATTATTTCTTTTACTGACCAGAAGAGGAAATTAGTCCTCTTCTGACCCCCTATATCCTATCCATGAGGATATAGAAAACTAGATCATCCCTCCCCCACAGGACAGCCCTTTAGATTCCTTAAGACATTCATCAGGCATACTTGAGTCTTCTGTTTATGGGTAAACATCCCTTTTCACTATTATCTCTTACACATGACAAATCATCACTCCTTTCATTATCACAGTTGCTCTCCCTTGAAGGCACCCAGAACTTGGCACCATTCCAAGTCAAGGACTTCTCCACACAGAAGAAATCAGTCACCTCCCTTGACCTCTGCCATGATTCTACTAAAGCAACCAACAGTTATCTTCTCTTCACATCAGAGAGCTAATTCTTGTCTGGCTGAAGTGGACTATGGATAAAGATGACTGGTATATGTGGGGCAAAGGAGCAATAGCCTTCTCTTGAAGCACTATGAAAGCCTGTACTTAACAGGGATGAAGATGAGGAGACAGTGGTTGAAGCAAATGGCAGTGAATTCAAGAAAGGAGAGAGAACCTCAGTCTGGAAGTGGCAGTGGAGACCAGTCTTCTCTGTTCCCCTGAGGGTGTTGTGAAGGAAGTAATATGGTCATAGCAAAAAAACAAAAAATAGTTTGAAGAACAGAGACAAAGACAGAGGAGTGTTTGCTCATACTAGAGCAACACGTGAAAGGATACAACGATGACAAGACAAGTGAGTGACATAACTAGTGTTGAGGTGTGAGGCATAGAAAGCCGGTAAGTTACCATCAGTAACTACAAGGTAACAGAACGTTTATACTCACCATTGTCAACAAGTTAGATACCCAAGCAGTAGCATGGGGTCTTTAAAAAAGCTAGAGAAAGTAGTACATAAAGGCAGTAGTTAGAAGTGAAAGAACCATAACTCTGCTTTAAACAGATACCTTGAGGCAGTCCACTATTTTTCAACACTGGTTCATTTACTTCAACTGTGTCATCTTCAAGGTAGAAGTAGATTTTATAGCATCTTATTCTATAGTTTTCTTGACTTTTATCAGGCACTTCATCTTCTACATAGGCATCAAATGATAATACCTGTTGGAATCATAATTAGAAACTAAGAAATGAAAAAAAAATTCAGCAAACTTAAAATCAACAAAGCCACTGCCTATATACTTTTTTTTTAATGTAAAGAAAACAGTTGAGGAAATGTTTGCAGAAAGACATTCTACACATCAGCTATGAGAATGGATATACAATCTAGGTTTGTTGCTGTTTCATTACCATCCAGTTAGAATGAGGAAATGATATTCAAACAATAAATCTATCATTCAACTCTACCATAAATTGAACTAGAATCTGTCTTTGGAACTTCACAGTATGATTCTGTATGTATGTGTTACAGACAAAATAATATTCTTTCCCAGAAGATGAGTGTAAGTTTTGTCATTTTTCTCTCATTAAAAATAATAGAAAGCTATCTTGGTTTCCCTGGGGGCTCAGATGGTAAAGAATTCATCTGCAATACAGGAGACCCAGTTTGATCCCTCAGTCGGGAAGATCCCTTGGAAAAGGATATGACTACCCACTCCAGTATTCTTGTCTGTAGAATTCCATGGACAGAGGAGACTGGTGGACTCCAGTCCATGAGGTCACAAGAGTCGGACACAACTGAGCAACTTCACATACACACATCTTGCTTCTAAGGATAAAATTATTCTGGTTTCTGGTTCTGCTGATGGCTTGCCTTGAGGGAATTCAAACAGGCAGAGCTGAAATTCTTCTAGTGCACTGGAGAGCCCACCCTATACTTGTCCTCAGGAATCTCAAAAAGCCTAGCTTAATGCTAGACCATTTCAAGCTTGGCCTGGGGCACAGGCTCCTTCAGAGTTCCATTTTAATACTTTTTTTGCTCTCATTTTTGTCCAAATTTTATAATTAAAGGAGTAAAAGTTAATTCTGCATATGTTGTAATACCAAGTTAATTCAACACAGACAATATATGTGGGTGAGTCTGTTAGGCACAATCTAACCTCTAGGGGTGGTCAGTGACCCTAATTAGGATTACATGCTCCGGGACTGTTTAGCAAATTTTCATCAGAAGCCCACACTTCAGAAGTAGCTCACAAAATGCCTCAGTAATTTATCTCTCATCAACAGAAAAGGCTTTGCTAACTACCATAAAGAATATTAGAAATGAGTTTTAGTTACTGAAATAATCATATTCAATATGAATGGATCAGTTACAAATACTGATCAGGCACTGTCTTTACCGGATAAAGTTTTAGGAATCTAGTGAGCCCAGACATCTATACCTTTCAGGTATCTATACTGGTACCTTTGGCTTCATTATAAAATGGTCCTACATTCAGTTGCTTTCTTAGGGAATTTATCTGGCCTGATTTCAGTTAGAAAGTTAGCCAAACCCAATACTAAAAGGTTGTCATATTTGTGTTGAGTGAACATTTACAGGTGTTGTTGGCTGGGTACAGGGTTTCCTTCTGGGATGATGGAAATGTCTTGGAATTAAATAGAGGTGATGGTTGTACAACACTGTAAATATATTAGATACCACTGAACTGCACACTTTAAAATGGCCAGTGATTAATTTTATGTCATATAAATTTTACCTCAATTTTTAGAAAAAGATGTGAGATGCTGAATTATATTGAACACTAAAATAGTAAATGTTATATGAGTTATATCTCAATTTTTAAAGGTATGGGGAGGAAGATGTTGCTGGAATACCTAAAAGGACAAAAGAGCTGGGACTCCATCAAGCTTTCAGTAGAGATAGTGAGAAGGAGCAAGATATACCTGCTACCCTAGAATGTGCCACTTTAGCACATGGATTATTTTGAACTAAGGATAAGCAGAGCCCAGCAGACACAGAAAGAACGTTTTACCTCCCCTTTAACTGCATAAAGCTTCCCAGGTGGCTCAGTGGTAAGGAATCTGTTAGGTAGGTAGAATAGGGAAAAGGAATCCAAAATGGCAGTAGCAGACTGGTTCCAAATAGGAAAAGGAGTGCATCAAGGCTGTATATTGTCACCCTGCTTATTTAACTTATATGCAGAGTATATCATGAGAAACACTGGACTGGAAGAAACACAAGCTGGAATCAAGACTGCCCAGAGAAATATCAATAACCTCAGATATGCAGATGACACCACCCTTATGGCAGAAAGTGAAGAGGAACTAAAAAGCCTCTTGATGAAAGTGAAAGAGGAGAGTGAAAAAGTTGGCTTAAAGCTCAACATTCAGAAAACAAAGATCATGGCATCTGGTCCCATCACTTCATGGGAAATAGATGGGGAAATAGTGGAAACAGTGTCAGATTTTATTTTGGGGGGCTGCAAAATCACTGCAGATGGTGACTGCAGCCATGAAATTAAAAGATGCTTACTTTTTAATGGCTGAGTAATACTCCATTGTGTATATGTACCACAGCTTTCTTATCCATTCATCTGCTGATGGACATCTATGGGGAGGGAGGTGGGAGGGGGGTTCATGTTTGGGAACGCATATACACCCATGCTGGATTCATGTCAATGTATGGCAAAACCTATACAGTATTGTAAAGTAAAATAAAGTAAAAAGAAAAAGAAAAAAATAAATAATAAAATAATAAAATAAAATAATAAAAAATAAATAAATAAAAGACACTTACTCCTTGGAAGAAAAGTTATGACCAACCTAGATAGCATATTCAAAAGCAGAGACATTACTTTGCCCACTAAGGTCCGTCTAGTCAAGGCTATGGTTTTCCCAGTGATCATGTATGTATGTGAGAGTTGGACTGTGAAGAAGGCTGAGCGCCGAAGAATTGATGCTTTTGAACTGTGGTGTTAGAGAAGACTCTTGAGAGTCCCTTGGACTGCAAGGAGATCCAACCAGTCCATTCTGAAGGAGATCAGCCCTGGGATTTCTTTGGAAGGAATGATGCTAAAGCTGAAACTCCAGTACTTTGGCCACCTCATGTGAAGAGTTCACTCATTGGAAAAGACTCTGATGCTGGGAGGGATTGGGGGCAGGAGGAGAAGGGGATGACAGAGGATGAGACGGCTGGATGGCATCACTGACTCAATGGACATGAGTCTGAGTGAACTCCGGGAGTTGGTGATGGACAGGGAGGCCTGGTGTGCTGCGATTCATGGGGTCGCAAAGAGTCAGACACGGCTGAGTGACTGAACTGAACTGAAAAGACAAAGAAGGGCAAAGCCCGTGAAAATAGAACAAAAGAAGGTCCGAGGACCAGAGTGAAGACTTCAGGTAGAACAAACAGCACTCCTGGCTAAGCCCAATTTGCATAGGGCAGGCCCAGGTGGAGGAAAAAAAACATATAAAAGGAGGAGCCAAAGCACTTTCTCTCCCGCTTGCATGTGCTCTTTCTCTCTCTCTCCCTCTCTTACTCTCTCTCTCTCCCCCTCCCCCACACACTCCTCCACTCTCTTCTCTTCGAGTCTTTGCGTTGGCATGCCCTCATGCTTTGAGAATGGATTCTCCTGCTATCTTCTAAATAAAATAGAGCTATAACACTCATTTGCCTGAGAGCTATAACACGGTCTATCGAAGACCTGAGAGCTGTGACGCGCCAAGGGCTTTAATGTCCGTCGCTCCAAATCTTTGTTGTGACACTACAAAGAACCGAGGAACATACACTTGCATGACAAATCCAACTGCCAAAGCAGGAGATGTGGGTTCAATCCCTGGGTCAGGAAGATCCCCTGGAGAAGGAAATGGCAACCATCTCCAGTATTCTTGCCTGGAAAATGCCACGGACAGAGGAGCCTGGTGGGCAACAATCCATGGGGTCACAAAGAGTTGGACACAACTTAGTGACTAAACAACAATAACTAACTGTCTAAAAGAATTTAGATATGAAACCTGCACCAGGAAGAGAGTTACTACCAGAGAAAACCTTTTCTATCAGAAAGCCTTATCAGCATGGCATGGCAAACATTTGTTTACCAAACACTAGCTCTTCTCATTTTCCTGTGAATGATTTTCCTTCTCTTTGAAGCCCCAGACCCCTGTCCCAGTCTCCTTAGCTCCGAATGGTACATAAGCAACAAGAACCCAACTGCTGACATGTCTCATATTTTTATGGGGCTGCCATGTGTACAAAATTTCTTCTTCTTCCATTAATCTTTCATGTATCAACTTAATTATTAGTCCAGTGTGGTGTTAGAGAAGACTCTTGAGAGTCCCCAGGACAGCAAGGAGATCAAATCAGTCAATCCTAAAGGAAATCAACCCTGAATATTCATTGGAAGGACTGATGCTGAAGCTGAACCTCCAATACTTTGGCTACCTGATACAAAGAGCTGACTCATTGGAAAAGACCCTGATGCTGGGAAAGACTGAAGGCAGAAAGGATGAGATAATTGGATGGCATCACTGATTCAATGGACGTGAGTTTGAGCAAACTCCGGGAGATAGTGAAGGACAAGGAAGCCTGGCATGCTGCAGTCCATGGGGTTGCAAAGAGTCGGATAAGACTGAGCAACAACCAGTGAAAGAATCTAGAAGGGAAGAAAGGAAAAGTTATCTACTCCCATAGTAGTGTTCATTTTGAAACTTTCTTTTCTTTGTAAAGTGTAGAGGAAAATGTAGGAAGTGTAGGAAAGTGTAGAGAGCATATTCATATCCCACCTACCTCTATGTGTTGAATATTACTGGTATAAATTTGTGCATGACCAAACTGCCAGAGATCAGCTGACAACACTGTCATATATATTATAATTATTTATCAAATAAATGATGCATTGAAAGAGAATAAAGATGCTCAACAGAAACAAAGAGAAAGAAAGATATTATTTTAGGTTGGACTTCAATATTTCTATAAGAGGGATAGACTGACAGTTCATGTTCTGGCCCCTTGAGAATACAGGACTGACTAACTCCAGCATGATATGTAGAGAGCAAGTCAGAGAAGTAGAGATTGAAGGATAGAAAAGGAAGAGGGAGAGAAAATGGCAAAATACTATAGCAAAATAGATGCCAAATAGATTAAAAGTGATCTCACAAAGGTGAAAGAACTAATTGCAATGGAACTTGATGTACCAGGGAATCCAGAGAGAAAGCTCTAAAATAAAAATTGCAAGAAATGAAAATTTATAGAAACATAATAATGATGCAAAGTTTTATCATAATTTATGATGTCAAGCAGAGACTAGATAAATAAGGTCCTAGAGGCTGGCTATAATTTTCTTGAAAACCTAATGTAAATGTCATTTGGCAGGGTGTGTGACCTTCCATTCCCCACAGGCCTTCACAAGCCCTGTATTATATAAGGTTATGTGCCTGATCCCCAAGGCATTCAGATTTTTGATGCTAGTCAAGAGGATATAAAATTTGAGATCAATTGGCTTTAAATAACAGATATATGATATTTCCTCCTTATAAAGGAAAAAATTTTAATGTTAATATTTCTGAAATCAGAGTCGTCTTACATTAAAGCTAAAAGAAACTTAAAGCAGTCATGAATGCGTTTTAATAAGGATTTAATAAAGCATCTAGATGCAACTTGAAATAAGGCATAAATTTAACCTTGTAGGGAAGTAATTCTATTTTATTGTCAATTTCATTCTTTGCTTTGCATTGCATATCCCAAATAGCTGGATGTTAACATCAATTTGAATTCCTAATTTTCACTTACAATGTTTTCTAAATATTACTATCTGATGTAGCATTGACACAAAAATAATTGTGTAGAAGACTGTCCATCATGTTCTAGCCAATGCAATCATAAGGCAAAACAATACTCTAATCTCTCAGAATAAATTACAGAATTTTAAAAGATGGTGAAGTTAGTATGAACAATGCATGAGTTATAAAGGCTATTACTCAGGAACCAAACATCTAATTGTCTAAAACTTACAGTTGAATTTCTAGAGAAGTTAGGAAAGAAAGAAACACCGATAATGTTCAGACATTAATGGAGAGGTACTAAACAAGGTGTATAACAATAAGGATCAATGCATGCTATTAGAGGTTAGTTAGTAGACAAAAATTTGTGTACATTTAATGCAGTGTTGTTTATTCTTCCTGAAAAAGCTGTTATTAAATCAATGCTTTCTCTTGTGATTATGGAATCATAGAATTAAGGAAATAAATTGTAATGAATTTTGCATTGTGTATATTAGATGGCTCCTTTATACAGGACAATAATATATTTAAAGAAGTTTATCATATGTAAAGGGGAACAGAATAAATCACCCTAAAATATGCCTCTTTGGAATAAGAATTATCTTGAGCTCATTATTTTTAAGAAACAGCAAGAGAAAGGAGAAGCTCTGAAAGCTGAGTAAAAGTCATTCTTGTAAGGGACATTTGGGGCTTCCCAGATGGTTCACTGGGTAAAGAATTTGCCTGTAATGCAGGAGATACAGGAGATGCAGGTTGAGATAAGCGTTGGATCCTGGGTCAGGAAGATCCCCTGGAGAAGGAAATGGCAACTCACTCTAGTATTCTTGCCTGAAAAATCCCATGGACAAAGGAGCCTGGTGGGCTATGGTCCAAAGGATCACAAAGAGTTCGACACCACTAAGCATGCATAGTTTGGTGGTGGTGGTGTTGTTGACAAGGGACATTTACAATGATAAGGGAAATCTCCATTGGTAAGGGTATCTCCCTCTCTGTGCCAGGAAAAGAAAGACTATATCTAAAAAGCAAATCTCTGGAAACTTAACAATGGAGAAAGCATGAACCTAAGTCTGCATAACAACTGCAATGTCCTTTACTGTGCTTTGCCTGATAACCTCCCATAACTGGCTCACCCTGAGGCAGGAGACACATGGGCCCCGCCCAGGGTAAAGCAATTGGTGATTCATTCTCCATTGACTCCAAGACAAGAATAGCAGGATAATTAAGGGAGGAGGCTGGGCCATGCCCAGACCACATATCTCTCATTCCTGAAGTCAGGAGACCACACATGAGCAGAAAAGTTCATTAAACTTTTAAAGTTCATAGAGGAATGATACTAACTAATGCTAGCCTACCCATTCATCTTTTTGGTAAAATCCATCCTGGTTAAGAGATGCGTGCGCACAAATGGAAGGATCCTGAGATATACCAAATATGGACTGTGAACCAGGCAAATCAAAATGATTGGCCAAAGAAAACCTGGAAGAAATACCCCATAAAAGTGATTTAAACTGCCATGATGGTGCAACTCAGGGAATCTCCCTCTGAATCTGCCCATGTCTACCCACATGTACTATACTCTTTTTCCTCCTATAAATACTTTACTTACTTCACTATTTTCTGTTTCTGTAGAAATTCTTTGTAGAAATTCTACAAAGGCAAAGGAAAAGGGCCAGGGCCCTTGTCACTCACCACTGGTCTAGTGACTGGGATCTGGTACTTTCATCACCAAATCCAACCTCAGTCTCTGGCTGGGAACCCAGGCCCTTCTCCAAGCCGTTGCAGGGTGAGGGCACCTGAGGTCACCCCCACCCCCAACATCTTTTGCCTTTAGCTGGAGCTAGTAATTAAGGTTGTGGCTTGGGCTATTTGGGAGAGTTACTCAGTTTTCCTAGTATATCCCATGTATACAGGAGATAAACATGCTATTAAACTTGTTTGTTTTTCTCCAGTTAAGCTGTCTTTCATTACAGGAGGCACCTCAGCCAAGAATCTACAAGAATACTGAATACTGGAGTGGGTTGCCATTTCCTTCTCCAGGAGAGCTTCTCAACCCAGGGTTCAAACCTGTGTCTCTTAGGTCTCCTGCATTAGCAGGTGGTTTCTTTACCACTAGCACCACCTGAGAAGCCCCATACAGGAGGTAAACATGCTATTAAACTTGTTTGTTTTTCTCCAGTTAAGCTGTCTTTCATTACAGGAGGCACCTCAGCCAAGAACCTAGAAGGGTAAAGGGAAAATTATTTTCCTTCCCTGCACAGGCTAATTTACAAAAAATTCTAATAAATTTGAAATACAGAAAATAGCCATCAATCATCAATACAACTAAAAATATATCATGTAACTATAAATATTATCACCCCTAATTATTATGAGGTGAAGAAATTTTAAAATACAAAAAATAGGTATAAAATTTAATAAAATTTAAAGAGGTACAAATCTGTAAGATACAAGCAAACCTATAACCTTGGGCAAATCACTAGATTTAGACTATAACGTAAGAGAATTTAAAGACAGCTAACTCAGGTAAATGTACTAACACAGTGATTCTCAGCCTTCTCAGCTTCTCATTAGGAACTGAAAAGAACAAACACCATACTCAAGCCTAAATAAATTAAATTGAAATCTTGGAGGCAATTAAAAAGGTCATTAGTATTTTTTTAAAGCTCTACAAGTAATTCTGAAATGCATTCACTATGAGCAATGGATTGAACAAAAATATTTGAAATATTTGAAATATTTTCATTAGGAAAATAAAGCAAAAAAGGATAAAAGCACAGATAGATATATTTAACAGGAAAAAACAACTGTAATAAGAAAATCCAAAAGAGATTTTTTAATAAATAGGTAAGATTCTAGCGTGTGGATGTGTGTGGGGGGTTGGGAATTTCCTTTACCCTTCTAGGTTCTTCTGACTGGTCTAAAGAATTAAACTGAAATGAGAAAAATTAACAGGAAAAGAAAAAACAAATTTTATTATGTACATATAGGGGCTTCATAAGAATATAAAGCCCAAGGACATCAGGCAATTAAAGTTTGTATGCCATCTAAGAGAAAGAAAGACATAAGGGTTTAGGTGGCTTCCCCTGTGGCTCAGCTGTAAAAGAATCCACCTGCAATGCAGGAGACGCAAGTTCAATCCCTGGGTTGGGAAGATCCCCCAGAGAAAGGCATAGCAACCCACTCCAGTATTCTTGCCTGGAGAATCCCATGGACAGAGGAGCCTGGTGGGCTACAGTCCATATCGTTGCAAAGAGTCAGACATGACTGAAGCAACTTAGTATGCATGCATGCAAAGGGGTTTAGGACTTCAAAGAAGAAGAAGGTAATTCACAAGAAGATGAAAAAAGCAAATGTCCTGTAAACAAACATTTGCTGGGCCATACAGAAACATTGGGACACAGTGAGGAATTTTAACCAACACTTTGCTAGATTTTTCCCTGTCTCCCTTCAAGGAATAGGTCCTCTTATCTAAGTTCTTTTACTCAGTTGAGAGAAGGTCAAAGGTTCTTCTTGAGTCTTTTGGGCCTTGACTGCTTTCAGCTCAAAATAAACTTTATGCCAAAGGTGGCAAATTTTGCTCCCTGCACTAGCAAAGATAATAAAGAAAGACCATAATAACATAAAATCAGAAATGCAATAGTGTATTACAGAGAGATGTAATAAATTAAAGATAGATGTTATCTTATTATAAGTCATTCAAGCTTTTATGAAAATAAATTTTAAAGCCACAATTAAATAAGTGATTTTCTGTAAGAATTGTGAAGTATCAAAACACAATAGCCAAGTGAGAAATTTAAAAATTACCAAAAAATTGCCCCAACAAAGGCTCCAACCAGGATGATTTACTAATGGATTCTTTCAACATTTCAAGGAAAAGAAAATCACCATTTTATATAACTCCCCTAGGATAACAAAAACGCTGGAAAGCCACAAAGGTGAATTTCAATGCCTAACAGACAAGCCATGAAAAAAGTTAACTCTGGAGCAACAGTTCTCACCGTGGCTTCACATTAGAATCACCTGTAGAGCTTTATAAAATCGTGATGTTTGGGCCACATCCACATCTATACACACCCACACACAATGAAATCAGGATGCCTCAGACTGGGCTCAGGTATAAGGGATTTTAAAGCTCCCCAAATGATTACAGTGTGCAAGCCAAGGTTGAAAACTACTGCTCCAGAGCAATTTCACTACTTAATGATTTATAGAGCAAAGATCCTAACTAAAATACAAGCAAACAAAATTCAGGAGTCCATAAGAGTTATAAGCCAGCTACACAAAAAGCAGCATTTTCCTCACAGATGCAAAGATGTTTCCAAATAAAGAAGTAAGAGCAAATATATAATGATCTTACACTGTTTCCTACCACATACATTTTAAAATTTGAGCAATTCCTTAACAGGATTAAAAAGCATCTGTTTTAAAACAATAGCCTAAACTTTCAGTACTATATTTAATTTAACTATGTGTCTAACACAATCAGGAACAGAAACAAAAATGCCCCTACCAACATCATGATTTAATATTTTTTTAGGCATCCTGGACAAAGTAAGAAGTACAAATATTAGCAAGAAAGACACAAAGGTGTCATTATAAGGAGACATAATAATGGCACAGGCAAATGCTGAAAAACTACAGATAAATAAAAGATTTTAACATAACCACAACTGAACCAAAAATACCCTTATGTACTAGCAATGCTGCTGTTGCTGCTAAGTCACTTCAGTCGTGTCCGACTCTGTGCAACCCCATAGACAGCCTGAAAATACAGTGGAAGGACAAAATAGGCTCACAATAAATAAAAAATAAAAAAAATACAAATAGTTTTAATGAAAACTCTGTGACCTAGATATAACTCTAAAAATATTTACTAAAATATATAGAACATGACAAAAAATAGGACAGGTGAAGTATATTCTGGATAAACACACTGAAATAACATATTTCAAGTGGATATTTCATTGGTGTCTTCCAAGGACTTGAAAAAATGATCTAATTTCATCTGATAAAAATAAACAGGTCATCCTATTAAGGATAATTATGAAAATTAAACATAATGTAAAAGACATAACTCTCCCAGATTTTATACCTTACTATTATGCCTCGATTATTAAAAGTGTAAAATCAGAGTAATAAGAAACATACTAATGTGTAGAAAAGAATAGATGGCCTGGAAATGGGCTCTATTGAAAAGACGAAGTTGAAAATGAACTCCCTTAGTCGTGTCTGACACTTTGCGACCCCATGGACTGTAGCCTACCAGGCTCCTCCGTCCATGGGATTTTCCAGACAACAGTACTGGAGTGGATTGCCATTTCCTTCCCAGGGGATCTTCCCAACCCAGGGATAGAACCCAGGTCTCCCACATTGCAGGCAGACGCTTTACCATCTGAGCCACCAGGGAAATCTCTTACATATAGGAATTTAGCACATGATAAAAGAGGAGTCATATTACTAAGTTTAAAAAGTACTAATGTAGAAAAGTATCAATGTATATCTCCACCTAAAATAAATTATAACCCCAAATAAATACCAGACAGATTATAAGATTAAATATAACAAATCGGTTCCTTTTACTCTCCAAAAAAAGGTGTATATGTGTCAAAGCCCTTAAAGAGAGGATGATCATTTCTGAGTTATGAAAAAAAGAGAAAATTATGACAGAAAAATATTAAAATTAAACTATAAAAATAAGTTACTTCAAAAATAAGTTACTAAAATACAAATTAAAAACAAGCAATATACAAATTAAAAATTGTAGGAAATATGACAAAATTTTATTTCATTAAAAATTTCTAATTAATTTTTTAAAGATCCTAAAAAAAAAAATAAAAACAATTTAAAATGTACCAGGGTCAGTTTTAAAAAAGGAAAACATTCACTCAAAAATTATCAGATAACAACAAATTATTTGTGAGGCACTAAGTTTTGTTTATTTATATTAAATGAGCCTGGTAGGATTATTCATTACCTACGAGATTTTAAATTATTAAAGTTATTCTGAGGTACTGTGACGCTATGACGAGCCATTTTAAAATTCCTACACTTTGTCTAACTCCATTTTTGGGCATGCAGTCCCGAAGAAACAAACCAAAATATGGAGAAACATATGGCGCAAGGATATTATTTGCAGCATCTTTTTTAATTATAGAAAAAAATTAGAGCGGGGAAATTACAGATCTAACAAGAAGGGAAGGATTTGGTGAATTATGGCACATCCACGTGTTCCATGGAATATTCTGAAGGCACTAGTATAATGTTTTTAAAAACGATGCAGCAGTATGGGAAATGCTTTTAGGCTACAAAAAAACAGAGTGGGGAAAAAAGGACTGAAATGATAATAGGCTACAATTATAACTACGTTTTCAAAACCATGTATGTTTAAACTGTTTTTAAAAACCGTAATTACATTTTTTATTTTTTAAAAAATTGGGGGTTAGAAAAGAAACAAAAAGCCAGCAATGGCTCCAATGGCGGCAGCTCCAACGGTAGGCTGGCTGGGATACAGGATGTGGGGGGAGGGGCAGCTGTTGGGCGGAGGGAACAGACCTGAGGTAGAGGCAGAAAGGTGGGGCCCAGCTTGGAGGAGTGCTTCCGGTGGCCAGGGCTGGTGGGCGGGATGATCTGTGCCCTTCCCCCACTCTTCTCCAGCACTGGGTTCGGCCCGCTCTCCTGCACTCCGTCAGCTAAATGGACTTCTAGGCCACCAGGCCAGCTCAGGGGCGCCTCTGTGGGGTCCCTAAAGCACCTTGTAGTCTTTTGGAGGGCTATGATATTTCTCGAGGGCCTCGTATTCCAAACCAAATGGAAGCGCTTTCTAGTCACCGGAAGTGCTTTGACACCCGGAAGTAGATCCGTTGGAGGCGGGGCTGAGGGGCGGAATTGGTCCGTGATCCGCGAGGCACGCTGTGGCTTCGGACGCCGAACCCGGCTTTCAGTGAATGTTGGATCTTTGTGACTTTTCCAAATACCTTTGAGATCACGAACTCAGTGGAAGAACCTTGACATCACTAGAACACTGAGAACTGGGACAGGCGAGTGAAAAAAAGGAGAGCAGACGGTCCCGAAGCCGCGGAAGCGGCGCAAGTTCAGTGCTAAGGTAGGATCCCCCAGCAAACGTGGATCCTCTGGCGTCCCAGTGACGTGGCCCCCTCCAGCCGGCCAGTTTAGAACTCTATATTACGTCCCAGGGAGTCTAGCAGCCCCAAGGACCTAAAAGTCCAAAAGGACATTCTTGTGGCCTTCAAGCCGAGGTATCCTGGGCCTCATCCTACCAGGGAATTCCTCCTCCTACCTCTCCCATTCCTTACGCTCCGGTGTGGGTAGAAAAGCCTCCGAAGACTACTGATTCGGAGTGCTTGAGGTTCTTCTCATCTTTGGAATCGCCTTAGCGCCATCTGCATTTGTTTTCTAGCTTTCGAGAAGAAATGGCTTCTCTAAAGGATGCTAAGGTTAATCCCAAAAACAGTTCCTGTGACTCTGCAAACGCAGAATTTGCAGCCAGAGCTGACGGTCAAAATACTGAGGAAGCAAATGGCGGACAGAGAAAGCAGGGTAGTCAGCAAGAC
The DNA here is from genome assembly GCF_023091745.1 of Budorcas taxicolor. Classification (NCBI taxonomy): domain Eukaryota; kingdom Metazoa; phylum Chordata; class Mammalia; order Artiodactyla; family Bovidae; genus Budorcas; species Budorcas taxicolor. The sequence continues at coordinate 99,797,088 of NC_068935.1, read as the reverse complement.
CAAAGCACATCAATGGTCGACTTGAAGGCAATTCAGGGAGTCCCAGGACCATCAGTGCCAGGAGAGGCTGCCGCTAGTACAAAAGGGAGTGCAGCAGAGCAGCCCAGCCCTGGAGAAAGAGGAGCCAGCAGTATCTCCTTCTCTGGTCGTCACGGAAAAATGTCAGCCTCAGAGGTCAGAGTGGAGAATATAGAGATTGGAGGCGTCTGTGACAAAAGAATGATGATACAGCCTGAGCAGAAGCCACTTGGTGACCCAAAGTCATCCTTTTCTGAAGAAGGCTCTTCTGCCCGAAAATTTTCAGACAGCCATGACCATACTTCAGAAATCCCAAAACACCAAAACCAGGGTGTGGTAACTGAGCACCCTTCTTCAGGATGTGACTGGTCTGATTTGGGTGAGGCTCCTACATTGGGATTCCCTCAGGAAGAGCCAGTCTCACTCAGTGTGGCAGAAACTTCAAAGCCTCCATCCTTCACAACTGAGCAGATTACCTACTGGCCTAATTGGTACAGTGGCCCTTGGCATGACTCTGCCAGCTACTGGCCCAGCAGTTCCAGGCCTCCTTGCTACTCTTCCATTGGCCATGGCATCAGCAGCAGCAGCATATACCTGGCTGGAAGGAGCAGCCAGAGCTACTGGAGTGATTATTCCTCCAGTTTTCTAGTGTCCTCCTCAGACTGGTCCAGAGAGTTGATGGCATCAGAAGGCCAGTCTCTAAGTTCTCATTCATTTCTTTTCTCTAAAGGTTCAGAAACCAACGTGAAGGAGGGGACATGGCATCTCCAAGCGGGGATCCCACCACATCATCAGGGAGGCTATGCATATTATTCCCTGCCAAAGAGCCAGTGGGAACAAAGCCTAGAGTTGGGTTTCATTGATACCCACCTGCCAAAGCACCATTGGCAGCAAAGCCTAGAGGGTTTCATTGATACCCATTGTCACCTGGAAATGCTGTTTTCCAAGCTGTGTTTCAAAGGGACCTTTGGCAAGTTCAGAGAAGTTTATAGCTGCTCCTTCCCTAAGGAATTTCAAGGCTGCATCTCTGATTTCTCTGATCCTCGCACACTAAACAGTGGTCTATGGGAGGAGATGTTGAAAGACGACATGACTTGGGGGGCCTTTGGCTGTCACCCCCATTTTGCAAGTTGCTACAATGACATTCAAGAAAGAAGCATTGTGCAAGCCTTACGGCACCCCAAGGCTATAGCATATGGAGAAATTGGCTTGGATTATTCCTATAAGTGCAGCACACCTATCCCAGAGCAGCAGAAGATATTTGAGAAGCAGCTACAGCTGGCCGTGTCTCTAAAGAAGCCCATAGTGCTCCACTGCCGAGAAGCTGACAGTGATCTGCTGGGCATCATGAAAAAACTTGTGCCCTCTGACTACAAGATCCATAGGCATTGCTTTATTGGTAGTTACCAAGTCATCGAGCCTCTTCTGAACTACTTCCCCAACATGTCCGTGGGCTTCACAGCAGTCCTGACCTACCCTTCTGCCTGGGAGGCCCGGGATGCTCTGAAAAATATCCCGCTGGAGAGAATCCTCGTGGAAACCAATTCTCCCTACTTCCTCCCAAATGGGGTTTCTAAAAGGTCTTTCCGGTATTCCCATCCAGGACTGGCCTTGCATACGATTGAAGAGATTGCCAAAATTAAAGATCAGCCGATCTCTCACACCTTGGTTACCATACGAAAGAACACTAGTCGCATCTACAATATTTAAGCAGAGAGGGCACAGTCAGGAGTCTTCCAGAAAAGGGAGACCAGCATCCTGACAACATAAACATAGACTTGGTTTGAACTCTGCCTGTGTCCCAGGTCAAGGAGGTGTTTGGCAAACCCACTGGAACAGAAGAAACCAGAACAGGATGTTCTCCTCAAAAGCTCTTCATAAGACTTCTGCTTCTGGCTGGTAGGGTGGGGTGCAATGGGATGGGAGGAGGGCTAAGGGGAATTATCCTTAATGTTATTAGGGGTTTCCTCCTAGCCCAATTGTGCCAGGGTGGTCCATAAAGAAGAAAGAGTTCCATAGGGTTCAAGTTTGCTAATCCAAATCCTTGTTCTCTGCAGCCTGTGTTTTTGAGCAATTGGTGAATAAAGTCACCCTCCTGTCTTAAAAAAACGGGGGGGAGGGGCAAGG